>NC_080181.1:40162948-40498994 GCF_950295315.1 Erinaceus europaeus | reverse complement strand
GGCAGGCATTGAACCTCAGCAATACCTCTGGTGGCAAAGAAAGAAAGAAAGAAAGAAAGAAAGAAAGAAAGAAAGAAAGAAAGAGAAAGAAAGGGAGGAAGGAAAGGGAGAGGAAGGAAGAAAATAAGACCATCAAAGATACACTGAGTTCTCTTTTCTTACTGATGGAGTCTCAGAGCATGATGGTGGGAGGGACTGTGGGACCCTTTCCTCTACCTCTGCCTGGCCCCTTCTCCCTGTCCCCCTCCAGATAAGTAGCTGTTTCATGTACCCTGACCCACTTCTCTCTGAATTCTTTCAGGCCTTGGGCTATTTTGGTGCAGAGAGATATTTTTGAGGGTTGGACTGTTATTTTGATGCACTGCACTGCTTTTAAAACACTGAGGCTCTGCTATTTTTATTGGTATAAGACTACTTTTTTCTTTCTTTCTTTTTCTCCTTTTCTTTTTTTTCCCCGTTTCTGTTCCAAACATTTTCATGTGGAGAGTCAGAAATGCCATGGCCATTTTCTAACAGTGGTTCACCCATTCAGAAATTGCTCTGACCACATCCTTCTCTGGTAAAAACACACCCATTCCAGTTATTTTGCTGTGGTTTCAATTCCCAGTTCTTAGCTTGCTAGTGAGATCCAGCACATTTTCTCTCATTTCCTCCTTCCCTGAAAGTCTTTTCCCTGGGAGTCTGAATGGGTTCAGGGTTTCCCTGGTACCTCCTCTCATGGGTGAGAAGGAAGGGTGGGGAACCAGCAAGTCACAACACAGGAGCTACCCAGCTCCAGCTCTTCTCAGGACTTGGCTGCTCCTCCCACTCATCCACTACCGGGTCAAGGGTAAACCCTGCTTCCTCAGAAGAGGCTACTCTACCCACTCACTTATTCCTCAACTGGTCCTCTGAGAAATTTGATCTAGAAAGGAGAGTCTTGGTTCCCTCAGCAATTTAGAATAAAGTACAGAAAATTCTTGGTCACACTTTGGGAAGCATCTGTGCTGTGGTGTCTTTCCCTCCCCTTCTCACCTTCTGTCTCTTTCTGAGGGGTGGCAAAATAGCTCTCCTGGATGGTAAGCTTGCTTTGCTGTGAGTCTGACCCAGTTTTGCATCTGGACCCCACCATGTTGCAGGAAGACTAGGTGTTATTGACTCTCTCTCTTTTTCTCTCACTCTCCTCCTATCCATCCTTCAGTATGTGAGACCAGAGTGGTAAAGCTGCAGGGATGATAAAAACCAAGCTATATGTGCTTAATTAATAATATATCAACTAAAACCATACAAAAATAAAGCATCCTTCTACCATGCCATTATACTAGCTTTACCAGCCACTGTGGAGGACATTGTTAGAAGGGATCAGAGGCTGGGCCAGGGGGCAGGGAGCTTCTGAGAAGTGAAGTATGTCTGCAAATGTTTCTCTGTCTTTCTACCTATCTCCCCCTCCTCTCTCAAATTCTCTGTCCTTTTCAATAAATAAAATCTCTAAGAATATATTTTAAGGGGCCAGGTGGTGGAGCACCCGATTAAATGCACACATTACAGTGCACAAGGACCTAGGTTCAAGCCTCTGGCTCCCGCCCGCAGGGGGACCCTTTACGAGAGGAGTGAAGTAGGGTTGTAGATGTGTCTCTACCTCATTCCCTCTCTATCTCTTCCACTCTAAATTTCTCTCTGTTTCTATTCAATAACAAATAAATAGTATATTTTAAAAACCCCTAACCAAATGAACAAAACAAAACAAACCAAAAGAAAAAAAAAAAAGAAAGAAAGAAAAAGAAACCCAGACAAAACAAGAAACAATGACTCTTTGGAAGCCTTGTCCAAAGTCCTGAACTGACACATCCACTTGCCTAGTAGGCATTAGACAGGGCCGTAGGCTGGGAACTAAGTTAGAAAGTCAGATTGAGGTGTGTGGAAAACAAACTCTCCTTTATTGAAGTCCTTGGTAGAAAGCCAGGGACTCTTCCCTATCTCAGACCAGCTCTGATGCTTTCTCCCTCCACCAGGAAGTCTAGAAACATCCCCAAGAAGAGAGAGGACAGCTGGAGAGTTTCAAGAAAAATGATTCCTACATACACCATTATAAAGGAAGGTGTTCTAACTTTTATCAAAAAGATTTTTGTATTCATTGTAAAATAATCACAAAGTAACACTTAACATTTTTAGATATACAGGTCAGTGGTGCAACCTCATCCAGAGTTGTCTGGCAAACACACCATTTCTCCATAGGGTAGGTATTTTTTGTCAGCATGCCAAGCACAGTCCTCATTCAACACTGATTCCCCACTTGCATCCCTTCAGGGCCTGGAAGCCACTATTTCATTGTCTGCCTTTAGGAATGGGATGACTCTGGGAACCCTATTTAAGTGCTGACCTACAGCTTTTGTCTTTTGTGACTAGACTTTATTTTTTCATTCAGCATGATGCTAAGGTTTATTCACATAGCATATATCAGAACATCCTTTTAAAGACTCAATAATATTCCATTTATGGAGAGAGCATATTTTGTTTATTGAGGGAGTTAATGCTTTACAGTACAATCAGTATAAAAAATATACATGTCATCATAAATAGCCCCCCCCCCGTTTTTTTTCCTATCCTCCTTCCCCCTTCCTCCCCAGAGTCCTTTGCTTTGGTTCAATAGACCAGTAGATAGTATTTTTTTTTTTGCCTCCAGGATTATTGTTGGGGGTTGGTGCCAGCACTATGAATCTACTGCTCCTAGTGGCTATTCCCCACTCCCATTTTTTTTTAAAATTAGATAGGACAGAGATAAATTGAGACGTGAGGGAGAGGGAGAGATGGAGAGAGAAAAGTAGACAGCTGCAGACCTGCTTCACTGCTTGTGAAGAGACATCCCTGCAGGTGGGGAGTCAGGGGCTGGAACTGGGATCCTTGTGCAGGTCTTTGCACTTAGTACTAAGTGCACTTAACCCAGTGCCCCACAACTCTCCCTCCTTCCCCCCCCCTCCCAGAGCACTGCATACAGTTCTGGCTTATGGTGATATGGGGGATTGAACCTATGACTTTGGAACTGCAGGCACAAGACTTTTGGCATAACCATTATGCTATTTCCCCTGAGATAGCACATTCTAAAATATCTGTTTAATCTGTCCACAAGTGGAGGGTAAAATGTTTTTCTAAGACATAGACCCACCATCTTCTCAAGTCTGACAAGCTTGTTTTCCTTGAACCAGTCCTTGACTCTGGAATTAATTGGCTTGTCAAGTTGGTGAGCACTGAACCTTGACATTTGGTAATAATATCATGTCCTTTAACCAATAACTATAGCAGTGTGTATCTCTAATTGACAAAAACATGCTTTTGTTTGCTACAGAAACATAACCTCTCAGCTCAATGAATTTAACAATAGTTCATTCCTATTTTTCCTCTGTGAAATCTATACTAAAATAAACCTGTGTCTCAGAACTGTCTTTAATCATTGAGTTGTTCAATGATTAAATAAATTTAAACAGAGTCCAGATATGGCATTTGATTGTGATGTCTGTAAACTCACCCTCCTCAACAGACCTTTCATTTATTATCACTCAGGCTTAGCATCTTTTAATGTTCCAGGATCTGCATGGTGTTTAGTCATCCTGAGTCCTGAACTGCCTCTGGGTTGTAACAGTTTCTCAGACTTTATTTTTTCATGACCTCTATTGGTATTTCAGAGCATGTTTCTACACTGGGATTTGTCTGGTGGTTTCCTCATGGCTAGGCTGGGAGTATGCATTTATTCAAAGGAGATCACAGAGCTAGAGTCCCATTTCCATCAGGAATGTCCAGGGCATAACCTGTCAACATGACTCATTATAGTTGATGCTGACCATGACCATCTGGCCAAGGTGAGCTTTATTAGACTTCCCCACTGTGATGTTCCTCTTACCCTTTCTAAACTGTGCTTTTTTTGGAAGCAAGTCACATGGGCAGCCCACACTGGAGGCAAGGTGGTGTTAACTCCTTTCACTGCTCCCAGCGTCCATTGTCCATTTTTACCTTTATTTCTCCCCCCTCCCTCCCTCCCTCCCTCTCTCTCTTCTTTCTTTCTTTCTTTCTTTCTTTCTTTCTTTCTTTCTTTCTTTCTTTCTTTCTTTCTTTCTTTCACAGGACAGAGAGAAACTGAGAGGGGTGGGAAGATAGAGAAGGAGAGAGAAAAAGAGACACTTACAGACCTGTTTCACCTATTTGTGAAATGTATCTCCCCCTGCAAGTGGGGAGTAAGTCTCAAACCTGGGTCCTTGCACATAGTGATATGTGCACTTAACACCACCACCCAACCATCCAACATTGTATTTTCTGATCAACTTAGAGACAAGGAAATTGAGGGGATTAGTGACTTGCCTCCTACCACATGATGGATGATGTCTTAGAAAGAGGACAGAGGTGTATTGCACCAAAATAAAAGATTCTGGGGTGAAGGGGAAATTAAAGTCCTGGAGCATGATGGGAGAGGAGGACCTATGGTAGGTTGAACTGTTATGTGGGAAACTGAGAAATGTTACACATGTACCAACTACTGTAATTTACTGTCGACTGTAAATCCTTACCCCCCCCCCCCCAACAAAGAAACACAAAAGAAGAAGAGAGGACAGAACCTTTTGACACCTTTTATGACTTCTGGAGTGAAGATACCAGGGGCTGTGACCTGGGAAAATGGTGTCATCCTCACTTTGGGGACTTGTTTGCTCCCTGAAGAATGGTTCTTTAAGTTCTGGGAGGGAGCAGGATGTGGGATGAAACTGGGGAGGAAACATAGGAGTGGGTACTTACGAAGCTTTCTAAAATACCAGTTGTGTTTTGGAAAAGATGTGGGCAGAGGGTTCAGATGCAGGCACTGTTGCACACCCCAAGCAGAGCCTACCAGAGCCCCTAAAGCAAGACCCACTCTGCTCTGGCTTTTGACATTCAAATTAATTCCATGGAGCTGACAGAGACCATTTTATTAACAGAATCTCTGAGCTTTACCAGCTGGGCAGAAACTATGATTGGGCTGGCAGGCCCTGATGTTTACAGATTTGGCGATTCCCCTTTAATTACAGTGTTGAGTTGCTACATTCAATGCCAGATGCTTCATATTGTGCTCTGTTCAAGCTACCCACCCAGGGGGTGTGACCTACTCCTTGGTTTGTACTTCTTGTTACTGACTATGGCATCCTAGTGTGTGTGTGTGTGTGTGTGTGTGTGTGTGTGTGTGTGTGTGTATGTATCTCTACATTGTAATTTTAAATTTTCAAATGATTTAAATTTTCAATGGTTGAACTTAAAACTGTAATGTTTGGGGGCTGGGAGGTGGCACACCTGGTTAAGTGCACACATTACTACATGTGAAGACCAGAGTGGAAGCCCTGTTTGCCACTTGCAGGGAGGAGCTGCTTCATGAATAGTGAAGCAGGTCTGCAGTTGTCTATTTTTCACTCTGTGGTATTCTGAATTCCTGCTCCCAGTGCCCATTTTTTCCTTTTTTCTATTTTATTTGATAAGAAAGAGAGAAACTGAGAGGGGAGCGGGAGATAGAGAGGGAGACAGAATGATAGATACATACAGACCTGCTTCACTGCTCCTGAAGCTTCCCTTCCACAGTTGGAAAGTGGGGGCTTGAACCTGGTTCCTTGTGCATGGTGATGCGTGCATTTAAATTGGTGCACCATCCCCCTCCTGCCCCAGTACCCAGAGAACTCACATCTTTACAAACAGATATTATAGAAAGAAGATCTGGGAGTCAGGAATGTAGCGCAGTGGGTTAAGAGCACATAGTGCAAAGCACAAGGACCGGCATAAAGATCCCAATTCAACCCTTGGCTCCCCACCTGCAGGGGAGTTGCTTCACAAGAAGTGAAGAAGGTCTGCAGGTGTCTGTCTTTGTCTCCCCCTCTCTGTCTTCCTCTCCTCTCTCCATTTCTCTCTGTCCTATCCAACAATGACGACATCAATAACAGCAATAATAACTACAATGATAAAACAATAAGGACAACAAAAGAAAATAAATAAATATTTTTTTAAATAACAAAAAGAAAGAAAGAAAGATCTAAAACCAAGTATAGAGTTTGTGTTGACTCTAAGTACAGGACATTGTCAAAATTACCATGCCCTGGATCCTCAAAGATTGAGAAAACCAGAAGAAACAGACCAGAAAGTGTCAGCAAGCATCCTGGATTAGTTTGCAATAACAAAGTACCACAGATTTGGTGGCTTAAACTACAGGAATGCATGACTTCACAGTTTTGGAGGTTGGAAGGCAGAGGTAAAGTTATTGACAAAGTTGGGTTCTTTTGAGGCTGCTCCCCTGGGCTTAGAGATGGCTGAAAACTTTCTTCCTGTATCTCCACATGCTCTTCCCTCTATAAAGTGTGTCATAATCTCCCCCTTCTTATGGGGGCCCCAGTCAAGCTAGCTAGGGCGCATTCATATAAACTTATATTAACTTAAACTAAAATCATGCCTAAAATGGACTTCCTAGCTTCTTCCACCCTAAAATCTCTAATCTCATTTGTTCTGTTCCTACTTTTTGATTCATGTTCATTAATCATTTTGTCTCACTTTTTTTTTCCATTTTTTTCTCACTTTATGTCCTGCCACCTTCCAGACACCACATTGCAGATGCTAACATGATTCCATCCTGACTTCTCTGGGCAGACAACCTCACCAATGTGTCCCGGAACCCCATTTGTTCAGAGCTCTGGCTCACTAGGGAAAGATAGAAACAGATGGGGGTATGGATCCACCTGCCAACGTCCATGTCCAGTGGAGAAGCAATTACAGAATCCAGAAATCTCATTTTCTGCACCCCAGAAACAATTTTGTTTCATACTCCCAGTGGGAGAGAAGTGATAGGATGAAGAGGATAAGAGGGCTCTGAACTCCAGCTCCCAGAGAAAGAAGAGGTAAAGGGGAAAGATAACTGGGTGTAGTAACAGGGTTATGTGTGGCTTAGAGGGGAAGAGAGGATTAGAGCTGGAAGGGCTACTATGTACAAATGTAGACAGATAGTAGTAGAGATGAAAGTTAACCCATGTCTACAACCTTGGGAGAACTGCAGTGGGCTGCAATGGAGGGACTGGGATTCAGAACTCTGGTGGTGGGAACAGTGTAGAATTATATATATATGTTGACATATAATTTATTTATGTAATTTTTATTAACATTCAATAGTTTATAGTAAAAAATAATATACAGTGACAAAAATAAAATAAAAGTAGTTTGTACATGTATAACATTTCTCACTTTTCCCTGCTAGGTCCTTTGATATCATGTTCCAGACATGAGCCCTCCACCCAACATGTAATTTTGTGAATCAGTATTTAATCACTAATAAAAAATAAAAATAAATAAATATAGTTTTTGAAACAAATTTGCCACCAGGTTTGTCATTGGGCTTCAATGCCTGCATGACAAGTCCACTGCTCCTAGCAGTCATTTTTTCCTTTTATGATAGGACAGAGAGAAATTGAGAGGGCAGAGAAGACAGAGATAGGGAGAAAAAGAGAGAGACATTTTTATTAGTGACTGAATAGTGATTTACAAAAATTATAATAGTGGAATAATTTCACACCATCCTTATCACCAGAGCTCTGTGTCCTCATCCTCCTCCAGAAGAAACTGCAATAGTTCTCACAAGGTCAGAGATATGGGCTGGCTATGTATCTAAATCAATCAGTCTATCTATCTATCTATCTATCTATCTATCTATCTATCTATCTATCTATCATCTATCTATCTATCATCTATCTATCTATCATCTATCTATCTATCTATCTATGTATTTATCTATCTATCTGTCTATCATCTAATTTTTGCCCTTTTTTTTTTTTTTACTTCTACAACCCTGCCTTCACTTCCTTTCTAAGTCACACATGCCTACACCTATTATTACTTCAAAGTGTCCTTCCCTTTGAGGGAGAGAGATATTTGCAGCACTGCTTCACTGCTCATGAAGGTTGCCCCACTACAGGTGGGCACTGGAAGCTTGAACCTGGATCCTTACAGATGGCAATTTGTGTGCTCAACATAACTTTGGGGAGATTATATTTCAGTCCCCAGTATATCATGCCAGGTATTTTTCATAAAATTTTGCTTTTGTCTTGCTGTGAGAAGTGAATTTTTTATTGGGTAAGTCTTAATAAAAAATATTCAGAAAAAACATGTTTGATGATTTAATAATAGGATGCTCTATCTTATATTTACCAAAATGTTTTCTTGTTTGAAACTTTATTTATTCCCCATTAGGACTTCAGCCAAATTCTTCTTTAACTTGGTAGATCTATTTCAGTGCTATTTTCCCCCCTTTCTTCCTGAGCAAGGCTCTCTTATTCCATGAGCTGTCTTTGAACCAGCTCTGCTGTCCTGATGTCTAAGTATAGCCTTGACCTCTGCCTGTTCTAAACTTGGTGTAGAGTTACAGGGTTAGTCCTTTGACAGAATAGCTTCACTTCTCCCTGAGTCCTGACTTCCCTGCTGCTCAGACTTTCTCTTCCCTCATTTCCTCATCTCAAATCCTTTGCTGACTGAGCTCACCAAAAACCTTGCCTCTTGAGCAAAAAGGTATGAGAATTCGTGTCATGACTGACTTTCCATCATTAGGCATTTGTATGATGACAGTCATCTCACAAAAGAAGTTGTTGGTGGAAAATATTCTGCCACAAGTGGGGCTTTTGGAGCTTGAGGGTGATGCAAACAAGCAAGCAAATCACATGCACTATGTGGCTGCAACTTGAGCATCTTTTCCTTGGCACTAAGTTGGTGACCAGAGAGGATAAAACTGAGCTAAGGCCTGGACTGACAAAAGATGATGTCCAGACCTATCTCAGAGCTCTAAGGTGTTAAGACTTAGGTGTTCCATTGAGACTCATCTTTCCTGACTCTGCTGTGACCGTCAAGTCCGTTGTATCCCTGACGCCAAGCTCATCCAGAAATGCCAATACTACAGTTCTGGTCACCACTTCTGACATGAGTGTGAGTGAGTGTGTCTCTATATAATAAAGCAGTTTTCATTTGTGTTTTAAAGGTTTATTTATTTGTTTTTCTTTTTTAAAAAGTAATATATTTATTTATGTGTTATTGGATAAAGACAGAGAAATTGAGAGGAGAGAATAACACAGAGAGGGAGAGAGACAGAGAGACACCTGCAGCCCTGCTTCACCGCTCATGAAGCTTTCCTCCTGCAGGTCTTTGAGCACTGTACTGTGTGCACTTAACCAGGGGTGCCACCACCTGGCTTTATTTACTTATTTATTTATTTATAGCATTGCTTCACTGCTCAAGAAGATTTCCCCCATCCCCTAACTCCCCATGTGGAAAGCTGGGTCTTTGTGCATGGTAATGCCAACATTCTGTCAGGTAAGCCACAACCCAACCTCTCTCATTCTTTCATGGGCATGACTGAATCAACATCCACTTGCTCTTCAAACCCCAGAGGTTAATGACTAGGATTAAAGTTTCTCAGTCCTTGGCGTAAGGTGGTGCTGTGCCTGGTTAAGCACACACATTACAGTGCACAAAGACCCAGGTTCAAGCCGCTGGTTCCTACCTTCGGAGGGGAAATTTCATGAGTGGTGAAGCAGGTATGCAGGTGTGCAGGTGTCTCTCTGTCTGTTTCTCTCCCTTCTCAATTTCTGTCTCTATTCAATAATGAATAAATTTTTAAAAAAGAAAGAAAAGTCCCAATCCTCTGTTCACCTGTTTGGTTCTACTGACTGCGGTGAGACTGTATCTTTAGGTGCTGCCTTCGGAGTTACCCCTTGAGTCTAACAACATGCATGACAATGTTCTTCCTGACTTAAAATCATTTAGGATGTTCCAAGAGTTTTAGAAACTCTATATCTGAAATGGAGACGGAGACCAAGTACATGTCTTTTTTTCTTTATTTTAATTGCAGAATCACTTCCAGACCTAGAGGGCCTCTATCTGCTTTACCATGCTGCCCCAGGGTGAGGCTACTGCTGACCACACTCCCTGGGAGTTCTGTTTGTGTCTCTGCATGACGAGTAGCATCTGCATGTAGGTCATTAAGAAACTGATCGATGGGGGACTGGCAGTAGGGTAGCAAAGTGGTGCAAGGATCCTGACTTGAGCCCCTGGCTCCCCACCTACAGGAGGGTCACTTCACAAGTGGTGGAGAAGGTCTGCAGGTGTCTATCCTTCTTTCCCCTCTCTGTCTTCTCCTCCTCTCTCATTTTCTCTCTGTCCTATCCAACAGCAACAATAACAACATGGGCAACAAAACAGAAGAAATAGCCTCCAGAAAAAAAAGAAAGAAAACACACACACACACACACACACACACACACACACACACACACACACACACACACGCACACACGTAGAACCTGAAATGGAATTGGTGTATTGCACCAAAGTAAAAGACTCTGGGGTGGGTGGGTGGGGAGAATACAGGTCCAAGAAGGATAACAGAGGACTTCGTGGGGGTTGTATTGTTATATGGGAAACTGGGGAATGTTATGCATGTACAAACTATTGTGTTTACTGTTGAATGTAAAACATTAATTCCCCAATAAAGAAATTAAAAAATAAATAAATAAAAGAAAAAAAGCCTCCAGAAGCAGTGGATTCATAGTGGTAGTGCAGGCACTGAGTCCCAGCAATAAGCTTGGAGGCAAAAAAAAAAAAAAGAAAGAAAGAAAGAAGAAACTGATCAATGGGGTTTACAGTCAAAGGTATTTGTATAATTTTCCCATATTTGGGAGCTACTGTCTGCCTTGATCCAGATTTCTAGTCCTATTCTAAACTCTGATACCATCTTCCCAGACAACATACCTAACCTACCTGCACGTTAGTTGTCAGGCTAAGGAAAAATAAGTAAAGTCATGGACCCCTTGGAATTTACCTAAAATAGACTTCCTAGCTTTTTCCAACATGAAGACCCCAAATTTCACCTGTTATACTTTCACCTTTAGGTTCCTGATTATTATTATTATTTGTTTGCTTATTTATTTATCTCCTTTTTGTTGCCTTTGTTGTTTTAATTGATGTCATAGTTGTTGTATAGGACAGACAGAAATGGAGAGAGGAGGGGAAGATAGAGAGGGAAAGAGAAAGAGAGACACCTACAGACCTGCTTCACCACCTTTGAAGCGACTCCCCTGCAGGTGGGGAGCCAGGGGCTCGAACCGGAATCCTTACACCAGTTCTTGCGCTTTGCGCCACATGCACTTAACCCTCTGTGCTATCTCCCTACTCCCAGGTTCCTGATTATTAAACTATTTGTTCTGCTTTATATCTTTATGTGTTTCAGTCACCAAGTTACAGATACTACCATGACACCAACCTGACTTCCTTGGGCAGACAACCTCACCAGTGTGTCCAGGAACCTCACTTTTCCAGGTCCTGCCCCACTAGAAAAAGATAGAAACAGGCTTGGGGTATGGTTTGACCTGCCAATGTCCATGTCCAGTGGTGAAGCAATTACGGAAGTCAGACCTTCCACCTTCTGCTCCCCATAAAGATTCTTGGTCCATACTCCTAGAGGGATAAAGAATAGGGAACTTTCTAAGGGAGGGGAGGGGATATGGAACTCTGGTGGTGGGAATTGAATTGTATGCAACTGTACCCCTCTTATACCACAATCTTGTCAATCATCATTAAATCACCAATTAAAGGAAGGAAGAAAGAAAGAAAGACAGAAGTAAAGAAAGAAGGAAAGAAAGAAGGAAAGAAACTCTAAAGGATTGTTCCAAATCCTTCTCCTTTGAACTTGAATACACACACACACACACACACACACACACACACACACACACACACACCTAACTCTTCTTCAGTGTTCAGTATCACAATTAAAGTCACAATGAGATATCTTAGCACGACTTTTCCATAGTTTTGGATTCAACACAATTGAAAAATATCACAGCTAGAAAGAAAAATGAGGGGTGCCAGGTGATAGTGCATCTGGTTCAGCACACTTGTCACAATACAGAAGGGCCTGGATTCAAGCCCCTGCTCTCCACTTGCAGGGGAGAAAGAGCTTCTTGAGTGGTGAAACAGTGCTGCAGATGTCTTTCTTCTCTCTCTCTCTTCCTCTTTCTCTCCTTCCCTCTCCCTTTCCCTTTCCCTCTCTCTCTTCCCCATCCCTGTCAATTTCTCCCTGTTTCTATTCAATACAAAATAAATAAAATATTTTTTGAAAATGAGATACCCTGTTGTGTTAATCAGTTTGGGCTGTCATCACCAAAAAGGAACTCAAACAACAGACCTTAAAAGAAGGAGCTGGAAGGTGGAGAGATTTTCAAGTTCTCCTGAGAGCTGTCTTCTTGGTTTCCTCCAGTGTAGAGAGAATGAGATCAGGTGTTTTTCTCTTCATCTAGAGCACTGACCTCATTGGAACTTAATCACCTCCCAGAGGCTCATTTCTTAATATCAAGCTTTGTCTGACCACCTCTGACTCTGGCCTCTTTACTTGCTTCCCTACCTACTCGAAGTGTGACTATCTTAAACCCACTACTGATCCTAACCTCTTCCCAGAAAGTTTCTAGTCACTTTGAAAGTTCCAGAGACAGCTTACAAGGCTGTGATACCAGAAACACAAACCTTCATCTCATGCCTTTCCACCCTGGGTCACACTAAGGAATCTTGAGCACTATACTGTGTGCACTTAACCAGGGGTGCCACCACCTGGCTTTATTTACTTATTTATTTATTTATAGCACTGCTTCAGTGCTCAAGAAGATTCACCCCATCTCCCAACTCCCCATGTGGGAAGCTGGGTCTTTACATGGTAATGCCAACATTCTGCCATTTGTGTATCTGCCCTCCATTCAGACTGTGAGTACCTTTGTGATAAATTTATTTATGCCTTTTGCAAACTTCACTGAGTTCCTTTTGTCATATCTACAGAGGGTATTTCAATATAGATTAAAGTTTCTTATTTCAGTGATGGATGTATAGAATGAGTGAATGAATGAATGAAGCAAAGAAAAACCCTTATTTCAGCATTATCACCTGGAACATATTCTGCTTTAAGATACTGATGTGCCAACAGTGAACAATTTGAGTTAAATAAATGAATAGCAGCTGTCTACACTGGGAATGAGTGCTTTACTGTGAAGATGTATGGGACTTGTCAAGTTGGAGGGCAGTTAGTTGAATGTGATCAGACATTATTAAATGGCCAAGCACATGAAACTGTTGAGAGGAAGGAAGCTCATGTGAACTAAAAAGTGACCAAGTCGGAAATGTCACATGATTATTGCCTGTCATTATGTGTCACGAGCTAATAGCTCCTTCAGCTTCTGTGACAAGTAAAAAATATACACAAGTTCCAGGGCATAGGCTCAGTTCTGCTGGCAGTCAACTACGGAATTATGCATGGTCCTTCCTTCTTCAATAATCTTACTTGCAAAATATGGTCATCCTAATATGTAGAGCTCCTCCTGCTGGCTGAGGGCCTACACTATGAATCCACTGCTCCTGGTGGCTATCTTTTTTCCATTTTTGTTGTTATTGGTGTTGCTGCTGCTGTTGCTGTTGGATAGGACAAAGAGAAATTGAGAGAGGAGGGGAAGGCAGAGAGGTGGACACAAAGATAGACACCCACAGACCTGCTTCACTGCTTGTGAAGTAACTCCAGTGCAGGTGTGGAGCCAGGGGCTTGAACTTAGACCCTTTTTGAGGGTCCTTGCACTTTGTACTATGTACACTTAACAATTCTTAACCTGGTGTGCTAAGGCCCGGTCCCCAGGACTTTCTTATTGTATCTATGAAAAAGAGTTCTGTAAATTTACCTGTTTCTTTCCCTTCCTTTTTTCTCTCTGATTTCTTTCTTTCTTTCTTCCTCCCTCCCTCCCTCTCTCCCTTCCTTCCTTCCTTTCTTGCTTTCTTCATGAGCAGGAAAGAAGGAGAGAGGGGGAACCAGAGCATCACTATAGCAGATGTGATACCAGAGACTGAACTCAGAACCTCATGTTTTTAAGTCAAAAGATCTGATTACTTGTGTATACCTATGTTCATAGCAGCACAGTTTGTAATAGCCAAAACCTGGAAGTAGCCAGGTGTCCAACAACACATGAGTGGCTGAGTAAGTTGTAGTATATATACACAATGGAGTACTAATCAGCTATTAAAAATGGTGAATGCACCTTCACCTCTTCCTGGATGGAGCTTGAAGAAGTGAGATAAGCCAGAAAGAGGAGGGTGAATATGGGATGGTCTCTCTCATAGACAGAAGTTAAAAAAAGAAGAGAAAACACAAAGCAGAATTTGAACTGGAGTTGGTATGTTGCACCAAAATAAAAGACTCTGGGATAGGGAAGGAGGGTTCAGGTCCTGGAACATGATGGCAGAGGAGGGCCTAGAGGGGATTGAATTGTTATGTGGAAAACTGAGATGTAGTACACTTGTACCAACTACTGTATTTTAATGTTGACTGTAAATCATTAATTCCCTTCCCCAATAAAGAAAAAAAAAAAGGTTCTTTTACTGTGCCACTTCCTGAGCTGCATGGACTTGCCCATTTCTACCAGGTATATGTAGAAACAGCAAGGATGTTTGATTTATCCAGGTGTCACAGGCCTAACCAAGTGGGTGTAAGTGGCATGCCATAGAGAAGGAAAGCTACAGTTTAAAGTTCTGGAGTCACTGAGGGACAAATGCATAATCCAAGCAATCATAAACAATGTTGATTTAACTTGCAAATGGAGAAACCACTATGCACATGGATAGCCAGTTTAAACATGAATCAAAATGGCTGAGCAAGTCTTCCATCATTATAAAGGGACATTAATGGCTATGCTTTGCCCCCATTTCATTCTTTGCAAGAGCCAAAGTTGACTTGTCCGGACAGAACAGCACCAACCAGGGAAGTCCCAGGGCTGTGAGCTGCAAGTCTATGTTGAACAGTTCTGTGTGTTACAGCCCAGTAGCAGGCATTCAAAATTAAAGGTGTCACTGCTCAGTGTGAAACTGAGCATCAGGGATGATAATACACACAGGGAATTCAACAAGCTCCATTTCCTTCTTGCACAGTCATAGTGCTTGTTGGTATATTGGAGCCTCTTAGAGTTTCTGACGCATAGAGATTTGCTAAGGTATTTGTAAAATAGTTGATTTCAGTCAGGTCCAACCAGCCATTCAAGTTCAAGTTCTACTCAAGGCCTATCAACTCACTGTAGCCAACAAGTATCTGAGTGCAGGTGCTGAGGGCAGTTATGTAGGAGTTTTAATTTTTTTATTGTCGATTTCTTTTTTAATTTATAAAATGGAGATATTGACAAGACCATAGGATAAAAGGGGTACATTTTCACACAATTCCCACCACCAGAGCTCCATATCCCATCCGCTCCCTTGATAGCTTCCCTATTCTTTATCCCTTTGGGAGTATGGACCCAGGATCATTATGGGGTGCAGAAGGTCTGGCTTCTGTAATTGCTTCCCCGCTGAACATGGGTCTTGGCAGGCTGATCCATACTCCCAGCCTATCTCTCTCTTTCCCTAGTGGGGCAGGGATCCAGGGAGGCAGGGCTCCAGGATATATTAGTGGGATTGTCTGCCCAGGGAAGTCAGGTTGTCATCATGGTAGCATCTGTTACCTGGTGGCTGAAAAAGAGATAAGATATAAAGCAGAACATATTGATGACTGATTATGATATTGCAGATGAAGATTTGGGGTCTCCATTTTGGGAAAAGCTACTGGGTTTTAGATATATTCCAATGGGCCCATGTCTTTACTAGTTTTTGTCTGAGTCTGATAGTTAACATGCAGGTGGACCCAAGGTATTGTCTGGGGAGATGGCGTCATAATTGGAAAAAGGACTAGAAAGCTGGAGTAGGGAAGAGAGTAGCTCCCAAACATGGGAAAAGTGTATAAATATTGTTAACTGTAAACCCTATCGATTTGATCTGGGGCCTATATCCAGCACAGGAGCCTATATAACCTCTGCATCCCTGTAGGTCTGAGCTCGCATTCTGTGGTCACAGCTAGGAACATTCCAGGCGGCACTAATTTCAGGACCCATCTTCCTTGAGTGGTAGAGTTTTTAAAGAAGCTTCCTACTGCCCCCTGCTGCCCTGTGACACCAGCAGGTGGCGACCAGATGTGCAGGTGCTTATGATGTTTATGATTCCTCAAGGGCACAGGGACCACACTGACATTCTAAATCGAGCCACTGTTAATGTTATTATGAAGCAGCGAAGTAAAAGTGTCTTATTTGGTATTCATCTACATTTGATGGTAGTGAAACAAATTTTATATGCTTTTTTTTGGCCAGGGCTTTCCTGGGCTTTCACACTTGCTTGACACCACTGGTTCTGTCATTTTCTTCTTCTTCTTCTTCTCCTTCTTCTTCTTCTTCTTCTTCTTCTTCTTCTTCTTCTTCTTCTTCTTCTTCTTCTTCTTCTTCTTCTTCTTCTTCTTCTTCTTCTTCTTCTTCTTCTTCTTCTTCTTCTTTTTTTTTTTACCAGAAAGAGAATGAGAGAGGCAAAGACATAAGGAGATATACCACTGCTTTTCTTTCTTTCTTTTAATTTCTTTTTTTTTTTTGTTTAAGAAAGGAGACATTAACAAAATCATAGGATGGGGGGGTACAACTCCACACAATTCCCGCCACCCAATCTCCATATCCCATCCCCGCCCCAATTGCTCTCCCATTCTCTCTCCCTCTGGGAGCATGGACCCAGGGTCCTTGTGGGTTGCAGAAGGTGGAAGGTCTGGCTTCTGTAATTGCTTCCCTGCTGAACATGGGTGTTGACTGGTTGATGCACACTCCCAGTCTGCCCCTCTCTTTCCCTAGTAGGGTGAGTCTCTGGGGAAGCGGAGCTACAGGACGCATTGGTGGGGTCTTCTGTCCAGTGAAGCCTGGCCGGCATCCTGATGGCATCTGGAACCTGGTGGCTGAAAGGAGAGTTAAGATACAAAGCCAAACAAATTGTTGAAGAATCATGGACCCAAAGGTTGGAATAGTGAAGATGAAGTGTTGGGGGGTACTCACTGCAAACTCCAGTGTACTACTGCTTTCAGGTATGTATTTGCCCTAGTTTATGGATACCTGTGAACATATGCTTATCTCCTGAAACCTGCTCTATCTAGGTTTTGGGACTTTGTTAGGAAGTGAACCACCTGGGGTGGAATTAGAGAATCCTTTGAAAGGAAAGGTCTCATCCGAGTGAAGCTGAAGGGTTGTCATTCCACACCTGAAGTCTCTGGACACAGTCTGAAGTGAAGCATGCTGGGGTGGCACTCATTGCGCTGATTAGGTTGCCATCAGCAGTTACAATATTATTTGATAAGAATTGGGAGAAGCATATGGGAAAGTGGGCCCTAACTTTCTTTTAATTTCTTTATTGGGGGATTAATGTTTTATAGTTGACAGAAATTACAATAGTTTGTATGGGCATAACATTTCTCAGTTTTCTACACAATAATACAATCCCCTGCCAGGTCCTCTGCCATCATTTTCCAGGACTTGAACTCTTCCCTCACCTACCCCAGAGTCTTTTACTTTTGTGCAATACATCAACTCAAGTCCAAGTTCTGCTTAGTGTTTTCTCTTCTGATCTTGTTTTTCAACTTCTGACTATGAGCGAGATCATCCCAAATTCATACTTTCACTTAACATAATTTCTTCAAGCTTCATCCAAGGTGGGCTGTGAAGTGACTCCACTGCAGGTAGGGCCAGGGGCTCAAACTGGGATCCTTGCGCCACATGCACTTAACCCGCTGTGCTACCTCCCGACTCCCCTATTTGCCCATTTTCTGTGGCCCTGCCTTTGTCGTCCTTTCTAAGTCACACCTACTACTTCTAAATGTCTTTTTTTTTTTTTCTTCCTTTTTTTTCTCTCTTTGGGTCCTGATGTTATTGGAGTTCAGAGTCTTCTGGTCATCTTCCACTGACATTTCTCTCTCTCTGGGATTCAGACAAGATTCTTTATGGGATGCAGAAGATGAGAGTTCTTAGCCCTGATGTTTATTTTAATTATTTATTATTTATTTATTTTTACCAGAGCACTACTCAGCTCTGGCTTTCTGTTGTGCAGAGGACTGAACCTAGGACTTTGGAACCTCTGGCATGAGTCTCTACAGAATCATTATGCTATCTACCCCCTGTAGCCCTGAATTTTTTGTGGATAAAATATTTTTGTTTCCTCCCACCAAAGTCAGTAATGTATTTGTGATATATTTAAAGACAGGAAGGTTGACTAGATAAGTGGACCTGATTCTCTATCCTTTCCCTTTGTTTCTTCTTTTTAATGGAGGCAGAGAGAAATTGAGAGTGAAGGGGGAGATAAAGGGGAAGAGAGAATGAGAGAATGCAAGTGTGCAGCCTTCCTTTACCAATCACGAAGCTCTCCACCTGCAGATAGGAACCCTGGTCCTATCACACAGTAATATGTGCACTCTACCAGTTGCAGACCCACCTTTCCCCTTGACTGTTAGCTTTAAGAGGTCTTGTATGATTCTCTCTTGAAGGCTAGTGTTGCCAAACCTTGACTGGGCTATCCTGTGGACAATGGTAGACATGTTTCCTTTGCCAGAGCTGTGCCAACAGTCTACCCGCTAACTACCAAGCAACTCCTCTCCTAGCACTGCCAGTTCTTGCTGAATAACCAGCTGAAAGCAGCTCCCAGTGGGGGGGAACCCAAACAAGCTGGATCCAATCTTACTCAGACATCAGAACAAAGCAGCGGACCTGAAGACACCAGAGAAATTACCAACAGGTGTCTTTGCCCTAAATATCTTGGCATAATGTAGTTAAAATAACGAAATATCTTAAAGTTTAAGTGTTATATTTGAAATAGTTCCTTTTATATATTTTTAAATACTTCTTAAAAATCTTTACTTATTTGTTGGGTAGAAGGGGGAGATTTGAGAAATTGAGAGGAAGGGGGAGATAGAAGAGAGAGACAGAGAGATAACTGCAGGCCTGCTTCACCACTCTTAAAGCTTTTCCCCTGCAAGTGATGACCAGGGGCTTGAACCTGCATCTTTGCACACTGTAATGTGTGTGCGTAAACATGTATACCACCACCAGGGCCCCCTTTTACGATATTTACGTGAGATCTGATTTCAAAAAAGAAAATCACAGTTGGTTTGTGTGTGGTGATTCATAAAATTCCTGCTGAGAAGGTTTAAAGTTTAGAGCAAATTCTGAGCATTTCTGAAGATAAGAAGCCAGTGTAGTTCCCACTTCTCTATGGTGTGACTTGAAAAGCCAAGTCTCCTCACTGATCTGCCTATGCTTCCTGATCCTAATACTTCTTTCCCAGGAAGGAATGCAATATGGGTTTCTATTGCATATAAGATCAAAAGGCTGGGCTGGTGGAATGGTTCACTTGGACAGTGGTCTGTCTGCTTTGCCTTATACATGACCCTGCTCCCACCCCACTGAAGGGAGTTTTGGTGTTTGTGGTCTTTTACACACTTCCTCTGCCTCTCAGTCTCTGTCCAAACAACCAAACCGAAGTGTGAACGGCCAATGTCAATAGGAGTAATATAGAAGAAAGACTTTCTAGTGATTATAATAGCCCTGCATAGCCAGAGGTAACAGAAATATAGATTTTTCAGTAGACTTGAATTTTTATGTTGATAAAAACCAGGGGCCAGGTGATGGCGCACCTGGTTAAGCACACACATTACTGTGTAAAAGGACCCAGGTTCAAGCCCCTGGTCCCCACCTGCAGAGGGAAAGCTTCACAAGTGGTGAAGCAGGGCTGCATGTGTCTTACTACCTCTTTCCTCTCTACCCCTCCCCTCTCAATTTCTCTCTATCTCTATCCAATAATAAAGATGAAAAAAACTAAAAAAAAAACAATAATAAAAAACAACCAAATAGTTTCTGGTCCTCACCTGCAGGGAGGAAGCTTCATGTATGGTGGAACAGTGCTGAAGGTGTCTCTCCTTTCTCTCTCTCTCTCTCTCTTATATTTTCTCTGTATCATTAAAAAAATGAAGGAAAAAGAAAAAAATTGGTACCTTGCAGGCACTGAGCCCCAGCAACAGTTCTGGTGGTGGTGGTAAGAATAACAATATAATTTACTGGAGACCAGTGTACTTTTTACTTATTTTCATTAGTGATTTAATATCAATTTACAAAATTGTAAGACAACAGGGGTATAATTAGACATCACTGCCATTGTCAGAGTTCTGTGTCCCCATTCTCTCCATTGGAAACTGCAGTAGTTTTCCCAAGGTCACAGATATGAATTGACTATTCTATAATTATCTATATTTGTCCATTTTTTTCTAAATCACATATCACTACTTCTGAATGACCTTTCTTTTTTCGTCTTCTTTCTCTGAGTCTTTATGGAATTGAGGTTCAGAGCTCTCTGGTCATATTCCCCTAATATTTCTCCCCCTCTGGGGTATTTTTCATATATACAAATGATTCTGAAGAGCGTATTCTGAGATTTGTGTGTATATATATTATACATATATATGTATACATAATATTATATAATGTATATATGATATTATACAGACTATGCAAAACAGTGTTTTATTTTATTTCTCTCTTCCTCCTCCTTCTACTCCACTGACTTCTCTCCCATATCTTTTTCTTTTTGCATTCATTAGGTTTTCACCTCTCCAGGCTGAGACACAGAGAGAAACTCCAGCACTTAAGTTTCCCCAAGTGCTACAGGCCTGGAGGTTCAAATTTAGCTTGTGGTCATGGCAAAATAGGTACCTTCTCAGGTGAACTGTCTAGTGAGCCCTGGTATTCTATTTTCTAACTTATTTTTTCTTGAACTGAAAGCTCAGAGGCCAGAGAAGTAGCTCAATATAGAACAAATGTCTTATAAAACAAGGTCCTGGGTTCTATCCTTAGCATCACATAAAATAGTGTTCTGGTCTTCTTGACCCTCACCCCACACCACCAAAAAGAAAAAAAAATAAATAAAAGAAAAAAATAAATCTTTATAAAGCATATAATTAGGCTTCTAAATTACTCTTATGTGATGCTTTTTATTAAGTATTTGGCACTGCATTATATAGAATGAGACCCTTGTTCCCTCTGACAAAAGTTCCCTTACAAGACTCTTGCCTTGAACTTGAGATTCATATCCATATTTTGTCAATTTATACCTATCTTTTTATACTTTAGTGGGTATGTATATGTAACATGTAGGCTTCTCTCTCTCTCTTTTTTTTACTTAGAGCATATAAAAAGGTTTTCTTTTATGTACTGAATCTAAGATCATTGCTTTTCTTTCCCAAAGTTGAGATGGCTCATAAAAAAAAAAAAAAGTGAAGTCTTTAAAAATAGTACATCCAGTCTCTGAGGCAAAGTACCCAGTAAAAATGTTATTTCAGCTATGTATTCTAGCTAGCAATTCTGAAGTGCTAAATCTTGACTCAGTTGAATGGGAGGAAGACTGGATCCCCATCAGTGAGAGCCTTAGAAGACACCATGGCCAGAGTTTGTGAAAATGACATGCTCAGTTCTATCCCAGAGGGATCTGTAAACATCCACTCAGGCAACCAGCCACTGTTTAAGCCTGCTCCCCAGAAGTCACCTGTATTCACTCCACAGGAGACAGCAGTCTCCTGCCCCTTATCTACAAGACCATGAAGAAGCAACCTAGATCCAAAGTGTCCTGGAAGCTTGACAGAAGCACCACAGTGCAAGTGGCTCTCTCTGCTCCCACCTTCCCCCAACCCACATTGTGATTCTTGATACTGTGCCTAAAGGGCCCATAGCAATGCTTCTCAGAGCTTCCTCCCCAAGGAACCCCCATCGCATTTGGAACAAATCACTATCAATGCATCTAGTGACTTCCAGGGCCAGTTAAAAATTGCAGGTGTTCTAGTATCTGAACTATCTACCCCAACCTCAGAGTCCTCTACTTGGGTGCAAAACACCAAATCCAGTCCAAGTTCTGCTTTGTGTTTTTCCATCTGTTCTTATCTTTCAACTTCTGTCTATGAGTGAGAGCATCCCATATTCATTCGTTCTCTTTCTGGCTGATCTCACTTGAAGGATGCCTTCAAGCTCTATCCAAGATGAGGTGAAGAAGGAGAAAGAGGACCTGGGGGTGGAGTTAGATTGTTATGTGAAAAACTGAGAAATGTTATACATGTACCAACTATTGCATTTTATTGTTGACTGTAAACCACTACCTCTCTTGCCCCCCCCCCCAATAAAGAGGGAAAAAAGCCAAGAAGAGAGGGACAAATAGCAAATACTTTCACTTACTAGGGTGCCTTAAAAATGTAGGGGTCGGGAGGGAGAGCACAAAGTGAAACACAGACTGGACATGGTATATTGCACCAAAGCACAGGACTCTGGGTAGAGAGATGGAGGGAAGAGAAAGAGAGAAGAAAAAAAAAACTTGCAGGGTCTGGTACGTAATGAAAGTGTATGCATTTGCCAGTGAATCTGCTATAAAGCAACAAAAATTAAAAAAAAAAAATGCTGGTGTAGTTGAATTTTCTCAGTAGCTAGTTCAAGACCATGAAGAAGCAACCTAGATCCAAAGTGTCCTGGAAGCTTGACAGAAGCACCACAGTGCAAGTGGCTCTCTCTGCTCCCACCTTCCCTTCTAGCGTTTGCCCTTCTTCCGTAGCCGGTCAACAGCGTCAGGTAGCTAGTGATTGTGAATGAAATGGCTGGAGGATGTTTGCTCACCAAGTTGTTGATTCAGGGCAGTCTTGGTGGGGTTGATGGCAGGCAGTGAAAAGCCAGACAGACATGGTGTCCTGCTTGCCCGTTTCTTCCTGAGGAGAAAATAAGGATCTTCCCCCCCCCCCAAAAAAAAAAAACCGCTGGTTAACAGCAACTGCAAAACATCTATTGCTTTGTGAACTATACTTACCACTATCAGTATTTTGCTTCATTTATAAAGGGAGATCCAGGTTAAAAATAGAGGGAGTTCTAGTGAAAACTTTTCTCTTCTTCCCTTTCTAGAAGATGGTAGAGTTCTCTCGAATTACACTTCTGTTCATTGTGAATAAAGACACACAGCGCCCCCTTCAGTGAACAGGAAGAATCGAGCAGGCTGTAGTTTTGAAGAGAGTGTAATGTCTTCTCCAGGTGAAGGTAGGCCGGTTGCTAAATATTCCCTTAAGGGGTGTAAATAGCATCCGTTTGAGTTCCCAGCTCCGCCTACTTGTGTTAAATGTCTGCTGGTCATGGAAGACTGACTCTCATGCAGAGATGTCAAAGTCAACATGTTCGTAAATAAGCCCACTTCCTTTGTTGGACACTGTCTTTCTTGCTTCTCTTGTATTCCTGGACTTTGTCAGGGGGCAGATTAGGAGAAGACTCAGAGGGAAGGGGTTGTTTTATGCAAATGACATATTTTAGAAGGACCAATCCCTGCTTGCAGAAGACATGTGGTGGTGGTGGGGACCAATAGAAGAGGAACTGGAACAACCAGTAGCAGAAGGGGCCAACCTGATCCCATTTAGTTCTGCCAACAGCCTATAAAAGCATTTGGTCCTGGCAAGCTGAATTCCCTGTCAGTAGCGTCCTGTATATTTCTATTTGTAGATTTCTTGCTATAAATTAAGTTGGTCTTGCCTGACTCACACAGTCTGTTTGCTTCTCCTGGAAACTACTATAATGAATTTGACGTTGGAAAGTGCTGACGGGATTGTAACACTCCGTCAGACCTGGGAAATTGCTTTTTCTGCAACCATTTTGACTAGTATTTGTCCTCATTCTAACCCCCTATGCCGGAAATCTGATTCAAAGTCTTTGTAGATTTTAGGACTTCTTTCTCTCCAATAATTTTGAAAAGAGGGGGAGGCAGCATAATGGTTATGCAAAGAGACTCTCACGCTTGAGGCTCCAAAGTCCCAGGTTCACCGCCCCCCCCCCCCCAAATCATCAGCCAGAGCTGAGCGGTGTTCTGGTGTAAAAAAAGAAGATAATTTTGAAAGAGACTCATGCTCAGTACATTTTATCCACTGGCTCCCTTCCTTCATTCCAGCTCTAGATAAAATTTTCTGGCAAGGGAGTCGGGCTGTAGCACAGTAGGTTAAGCACAGGTGGCACAAAGCGCAAGGACCAGCATAAGAATCCGGTTCGAGCCCTGGCTCCCCACCTAAAGGGGAGTCACTTCACAGACGGTGAAGCAGGTCTGCAGGTGTCTGTCTTTCTCTACCCCTTTCTGTCTTCCCCTCCTCTCTCCACTTCTCTCTGTCCTATCTAACAACGACGACATCAATAACTACAACAATACAAAAAAAAAATCAAGGACAACAAAAGAGAATAAACAAATATTTAAAAGAAAATTTCTGGCAAACAGACTTATTAAATTATCATCAAGTATCAACATGGTCTCTTGTCACTGGCTAATCACCCATGTGACTTTCAAAATGTCAGCCCCACAGAAATTAGGGGAAATTTTTCTTCTGTTTTAGATCCTGAACTTGAGTAAGGATATGATTGGTTATATTTTACTTAATTGAGGTAGAGAGAAGGATAGAGGGACAAAGACCAGTGCACTGCTTAACTCTTGTTGACCTGTCAGACTTCACATTTAGACATAGATCCAGTGATAACCCCAGGTTTTAAGATGCTATTGGTGGGAACACATTGAGAAGCCAAAGCAAGAATACCAGTTTAGGTCCATTGCCATTACATAGTCCCTATTCATTTGGGCAAGCACCAAATGCCAACTTGGGTTATGCACATGTGACAGAAAATGAGGAAAGATGTTCTCCTCTGTCATCGACAACAGGGTACAAGGGATGCATGGATGTATGTTTGAGAAGTGAAATTTCAACTTCCTGCTGCTCTTATTGGCTTTCATTATAGTTATTATTTAGGTATTCCAGACAATTTAAAGGAGGGCATGGATTTTTTTTTTTTTTTTGGTTTGTTAAAAGAGTTTACAGGTAAAAACCACACTGTAAGTTGCAAAAACTCTTCTCTCTGGTAGATAAGACACAGACATGTCCAATGGACAGAAACTGCATTTTCTGTGTCTTCCAATTGGAATTCCAGAGAGCCTGAAATATAATCATCTCCCAGCCTTGGTGCCTCTAATTGTAAGGGCTGAATAATAGACAGCTATGTCTTTCACAATGTAGGTGGATTTAATGGAGACTATTCAGATAAATATTCAGACAATCCCCACATTCAGGTCTGAGGTTTTCAATGTTGAATCTTTGTTGTGAAGAAAATGAGAGAAAAATTAAGGATATGGATGGGGCTAGAGACAAGATCTACTCTGAATCTTGGAGACCTCCAGGGTGGTGCCATGGTCCTGTGACAAAGGCAGAGCAGGGGAGCTGTGAGTGGAGAGAGATGGTCATCTTCATGTTTCTCCAGGAACAGAGCTTTCTGAGTGATGCACTTTCAACCCCGCAGCTACGGGCTGTGATCCTGTGATCCTAAAGCCGACTTGCCTTCTGTCCTGGGCTTCTCTCCAGGTGTCCCATCTTGGGAGAAAGCTGTGGCTGATCCCACTGCAGCCAAGTCAGGTGACGACAAGGATAAAAGAAATAGGCATGGGTTTGGGTTCATATTGGAAATTTTTCTGTTCTTTTAAAAAATTTTTAAATTATCTTTATTTATTGGATAGAGACAGCCAGAAATTGAGAGGAAGGGGAAAGGAGGGAGGGGAAGAGACGGGGAGACACCTGCAGCATTGCTTCACCACTCGCAAAGCTTTCCCTCTGCAGGTGGGGACTGGGGTCTTGAAACCATGTCCTTCTGTATTGTAACATATCCACTCAACAAGGTGTGCCACCAGCCAGCCCCTAGAAATTTTTCTATTTAAACAATTTTATTACCTTTATTGGATAGAGACAACCATAAATTGAGAGGGAAGGAGGTGACAGAGAGGAGGAGAGATAGAGAGACACCTGTAGCACTGCTTCACCACTCACAAAGCTTTCCCTCTATAGGTGGGGACTGGGGACTCAAACTCAGGTCCTTGTGCATTGTAACGTGTGTGCTCAAGGAGGTGCACTACCACCCAGCCCTGCCCCCAGAATTTTTTCTGCTGTCAGTCTGTTGACACAGAAATACCAGATTGAGCCATAAAATGCAAGCTATCATGTTACATTTGAATTCAGCAAAAATGAAAAATAATTTTTTAGTGTAAATATGTCCCAAATGAGGTAGATGTAAATGTTGTCCTGTATATAGGATTATTGCAGTACAGGGAACTGAACTCAGGGCCTAGTGTATGAGCAACACTGCTGAGTTATTTCCTGGGTTCAATAGTTGTATTTATAGGGGAGTCAGGCAGTATCACAGTGGGTTAAGCACAGGTGGCACAAGTTGCAAGGACCCGCATAAGGATCCTGGCTTGAGCCTCCAGCTTCCCACCTGCAGGGGAGTTGCTTCACAGGCGATGAAGCAGGTCTGCAGGTGTCTATCTTTCTCTCCCTCTCTCTGTCTTTCCCTCCTCTCTCCATTTCTTTTTGCCCTATTCAACAATAATGACATCAATAACTACAACCATAAAACAACAAGGGCAACAACAGTTGCATTTATTTATCTCTGTGTGAATGCATGTATGGATTCATTAGTTGTGTATGTACGTATTTTGGTACTTATTGGGGGGAGACACGCAAAAAGTAGAGATGTCATAACAACACCATTAGCTCCTCCAGGGAATCCCTCCATTTTATCATTTTACGGGGAGGGGGGTTTCATGGTTTATAGTATAGTTGTTGATATATAGGAACAAGTTATCATCACCTTGTGAAAGGTCTCTGTAAAAACACTTTCACCACCAGTTCAAGTCCTATTCCACCAGTATGCACCAGCACCCCAGTTCCCTCCCTACTCCTTCTATCCTCTTCCTTCTCCTGAGTACTTTGCTTTGGTTCAACATACCACACTCAGTCCAACTTTTTACCTTGTGTTTTCCCTTCTTGCCTCTTTATTTTTTAAGTTTCACCTATAAGTGGGAGCTCCCCTTTTGTGGATTTCAGTGCCCTGCCTCCATATGGTGCCAGAGATAGAGCCTGAAGGCCTCATTCGTAGCAAGATCTACCAGCTAAGCTATCTCCTGACCATGTGGTCAGTATCCTGTTCATTGA
The DNA here is from genome assembly GCF_950295315.1 of Erinaceus europaeus. Classification (NCBI taxonomy): domain Eukaryota; kingdom Metazoa; phylum Chordata; class Mammalia; order Eulipotyphla; family Erinaceidae; genus Erinaceus; species Erinaceus europaeus. The sequence goes on along the minus strand of NC_080181.1, from coordinate 40,472,059 downwards.
GTTGGTTCACATATAAATACTAGATATTGCACAGAATCACAGAGTTACATGGGATCTCAAGTACTTTCTTGACCAATGCATTCTCTTAGTCAGTGTGTTTCTGACAAACTCTAAGCAGGGCCATTTTACCTGTCTTAAAGGACTCTTTCATTTCAAGGCAATTCTTGGAGTGATCCTAAATCTGCTCTTGTGGTAACCTTAATCCATCTCTCTCTTTTGAGAGAGAGAGAGAGAAAGAGAGGGAGAGAGAGAAAGAGAGGGAGAGAGAGAAAGAGAAGAAGAGAGAGAAAGAGAGGGAGAGAGAGAGAAAGAGAGGGGGAGAGAGAGAGGGAGAGGGGGAGGGGAGGGAGAGGGAGAGGGAGAGGGGAGGGAGAGGGAGAGGGAGAGGGAGAGGGAGAGGGAGAGAGAGAGGGAGAGAGAGAGAGAGAGAGAGAGAAATACAGGTTGCCCCAGCATGCACTTGTGGCATACAGCTGGTTATGAATTAAAAGAAATTGGGCTACAGGAGGTTGAGAATAATTTTCTGTCTAATCATCTATCTCATCATCTCTGTGTTGCTCTGAGAAGGGAGTGGGAAATGGACTCACAACCCTGCTTCTCCAGCCTTGGGTTTGCAACACCTGTTTTCCACAAATCTGTAGATAGTTCTAAATCGTCTTTCTTTATAAACTTCTTTTCTTTGTCTTCTTCTCTTAAATTTATTGTCCCCTGTCTAGAGCCTCATCTTGCTGTCTGGTTTGTGGATTCTGTTATTTTATGTCTGAAACTCTGCTTGTAAGGAAGGCTTTTATATTTTCTCTTGTTAATTTCTCTCACATCAGTTAACTATTTCACAGCCCATAGATGTACAAGGGGGAGGTCAGTGTTTTCTCCAACACATATGTGTGTCAGTGTGTGCACATGTGTATGTCTGTGTGTTTGTGCTCAGAGTTGTATGTGAGCTGGCAGAGAGACAGGGCTCCTGAACTCAGCTGTAAAACAAAGAAGTGTGCATGCTTGCAAACCTTCATCATTCCCTTTATCAGGCTTGCTTCTTGTCATTTTTGAGCACTGGATTCACTGGTGAGTCATTAAGCCTGGCAGCACAGGACACTTTGTAATAGTCTCAGAAAAAGCAGGTGATCTGAACAAAGTTCTATTTATTCTAAAATCCCCCGGGCAGGAGCTCTTCAACCATCTTGAAAGGTAAAATGACCAAAAAAGGAAAAAAAAAAGCCAAATGATGCATTGTATCTCCAATCTCCTATCTTAGCATATAATTTGCCACACTGAGATGTCAGTCATTATGATGCCTGCGATCGCTGATTTTTGAGGTGTGTACATCTTATAAAATCAAAGCTGGAGGGAAGCACTATGAACTGCTCAGGCAGGGAATCTTTTAAAAGAATGTGTGTGTGTGTGTGTGTGTGTGTGTGTGTGTGTGTGTGTGTGTGTGTGTGTATTGAAGCATGATGAGTATATTTTTCTCCATATTTTATATGGAGAAAAATGTGTCTTTTGACCTTCAGAAGAGAAGGCACTTCATCTCTGTCTTGTATTTCAGGGCAGACATCTATGCAAATTATGAAAGTTTCTCTTGAAAGATAAGAGGTAGTTTCTCAATGTTTTCTTTGCCTTGGATCAGTTCCAAGATGAAAAAGTTGATGAAGTTGAATAGGAAGAGTGTTGCACTGTTACCATCTTCAGAATTCGACCACAAAAATCTTTTTCCCTCGAGAAAAGAAGATGATATAGTTGCTTTTGACTCTGCAGCTACTTGGGTATTTTCTAGCATAGTATGAAGCATGAATCAGTCACCTAGATCTTCCTTCCTTCCTTCCTTCCTTCCTTCCTTCCTTCCTTCCTTCCTTCCTTCCTTCCTTCCTCTCTTTCTTTCTTTCTTTCTTTCTTTCTTTCTTTCTTTCTTTCTTTCTTTCTTTTTTCTCTTCAGGGTTATCACTTGGGCTTGGTGCCTGCAGTATAAATCCACTGCTCCCAGCTAAGAATCCACTGTTCCTAGTATCCATCCCCCTGCCCCCATTTTTCTAATTTTATTTGATAGGGAAGAGAGAAATTGAGAAGGGAGGGGACGAGAAAGAGAGTAGGAAAGAGACAGAAGGAAAGAGAGAGAGGAGAGAGTAGGAAAGAGAGAGGAGAGAGATTAGAGAGAGAGATGGAGAGAAACACATCTGCAGACATGGTCACCACTGGTGAATCTTCACCCCTGCAGGCTGGGTACTCGAACCTGGGTTCTTGTACATAGTACTATGTGCACCAAACTGGATGTTCTATCACCTGGCCCCCTCACCTAGATCCCTCCATCCCCATCTTGGTTAGGTTGGAGTTAAAATAAATGAAAGGGTTGTTGGAAGAATTCTTGTCTTGTCATACCATGCCCAGGGTCTGGTATTATGGCAACAGAAGATTCTTTTATGCTGTAGTATGTCTCCCTTTCTCTGTCTGCGAAAGTTGACCTGGATCAATGAAATCTCACATACACGAGGCCCTGGTAATACATAAATAAATAAATAAATAAATAAATCCTAACTTCAAACAATAAAATAAGCAAGGGCCTTTCTTCCCATACCAAGGTGATATTTAAATTTCTTATTATATTTATTTAATCATCTATTTATTTATTGGATAGAGACAGTCAGAAATTGAGAGGGAAATGGGAGACAGAGAGACAGAAGGACAGAGAGACACCTGAAGCACTGCTTCACCACTCACAAAATTTTCCCCTACAGGTGGGGATGGGGGTTCAAGCCCAGGTCCTTGTGCATTGTAACATGTGAGCTCGACCAGGTGCACCACAACCTGGACCACTAAGGTGCTATTTCTGCGAGATCACTCCTTGTTCCTCCTGCACAGCCTCTGGCTTTTAACGACTCATCTTCTCTTCTTCTGGGAATGTCTTTGCCCATGTTCAGCGGGGAAGCAATTACAGAAGCCAGACCTTCTACCTTCTGCAACTCACAACAGCCCTGGGTCCATGCTCCCAGAGGGATAGAGAATGGGAAACCTATTGGGGAGGGGGTGGGATATGGAGATTGGGTGGCGGGAATTGTGTGGAGTTGTGCCCCTCCTATCCTACGGTTTTGCTAATGTCCTTTCTTAAATAAAAAAAAGAAAAAAATTATTTATAAAATGGAAATATTGACAAGAGTTTAGGATAACAGGGGTACAATTCCACACACTGCCCACCCTTAGAACTCCATATCTAATCCCCTCCTTGATAGTGTCACTATTCTTTATTCCTCTGGGAGCATGGACCCAGGATCATCATGAGGTACAGAAGGTGGAAAATCTGGCTTCTGTAATTGCTTCTCCACTAAACATGCATGTTGACAGGTTGATCCATACTCTCAGCCTGTCTTTCTCTCTCTAGTCGGGCTGAGATCTGGGGAGGCGGGGCTCTTGGGCTCATTGGTAAGGTCCTCTGCCCAGGGAAGTTAGGTTGGCATCATGGTAGCAACTTGAACCTGGTGGCTAAAAAAGAATTAAGATATAAAGCAGAACAAATTGTTGACTAAACATGAACCTAAAAAATCTTTCAACACTGCAAACTAAATTTCTGCTTTGTTTGTGATATTCATAGTGCAGAGAGCAATCAGCGTCAGTATCTGGTCTTTAACCCCAGTCATTATAAATTTCTCCATATCTGATGTAGACCCTTCTCAGAAAAATATTTTAGTGTGATTGTTTGCACAGAAGCAACCTTTAAGAGTTCATATAATTATGCTCTTGCTCTTCAAAATCATAATTGTAAGGGGCTGGGTGGTGATGCACTTGATTAAGCACACATAGTATAAAATCCAAGGACCTATGCAAGGATCTGGGTTTGAGCATCCATTTCCCACCTGCATGGTATCTGTCTATCTCTCTCTCCTTCTATCTCCCTCTCCTCTCTTGATTTCTCTCTGTCCTAACCAGTAAAATGGGGGGAAAAAATGGCTGTCAGGAGCAGCAGATCTGTAGTGCAGGCACTGAGCTCTGAGATAACCCTGGAGCGAAAAAAAAAAATCATAGTTGTAATGGAAGAGGACATGGCTGACCAGCATATAGTAACCATCGATGATTTTCCATTTTTAAAAAAATTATTTATTTTCCCTTTTGTAGCCCTCATATTTTTTATTGTTGTTGTTATTGATGTCGTCGTTGTTAGATAAGACTGACAGAAATGGAGAGAGGAAGGGAAGACAGAGAGGGGGAGAGAAAGACACCTGCAGACCTGCTTTACCACCTGTGAAGAGACTACCCTGCAAGTGGGGAACCAGATGCTCGAACCGGTATCCTTACACAGATCCTTGCACTTTGTGCCACATGATTATCCATTTCTGTAAACTTTAATCAATTTAAATTTTGTTTCCAGGTCAATCATTTTGACATGACCTCTTACTAGAATAATTAGCCATGGATTTTGTATGCTTAGGGACCACAAGGAATGAAACCACACAAAATTTAACTAAGCACCAGGGAAGAGAATGCTATCTAGAAACACGCTAAACATAAGTGAAAACTCCCTAGCCTGAAAGTAGGCGCCTAAGTGGACTTCTTCATTCACAGTCCAAGACACAATGATGTTTGCAACAGATATCATGTCACTAGGCAATAGGAACTTTGGGACCATTGTTGTATGTGTGTTATCTCCACTTCTGTGTTGTTTTATAGTGCAAAACTCTACTCAGTTGTGAACTGAAATTATCCTGACTTTCTTTTACAGTTTTTTCCCCCTCCAGTAACTGTGAAACATCACTCATTGAGGCTCAGTTTTGAGCTTTGTTAGGCAATGCCAAGGAAATCATTTACTAGTGTGTACAGACTGGCAGAGCTGGATCAGGATTTATCAACAGTAACTTTTGGGAATGTTGTTCTTTTTTCTTTCTTTCTTTCTTTCTTTCTTTCTTTCTTTCTTTCTTTCTATTTTCCCCCTGAGGGTAACTATCTTGTGTGTTGTGTGATGTTCCTAACATCTTCTCACTAAATACACCTAACAACATCCTTGCAGTTGTAACAACCCAACATAACACATCAATTTCGTCAACATCGTCAAATTTTTTTTTATTTTTCACATACTTAACAACAACAAAAAGTGCCCTGAATTGATAACCATGAGACTAGAAGAACATTAGTCTTCTTAGGATTTCAGTGGAATGGTCATGGAGTAAGGTCTCATTGTTTTTGATGATTAGAATCTGGAAATCTCTATTCAACCTACAACTGCCTACAGTGGTTCTGTGGGGGTTGTGTGGAGTTTTATTCTATGTTGATGTAGCTTATTATTTAATCCATAATTCTTGGCTCCGAAAGGAGGATTGAATCATAGAGATTTAATTCAAAGGTCCTCTTCTCTTGTACCCTGCTCTGTAAATTCTACCCTTCTTGGCATCTTAGAACTCAGCATCCTCTGGACTCTATCTGCCAAGTCTGAAAAGCACTATCAGACTTTACACTAGGTAAGTGTACAGTCTGAACTGTTTACTTTATTCTTTTCATAAGAATCTCAGCTCTGTGCTAGTTGATTTTCAATGCCTAAAGACAGTGGCTGCATGCACTGTGTCTACTGTTATTGTTTACACTTGGAGAGACAAGGCAAGTTAACTGGCTGTCTCTTCACTCTAAGGCTACAGTTTTCGATTGATTATTAATTATTTAAATGGACACAGTTACTACCATGCATAAAGAGGCAAAGATACCAGCAGGACAAAACCAAAAGGACACATAACTGGAGCAAAATCTATTATTTAATATTTGGCATAGTTTCAATTCACAATTCTGACATTTTAGATCCTTTGTTTTATTTCTTAATTTATTAGTGATTTAACATTGATTTACAAAATCATAAGATAGCAGGGGTACAATTCTTCACCACTGACACTACCGGTATTCTGTATCACCATTCCCTCCATTGGAAGCTACAGCAGTTCTCCCAAGGTTGCAGATAGGGGTTAACTATTATTTCTACAACTATCTGTCTACATTTGTATGTAATTACATATTTTTCCATGGTCCCTTCTTCTGCAGGTAGGGACCAGGGGCTTGAACCTGGGTCATTGGACATTGTAACATATGTGCTCAACCAGGTGTGCCACTACCCAGACCCTTTTCTCCTCCCTTTCAACTCACACCCACACCTATTTCTACTTTGAATGTCCCTTCCTTTTTCCTCTTCTCTTCCCAGGTCCTGATGGAGTTGGAGTTCAGAACACTCTGGCCATCTTCCCCCTATGTACCAAAATTCTTTCTGGGGTGCAGAATGTGAGAGTTCTGTTTTCTGTAATTGCTTTCCTGCTGGACATAGGCATTGGCAGGTGGATCCATACCCCTAGCCTGTTTCTATCTTTCCAGAGTAGGGTAGGGCTCTGGAGAGGTGAGGTTCTGGGACACACTGGTGAGGTCTCCACAATTATCATTTATCTAAGTTCATTCCTTCCCTCACCCCAGGGCCTATCATATCAGATAGCCTGTCTTTTTAGGCATGATTTAACTCACAATCCCATTCTGGATAGAAAAAAATCAGAGAAGCCGGCTGTCTTTAATTTGTTCATTTTTAGTTTCACTCAATACATTTCTGTAACAGAGGCAATTTGCTGCATTGGAAAGAATCTTGACTTTGAAGGTAAGTGATTCTCTGTAGCCTTTGAATTTTATTGACCATCATAGTCTGACAAGTGACTGGTTTACTGCTCTAGCTTCTTATTTCCTCTGAAGCAATGATTTGGGTTATGTTAATTTTAACACTACTCCTACTAATGCTGGCATCCAATAGAATATTGGAACATAGAAAAGGAAGAAAGTAATAAAAATAGAAACTTTGCCACCAACCTTGAGTGAATATGTAAAAAGGTACAATCATAGAAGAATTGTGTCCTCTCTCTCTCTCTCTGTGTGTTTTAGAGAGACTGTGTGTTTGGGGTAGAAATAAAGAGAGAACATAACTAACATGAAACTTTTAAGGATGGTTTTGAATGTGTTCAAGAAATATTCCGTATGTATATAAGCTTAGTATTACTTAATGAAACTATCAAGACACTCGCTGACCATGACCAGGAGAGGCGATGCAATTTTTCCCTTTGAAACCAACACAATTAGTTTTTTTTTTTAATTGCAATTTACTGTATTTTTTCTTTCTGTCTTTAGGAAAGAAAAACGCAGCCTTAAGTTACTATAGAAATGAACTGCATGCAGCTGTTAAGAACAATGAACCCACATTCTCTGACCCATCTTGGATGGAGCTAGAAGGAATTGTGAAAGACAAAGGAAAGACAAAGACAAGTATGGGATGATCCCACTCATAAACAGAAGTTGAGAAAGAAGAACAGAAAGGGAAACTCAAAGCAGGATTTGGCTGAGTTTGGAGTAGAGCACCAAAGTAAATATCGCTGGGTTGAGGGTGAGGGTGAATGTTCTAGTTCACTGCGGGGATTGGGGCGTGGGGGTGGAGGGGTGGGATGGGACACAGTCTTTTCGTGGTGGGAATGGTGTTTATGTACATTCCTATTAATTTGCAGTCATATAAACCACTATTTTATTAATATAAGAGGGGAAAATTGATCGAATGTCTCAAAGTTTTTAATGAACAGACCATAGGCTGAGTCTTGAAATGTTGACTCTCCTAAAAGCTTAGACCAGGGAGAACAGAAGCAACTGGTGGCAATACTCTATAAGACATAGCTATATATAAATAATGTCAAAGAACATAAATTATGGTGATGATACAGCAAATCCTAACAATGGGATTTTCAAAGTTAATCCAATTGCCAAATAATTTGATTATAGCAATAACAATCTATTGCCCCTTTAAGTCCTAAGACAGCGGGAACCTCCACTTCCTCTGTAGAGCCTATATTTCCCCCAGTCCTGGAACCTCTATGGTGAGGCTCACTTTCCTGCATGTCTCTCTCAATTCATACCAAATGATATTGCATCTGCTGATCCCAACCGAATCAACACAATGAGAACCACCTCAGCATGCTTCACTTCAGACTGTGTCCAAAGACATCAGGCATGGAGTGTCAATCCTTTAGCCTCATTACTCAGGTGAGACCTTTCCTTTCATAGGATTCTCTAATTCCATTTCAGGTAGTCCATTTCCTAACAAAGCCCCCAAACCTAGATATAGATAGACCAGGTTCCATGAGATAGGGCATATGTACACATGTATCCATAAATTAGGGCAAAATATATACCTGAAAGCAGAAGTGCACAGTAGTCTGCAGTGAATCAGTATACGCAGCAAGCAAGTAGAAAGATCTAAAAAGACACCATAAAATTCATAATGAAATAGTGTCTACTTAGACTTAGATACCCTCCTCACCTACTTCCTATTACACTTCACTCTGTCACTCCAAAGCTAACCTTATCAAAGTAAAGACTATAAAAGCTGAATAAGTGTAAGAGACTGGCATACTTTAATGATGACTCTTTAGTCAGTATCAGGCCATCCCCCAGGGCTCTGTTCTGGCTCCTACGCTATTTAATATTTACATCAATGACCTCCCAGAAACTTCTTCAAGGAAGTTCATCTACGCCGATGACATCTGCTGTGCAACTCAGGCATCCAAGTTCGACATCCTCAAGGAGACACTCACGAAAGACATGTCTCTGATATCTGATTACTGTAAAAAATGGCGACTAATCCCTAGCACTGCAAAAACGGTATCATCTGTTTTCCTTCTACACCATGCCTCGGCCTCGCGTGAGCTTAATGTACAGCTTGGCGATATGAAAATCCGGCATGAAGCCCAGCCAGTCTATCTTGGCGTTACTCTCGATCGCACTCTGTCATTTCACGAACATCTCATAAAAACTGCAGCAAAGGTGGGCGCGAGGAATAACATCATTGCAAGACTGGCCAGCTCCTCATGGGGCGTGAGCGCTTCCACACTACGATCATCATCTCTGGCATTATGCTATTCCACTGCAGAATACTGTGCCCCAGTATGGTTCCGTAGCCCCCATGTCCACTTGATCGATTCCAAATTATATTCCTCCATGAGGATAATTTCTGGAACCATCCGTTCCACCCCGGTTCCATGGCTGCCAGTTCTTAGCAACATCTCCCCGCCAGATATTCGTCGGGATGTGGCATCATCTAAGTTCATTTCCCACGTCTACGCTCAACCGGACCTGCCAATATACGCGGATATCTTCACCCACCCTGTCCAATGCTTGATGTCTCATCACCCAATCTGGTCCCCTATGCCTACACTGAACTTCTCTGTTCCAGACTCTTGGAAACAGAGTTGGCAGTCAGCTGAGGTAAAGAACAAACACCTCATCACAGACCCCTGTAAGCGTCAACCCGGCTTTGACCTAGCACGTTATGATTGGGTCCTCCTCAATCGCTATCGAACAGGCCATGGCCGGTGCGCTGCTATGTTCCATCGCTGGGGAGCCAGAGACGACCCGAACTGCCCCTGCGGCTACAGACAGACTATGATCCACATAGTCAACGACTGCCACCTCTCCAGATTCAAAGGAGGTCTCGAAACTTTACATCAGGCTCAACCTGACGCTGTTGACTGGCTACGGAAGAAGGGCAAACGCTAGAAGAAGAAGGCCATCCTATCAGTGGGAGCCCTAGTCAGGGAGTCCTGAGATTACCAAACAGACATGATGGGCCTATACATCAAATAAATCCTTCTCTCCATTGTTACCAGTCATCTCTATCAGGAACAATACAATAGACCCCTCTGTGGGCCCCCATAGGACCTTGCTCTCAATGTGGATCAACAATGGTAGAGAATGTTCCATCCTCTGAAGGGAGGATGGACAACACACTCTATTTTCCACTTGAGGAAGATGGGTTCTGAAATTGAGGCAGTTTGCAACATTCCTACTCATGACCACAGAATGTGAGCTCAGATCTACAGGGATGCAGAGGTCACATAGGCTCCTAAGCTGAATATGGGCCCCAGATCTCATCAAATTAATGGGGTTTACAGTCAACAATATTTATACACCTTTCCCATATTTGGGAGCTACTCTTTTCCCTGATCCAGCTTTGTGGTCCTTTTTCCAGCCATGATATCATCTTCCCAGACAATAAATTGGATCCACCTCCATATCAGACTTCAGGCTCAGGCTTAGGAAAAACAAAAAACAAAAACCAAAAGCTAGTATAGTCATTGGCTCTTTGGAATATAACTAAAATAGGCCCAACTAACTATCTACAGAACAGAGACCCCCCATATTTTCATCTGCAATATTCTAGCCTTTAGGTTCTATGTGCTAACTCTTCTTTTAGCCAGCAGGTTCAGATGCTACCATGATGCCAACCTGACTTCCTTGGGCAGACAACCCCACCAATGTGTCCTGGAGCCCTGCTTCCCCATATCCCTGCCTCTCTATGGAAAGAGAGAGACAGGCTGGGGGTATGGACTGACCTGTCAATGGCCATGTTCAGTGGGGAAGTAATAACAGAGGCCAGACCTTCCACCTTCTGCAACCCACAATGTCCTTGGTCCATATTCCCAGAGGGATAAAGAATAGGAAAGCTATCAGGGGATGGGATGGGATACAGAGTTCTGGTGGTGAGAATTGTGTGGAGTTGTACCCCTCTTATCCTATGTTTTTTGTCAGTGTTTCCTTTTTATAAATAAAAATTTAAAAAGAAATGAACTATAAAGAAGTTTCAAAAAGGCACTGACAAACTTTTCCATGTTTTTTTTTTTTTCTTGTCTTACCTTACACTAGGTTACTTTTGCCACATAAAGGGTAGATTGCATTGAAAATCTAGTGAATTGAGAGTGTTACCAGTGAGGTCAGAGGCAGAAGAGAAATAAATGCAGTTGGGCTACACCCCTTGGAGGTAACACATAAAAGAAGTGTTCCCTTTGTACACTGGTGTTTCATTTATGAGTTATTTCCCAAGTACCTTCGGTTGATGTGACTCCATAACTCTTACATGCAGCCTAGTAGTTAATGTGAGCTTGTCTTATAAAATATACAGGGAGAGATTTATTGAGCTGATAATATTTGCTCACTCTTCTTTTTCAGTGATGATTTATTCAAATCCTACAACTAATTTAAATTTAATAAAAAAGGAACTTTGCACATTGCTTTATTGAAGTCAGATTCATCATCTCCAAAACCACTGCAGTCTCTGAAATTAGTGCACAAGTGGCAATAACTGTTTCTGGGCTTAATTAAAAACAACAAATCATTTGGCCACTGGTAATGGATATTCTGCATAACCCACTGGATGCATGGCTATTTCAGGAGTCCATATCTTCATCTTAAAATATCTGACTAGACGAGATTATTGAACTGAAGACAATTTGATAAAACCATGACTTTCCTTTGATATGGGGGATCTTGAAGGCTGACTGGCCAGAAGGGAGATAAGTCTCTGCTTGTGTTATACTTTAATTTACAGTGTATGTGTGTGGGGGGGAAGCAAAACAAATACCAAGCCAGAATGAATTTGATGGATGAAGGTCAGTAGCATGGAGAGGATTTTCTGTGGAAGCCATTCACTACTAATTATAGAATACGCACAAAGCTCTCTGTGGTGTTTCTAGGTATTCAACAACTCTTTCATGTAGGGCAAAAAGTGGACTCATAAGTATTGAGATTTATATGTAGCTATTCATAGCATAGTCATCAATCATCTCTTACTTGGAACTTTCCTGGGACATAACCTCTTGGGCATGTTTGTTCTCCCTTGCATTTCTCGTCTCTGTTGCCTGTTGAGGACCCAAGTGGAGACTATCAGGGAAGAATACAGGGCAAATGAAGGTGCTTGTTCTTCAGTACAAAATAGTTAGAAAAGGAACATTTTCTTTTATTTTTTAATTATTATTAATTTTATTGCCACCAGGGTTATTGATGGGGCTTGGTGCCAGCACCATTTCCCTCTTCTTTTTCTTTTTTGTTTAATTTCTTTATTGGGGAATTAGTGTTTTCCATTCGACAGTACATACAATAGTTTGTACATGCATAACACTTCCTGGTTTTCCATATAACAATACAACCCCCACTAGGTCCTCTGTCATCCTTTTTGGATCTGTATTCTCCCCACCCACCCACTCCAGAGTCTTTTACTTTAGTGCAATATGCCAGTTCAAGTTCTGGTTCTACTTGTGCTTTCTCTTCTGATCTTGTTTTTCAACTTCTGCCTGAGAGTGAGATCATCCCATATTCATCCTTCTGCTTCTGACTTATTTCACCTAACAAGAATTTTTCAAAGTCCATCTAAGATGGGCTGAAAACGGTGAAGTCACCATATTTTATAGCTGAGTAGTATTCCATTGTGTATATATACCACAACTTGCTCTGCCACTCATCTGTTGTTGGACACCTGGGTTGCTTCCACGTTTTGTCTATTACAAATTATGCTGCTACGAACAGATCTTTTTGGATGGGTGTGTTGGGTTCTTTAGGATATATCCCCAGGAGAGGAACTGCAGGATCATAGGGTAGGTCCATTTCTAGCCTTCTGAGAGTTCTCCGGACTGTTATTCACAGAGGTTGGACCAATTGACATTCCCACCAGCAGTGCAGGAGGGTTCCTTTTACCTCACAACCTCTCCAGCATTTGCTGCTATTTCCTTTTCTGATGTATGACATTCTCACAGGAGTGAAGTGGTATCTCATTGTTGTCTTTATTTGCTTTTCTCTGACAATCAAAGACTTGGAGCATTTTTTCATGTGTTTGGCCATTTGGATCTCTTCTGTGGTGAATATTCTATCCATGTCCTCTCCCCATGTTTGGATGGGGTTATTTGTTGTCTTGTTGTTGAGTTTGGCAAGCTCTTTATTTATTCTGATTATTAGCCTCTTGTCTGATGTATAGCATGTGAAAATATTCTCCCATTCTGTGAGGGGTCTCTTGGTTTGGGTAATTATTTCTTTTGCTGTGCAGAAGCTTTTTAATTTGATGTAGTCCCATAGGTTTATGCTTGCCTTAGTCTTCTTCGTAATTGGATTTGTTTCATTGAAGATGTCTTTAAAATTGATGCGGAAAAGAGTTCTGCCAATATTTTCCTCTAAGTATCTGATAGTTTCTGGTCTAATATTCAAATACTTGATCCACTTGGAATTTACTTTTGTATTTAGTGAAATATAGTGGTTCAGTTTCATTCTTCTTCTTGTTTCAACCCATTTTTTTTTCAACACCATTTGTTGAAGAGACTCTGCTTTCCCCATTTAATAGTCTGGGCACGTTTGTCAAAGATTAGATGTTCATAGGTGTGGGGGCTTAATTCTGGGCTCTTAATTCTATTCCACTGGTCAGTGTATCTATTCATGTTCCAGTACCAAGCAGTTTGATTCCAATGGCCTTATAATACAATTTGAGAACTGGGAGTGTGATGCCTCCAGTTATGTTTTTCTTCTCATGACTGTTTTGGCAATTCTATTTTTCTGGTTCCAGATAAACATTTGTAGCATTTGTCCTATTCTCCTAAAAAAATGTGCTTGGGATCTTGATGGGGATAGCATTAAATCTGTATATGGCTCTGGGTAGTATATTCATTTTGATGATGTTAATTCTTCCAACCCATGAATATGGGATATCTTTCCACTTCTTTGTGTCTTTTTCAATTTCTTTGAAAAAGTGACTCATAATTTTCAGTATACAAGTCTTTCACTTCTTTGCTTAGGTTTAATCCTAGATATTTTATTATTTTTGTTGCTATAGTAAAGGGAATTGATTTTTGGATTTCAGCTTCTTTAACTTAGTGTTTGCATAGAGGAATGCCACTGACTTTTGAATGTTAATTTTGTAGCCTGACACCTTACTGTATTGCCTGATGATTTCCAAAAGCTTCGTGCTGGATTCCTTAGGTTTTTCTATGTATACTATCATGTCATCTGCAAATAGGGAGAGTTTGACTTCTTCTCTTCCAATCTGTATGCCTTTAAATCCTTGCTCTTGCCTGACTGCTATGGCAAGAACTTCCAACACTATGTTGAATAAAATGGTGATAGTGGGCATCCCTGTCTAGTACCTGATCTGAGGGGAAATGCTTCCAGTTTTTCACCACTGAGTATGATGTTGTCTGTAGGTTTGCTATATATAGACTCTACTATCTTCAGGAATTTTCCATCTATTCCCATTTTTTGTACTGTTTTGATCATAAGTTTTACTTTCTCTCTATTTTATTTGATAGGATAGATAGAAATTGAAATCTCATACACACACACACACACACACACACACACACACACACACACACACACACACCAGAGACAAGAAGCAAAGGAAATAGCACAGAAATAGTACACAAGACTTGTATGCAAAAAAAGGAAGTACAGGAAAGGCTAGCTTCATTGAAAAGACATTTCTTTTTTATTTTTAAATTATCTTCATTAATTTATTAGATAGAGACAGCTTGAAATCCAGAGGAAGGGGGAGATAGGAAGACAATTAGAGACACCTGTAGCACTGCTTTACCACTTGCAAAGCTTTCCCCTGACAGGTGGGGACTTGGGGCTTGAACTGGGGTCTTTGTGTATTATATCATGTGTGCTCAATCAGGTATGCCACCACCTGGCCCCAATTGCCCCACTAATATCTGCCCATTGCTCTATGGCCAAACTGTATCCTTCTTTTCTTTTCCTAGTAATTATTTTAAATTGAAAACTAGGTCTCCCAATAAATAAGAGTTTAGGCAATCACAGAAACTATATTAAATAAAGAACAAATAACCAATTTACAAGGATTCCTCTAATTGCATTCCAAATGAGTTTCTATCTTCAGTTGTCAATTCACTCACTTTCCTACAAATCTTTTGTGGTTAAAGACATTTTAATGCCGCTTGGAAATAGCAGGATCACCGTTCCATTATTCTTCCATTAATAATCATATGTTTTAATTACTTAGTTTCTTTCCCTGAGGAAGAAACCAATTGCTCTCAAATTATAAATGTCTATAATAGTCATCTCCCCTATACACCACGCAGTTAGAGCTTTTTGTTTTTTTCCCTTTCCTGCCAAATTCTATAATTCATATTTGTCCCGGGGGCAGCTGTGCAGATGAACTGTGATGGCAGAGAAAAGGATTTTTACAACGGTGGGATCGAAGGCTAAGCTGGATTGGACGGATTTGTGTTTTGGAGATTTGGTTCTGTTAAGGAGAATGGGAAATAATTCTTTGTCTCTTTTGCCACCAGCAGACACAGTGGGCATATGGAGACATGTGTTAGCTGTGTGAACTGCATTCCCAGCTTCTGGTGCTTAAACATCTGTGCTGCATGCAGATGCTGGGCACATCTGTTCTGGGTAACCTGATGTCATGCCTGAGTCCCCTTTGTTTCAACCGCCCACCACCCTCATTATCGTCTATCTGGTTGCTTTTCAAACACAAACCAACCAATCCTGAGCCCCCTCATCAACCACCCCATCTAGCATGGTCTCACAGGATTATTACTTTTGCTGTTGCTACTATTATTATTTCATTGCCACCAGGGTGATTGCTGAGACTTTCTACTGGCACTAGGAATCCACTGCTCCTGGCAATCTTTTTTTTTCTTTTCTCTTACTCTATTTTATTTGCTAGGATAGAGAGAAATTGAGAGAGGATGGAGGATAAGGAGGGCTGCAGACCTGCTTCACCACTTGTCAAGCGTCCCCCTGCAGGTGGGGATCAGAGCTTGAGCACAGGTCCTAGAGCTTAGTGCACTCAACCCAGTGCACCATTGCCTGCCCTGTCTCGCAGGATTCTATTCTATTCTATCCTAATCACCCCAAATCTAGACAAGAAAGACAGGCTGTATGCCCCAGAGCCCACTGAAATTATTATTATTATTATTTCTGCCTCCAGGGTTATTGCTGAGGCTCAGTGCCTGCACTATGAATCCACTGCTCCTGGAGGCCATTTTGCTAATTTTATTGCCCTTGTTGTTATTGTTATTGTTGTTACTGTTATTTCTGGTATTCCTGTTGCTGTTGTTGTATAGGACAGAGAGAAATTGAGAAATGAGGGGAGACAGAGAGGAGGAGAGAAAGATAGACACCAGCAGACCTGACTCACTGCTTGTGAAGCAACCCCCTTGTAGGTGGGGAGATGGAGCTCGAACTGGGATCTTCATGCAAGTCCTTGCACTTTGTACCATGTGAGCTTAACCCACTGCTCTACCCCCCCAGGCCCCAAAATTATTACTTTTTAAAAAAATATTTTATATGTTTTATTTTAATGAGAGAAAGAAAGAGAGAAGAGCACTGCTCAGTTCTGGTTTAAGGTGGTATGGGAGATTGAACCTGGGCCTTGGGAAACTTAGCCATTAAAGCCCTTTTGCGTAGCCATTATGCTATCTCCCCTGCCTGCCCTTGGAAATTATTCTAACCAGCCAACCCTAAGCCTGGTTATCCTGTCTCACCCATTTATTTCCACAGAAGCCACAGTGAAGGCTCCTGTCCAGGGCCACTCTCCTTCACTCTGTCACATGTACCAGTGCTTCTCTGTCTGACCTACCTTCCCCCTATGATGCTGTGTCTCTGAGGACAATTTCTATCTCTTCAATGGCAGTTGTCTCTTGATCTGTTAGTTCTTATCATACATACCTATGAAATAACAAAATAAGCAGACACAAGAAATGAGATACATCTGGCAGTGTTTGCTTGTCCTGCAGACTCCAGGAAGAGAGGCTGACAAAGGCCTGCATGTATTACTCACAGGCTACATGGTAAATTCCAGAAATTTCTTTGTAACCTCAGAAAATGGAACTATTGCCCTAGGATGGTGGTGACGGAGGCCTAATGTTCTATAAGTGTCTCCTATGCTTTTCTGCCATTAGGTGCATCTTTTTAAGATGGGTTTTGTTTGAAATTACTTAAGAATGCCTCTAACATGTAGAGGTTGGGTGTCATATCTTGGTGACAAGGGAATCACTGGAGCCATAGTAAAAATGAGTCTGAGAGGTTCGTGAAAAAGCCATTTTAGTCTGGGTTTATCTGATCCTTGGTCTGAGTTAAGCCACCAGAATTCCATGAAGTTAACATTTTGAAGATCTCATTTTGAAGATCCCATTTTGAAGGCTTTGAACTGACGAGTGGTGGCACACCACTAGGGAAAGAGAGAGGCAGACTGGGAGTATGGACCGACCAGTCAACGCCCATGTTCAGTGGGGAAGCAATTACAGAAGCCAGACCTTCCACCTTCTGCAACCCACAATGACCCTGGGTCCATACTCCCAGAGGGATAGAGAATGGGAAAGTTATCAGGGGAGGAGGTGGGATATGGAGATCGGGTGGCGGGAATTGTGTAGCGTTGTACCCCTCCTATCCTATGGTTTTGTTAATGTCTCCTTTCTTAAATAAAAAAAAAAGTAGAAAAAATAAATAAATGAATGAATGAATGAATGAATGAATAAATAAATAAATAAATAAATAAATAAATAAATAAATAAATAAGGCTGCTGGGAGACCAGGAGGCTCTTCACCTAGTAAAGTATATATATTATCAATCTCCGGGACCCAAGAGATCAATCCTGCTTGGGAGTGGTAGGGGTGGGGTGGGGGTGGAGCAATATTGCTGTGTCTCTTTTTCTCATTTTGACTCTCTCTCTCTCTCCCTCTGTATTTCTCATCTTTTGTCTAAAAGAAAACTGTTTACTTGGAGTAGTGGAGTCACATAGTCACCTAGTCCCAGCAATAAGTGTGATGGCAAAAATAAGGACTGATTTGAGAGCTTTCACCTTCTGACCCTTCCAACCCTCATTCTTCTCCTTTTTCCAGTATAAGAGCCCCTCCTGCAGGCTCTTCCTTGGAACACTTTTCAGATTTCTAAACCTAGCCTGTGCTCCCAAAACTACAACTCAACTTCTTTTTTTCTTTTTCTTTCTCCCTTTCTTTTCTTTTCTTTTCTTTTCTTTTCTTTTCTTTTCTTTTCTTTTCTTTTCTTTTCTTTTCTTTTCTTTTCTTTCCTTTGTGTTTTCTTTTCCCTTCCTCCTCCTTCCCTCCTCCTCCTTCTTCCTCTTATTCTTTCTTCTCCTTTCTCTCCTTCTTTTTCTCTTCCTCCTTCTCTTCATTCTTCTTCTTCTGCTGCTCTTCCTCCTTTTTCTCCTCCTCCTCTTCCTTCTTCTTCTTCTTCCTCCTTCTCCTCTTCTTCTCCTCCTCCTCTTCTCCTCCTTCTCTTCCTTCTTCCTCTCATCATATCTTATTCTCCTTCTCCTCCTCCTCCTCCTCCTCCTCCTCCTCCATCTTCCCCTCTCTCTTTTATAGGTAGAGAAAGCCATGAGGCTGAAAGAGAGAGAATGAAAGAAACCACCACCACACCAGAGCTTCTCTTAATTGTGTGGGGGCCAGGCTCGAACCCAGCCCACCTATATGACAAAGCAGCACACTATCTGTTTGAAGTATTATATTTCACACGCCCTCTTTGTTATTTTCAAATAAACACATTTAACTTAAGACTGACTATGTTCTTTGACATTTACCTTCACCAAAAGAACAAGGCTGAACTAATTGAAGATAACACCTTAAGTTTATTAAAGGATAAACAGAGCAAACAGTAGCTCTGGATCACTGTAAAGAATTAGAGCTCATGTTGCTTGACAACCGACCTTGACAAGCTGCTAGAGCCAGTGACTGGTAGAAAGTGACAAAATGTGGGGATGTGGGTATATCTTTTGGTGGGGGTCTGTGGGGGGGGGGACGACAGGCTTCTCTGGCAGTAGGGACAGGGGGTGCCCTACAGTGTCATTAGTTTTAGATATAGAAACTCCATCAACTTTTCAGTGAAAAACAATAAAGAAAAATATTCTCCTTATGCAAGGAGAAGGGGGGAGAAGTAGCTATTTGAAGGTAAAGCCAGAGTATTTTCTGTAATGAAACTGTTACTTTCAAGGGAACCTACATCCTAAACCTTGAAGGAGAATTAGGTTATCTTACAACCACAGAGGTTTCCTGTCACACCTAAGGAAAGAAAAGCAAAAGACTGATAAATATTTCTGAAGGTTAGATCTGACTTACTAACAGGAGAAAGTGAAAAACTTAAGCTTATGAAGAGAGCACAATAGTAACACACTGGACTTTCATGCCTGAGACTCCAGAGTTCCCAGGTTCAACTTCTGGAACTGAATCACCAAGTACCAGAGCCAATGCATATACTGCAAAGTTACATTGATCAAAAAATTATTTCACTGGATCATGAAGAAACTGATTTATGAATGAATTGGAATGAAACCCAGAATAAGATATAAGACAAATTTGGTAATTTAAATGACTAGCAGAAGGTTGAACAAGTTAGAAAAAAAATGGCTGGGAGTATGGATTGACCTGTCATTGGCCATGTTCAGCCGGGAAGAAATTACAGAAGCCAGATCTTCCACTTTCTACACCCCATAATGACCTTGGGTCCATACTCCCAGAAGGTTAAAGAACAGGAAAGCTATTAGGGGATGGGATGGGATATGGAGTTCTGGTGGTAGGAACTGTGTGGAATTGTACTGCTTTTATACCATGGTATTGTCAGTGTTTCCATTTTATAAACAAAAATTTAAAAAAAGAAAATTATTTGTTGGGGCCAGATGGTAGTGTACCAGGCTGAGTGTACATTCCAGTGTGCAAAGGCTTTTGGATTCAAGCCCCTGGTCCCCCCTTGTAGGGGGGAAGCTTCAGGAGCAGTGAAACATTGCTGCAGGCATCTCTCTCCATCTATATCTCTCCCTTCCCTCTTAATTTCTCTCGGTCTCTCTCTAAAACGAATCCACAGATAAAGTGTATTTTAAAAAAAGAAAAGTGATTTGTCTAGTTGGAAAGTATCACACATGTACTTAAACCCATACATAAAATAAAAGTGAAGCTGTATTAAAATGACTGTTTTCAAAGTCAAATAAAAATGCTAATAGGAAACAGAAATAAGTATCTTTTGTAATTCTGAATGGCGTGGTGGGGAGGGAGGTCCTAAACAGTTATTTAAATTTAAGCCACAAAACAAAATCATACAAGATTCACAACCTTGATCACTTGAAATATTCACATTTTACAAAA
Source organism: Erinaceus europaeus (assembly GCF_950295315.1). Taxonomy (NCBI): domain Eukaryota; kingdom Metazoa; phylum Chordata; class Mammalia; order Eulipotyphla; family Erinaceidae; genus Erinaceus; species Erinaceus europaeus. The sequence goes on along the minus strand of NC_080181.1, from coordinate 40,452,142 downwards.
AAAAAAAAAGGCTACCACAAAGTTTGAGAAAGAGTAAGCCTCATATCTGATATAGCATATCTATGTAATTAAACGGAATATATATAGAACCGCACAAACCAGTTTGTGAAAAAGAAATAGCCCAATAAAAATTGGAAAAAGAGATGAATGAACAAGTATGAAAAATGAAAATACCTCATAGAATTGCAATGTGCTAAATGTTGATATTAATTAGGAAAAGTCAAGTTCGCACAACAATTCAATATCACATTTCACCACTCGGATTGGCAAGACTATAAAATATGGAGGACATGGGAGTCGGGTGGTAGTGCAGAAGGTTAAGTGCACGTGGCGCGAAGTGCAAGGACCGGTGTAAGGATCCTGGTTCGAACCCCTCCAGTTATCCACCTGCAGTGGAGTCACTTTCCAGGCAGTGAAACAGGTCTGCAGGTGTCTATCTTTCTCTCCCCATCTCTGTCTTACCCTCCTCTCTCCATTTCTCTCTGTCCTATCCAACAACAATAACTATAAAACAACAATAACTATAATAATAAAACAACAATAACTACAACAATAAAACGAGGACAAAAGTGAATAAATATTTTTAAAAACATGGAGGATATTTGCTTTTGCTCTTGTGTAGTAAAGCAGGCCTGATAATTGTGCAGTTTCTACCAAATTTCAGGGCAAGTCAGTTACTGTCAAACTTTACAGGTAGTGATATTTACCTGGGAATTCAACTTTTAAAAATCTGTTCTACAAAATTAATTGTGAAAACACTGACGCCTCTGGATGCAGTCCGAAGTGAAACATGCTAAGGTGGTACTGGCTGCATTAATTGGATTGGGATCAACAGATGCAGTATCAGTTGGTATGAACTGAGAGAAGCATGCTGGAAAGTGAGCCCCACCTGAGAGGTTCCAGGACTGGGAAAAATATGGGCTTTATAGGGGAAGGGGAAGTTCCCTGCTGTCCTAGAGTTTAAGAAGGCAATAGGCAGTTATAGCTATAACCAAATTATTTGGCAATAGGATTCTTTGAAAATCCCCTCAAATCTAGATATAGACCAGGGCCCATGAGACAGAGTATATGTACATGTATCCAGAAGTTGGGGGAAAACATATACCTTAAATCAAAAGTACACAGTAGTTTGCAGTGAGTCAATAAATGTAGCAAGCAAGCAGAATGACCCAAAAAGACACCATAGAGTTTATAATGAAATAGTTTCTACTTAGATCTAGATACCCTCCTCACCTACCTTCTATTGTACATCCCTCAATCACTCCAGAGCTAACCTTGTCAGACAAAATAAGGACTAGAAAAGCTGGATAAGGGCATGAGACTAGCATAGTTTAATGATGACTCTTTAGTCACTACCAGGACACCCCATCATCTGGGCCCCTACTTAGGGAGTTCTGAGATTCCCACATAGACGTGATGGACCTAGACCTCTAACAGATCCCCTTCACTACTGTCACTGGTCATCTCCAACAGGAACAACATAATAGATCCCTCTGTGGGCCCCTATAGGAACTGGCCCTCAGTGTGGATCAACAAGGGTGGGGAATGTTCCATTTTCTGAAGGGAAGTTGGATAGCATAATCTGCCTAATGCCCAAGGATGATGGGTCCTGAGATTGGTACAGCCTGGAATATTCCTAGCCGTGACCAAGGAATGTGAACTCTGACCTACAGGGATGCAGAGGTTACATAGGCTCCTGTGCTCAATATGGGCCCCAGATCAAATCTATGGGGTTTACAATTAGCAATATTTCTATACTTTCCCCATATTTGAGAGCTACTCTCTTCCCTGATTCAGCTTTCTTGTCCTTTTTCCAACTATAACACCATCCCCCCCTCCCAGACAATAACTTAGGTCACCTGCATATTAGATGTCAGGTGCAGGCAAAAGCTTATAGGGTCATGGGCCCCTCGGAATATTCCTAAAATAGACCTAGTAGCTTTTTCCATAATGGAGACCCCAAATTCTTCATCCTCAATGTTCCAGCCTTTAGGCTCATGAGTAGTCATCAATTTGTTCTGCTTTATATCTTAACTCTTTTTCAGCCACCAGGTTTCAGCTGCTACTATGATGCCAACCTGACTTTCCTGAGTAGATGATCCCACCAATGTGTCCTGGAGCTCTGCTTCCCCAGAGCTCTGCCCCACAAGGGAAAGAGAGAGACAGGCTGGGAGTATGGATCAACCTGCCAACGCCCATGTTCAGTGGGGAAGCAATTACAGAAGCCAGACCTTCCACCTTCTACACCCCATAATGATCCTGGTTCCATACTCCCAAGAGGGTTAAAGAATAGGAAAGCTATCAGGGGAGGGAATGGGACACGGAGTTTTGGTGGTGGGAATTGTGTGGAATTATACCCCTCTTATCCTATGGTCTTGTCAGTGTTTCCATTTTATTAATAAAAATTAAATAAATCAATGAATAAATATAAAAACTCCAAGAATAAGATGGTAAATACATATACTTTAGCTATCTATAATTATAACTCCATTAACAAGAGAGTTGTTGTAAAGAGAGCCATTTGTATATACGAACAGGAAAAACACTGCCAAATTTCAAAGTAATCTGCATAAAATAGAGATGCACCTAGTATGTGTGACTTGTCTAGAAACATACATACATGCAATGCTCAATATAGAATGTTTTGTGCTATTGTATATGATAAGAAAAACATAGCAATAGTGTACAAGTAAATTCTTCAAAGCCTTAATAGTGCTAGGTTACAGAGGAGAAAGGCCCTTTAACTTTACTACATATTTCATTTTTTAAAAGATTTCATTTATTTATTAATGAGAAAAGAGAGAGAAAGAACCACACATCACTCTGATACATGTGCTGCCAGTGACTAAACTCAGGACCTCACACTGAATGTGTAATGCTTTATCCACTGTGCCACTTCCCAGAATACACATTTTCCTATATTTGTTGTCACATAGTGGAAGTTTGTACTGTGAGGGGACAGTTATTTTCATATATATTGTTACTGAGAGGGAATCAGAAAGAACGGAGAAAATTTTAGCTGAGGGGAATTTTTGTAAGAACCCCCACTACCTCATTCCTGGTCCTGAAGGACAAGATTTCCCCACTCCCTCGTTCCTGAAAAAGAAGATTCCCTGTACCCTAACCCATGATGCAAACTTAACCACAATAACTGCTCATACTGATTCTGTAATGAAGCTAACTTAACTTGCCTCTGTGTTGTGGTATATAGATACTGTTAAATTTCCATCCAGGGCTGGAATTTTCAGGGTGACCTGGACTCTCAGTTTGCATGAAATAAAGTTCCTTTCTCCTTTACCCATCTTGCCTCTAGTCTCTTTGAATTCTAGTGTCTTTCTCTGACATTACAGGAACATCTGTGGATTATGTCATGTTTGTTTTATTTTATTAAAAGATTTTATTGCTAGAAAAGAAACAGAGAGATGAGAATAGCCATGTGAAAAATTCTGGGTATTGGTGGTGGTGCACCTGGTTGAGTGCATATGTTATATAATGCACAAGGACCTGGGTTCAAACCCTTGGTTCCCACCTGCAGGGGGAAAGCTTCATAAGTGGTAAAGCAGGGCTGCAGGTGTCTCTCTTTCTCTCTCCATCTATCTCCTCCCTTCCTCTCAATTTCTGGCTGTCTCTATCAAATAAATAAAGATAATTTTTTAAAAAATTAAAAGATAATATCTTAAACAAAAAAATCCAGAGGGGCTGCTCCACCCATCTAGAAGATAGCCAGGGGAGTTAAGGGCTAGTTTACTGGGATCATCTTTCAGGGTTTTTCCTCTAGCCAATAAACTGTCTCATATTCTTTCTGATTGATTTTGGTGGATTTCTTTGTGAAAGATGGCTCCCAAAGAAAGGGTTTCTGGGAAGTGTAGTTTTTTTCTTCTCTCAGCAGTTCTATATTCTTCCCAGGTAAGCAGTTAGTTTTACAGCTTCCTGATGAAAGGAGATAGGAATATATTTCCTGCTTTCAGTGTCCCTCTGGCACTTTCACAAGTAACTTTAATTTAAAATAATACACCAAAGAGGTTATTTTGGTGACAGAGTCTGTCGTCCTTCACAAGGTTACAGAAAGTGGAAAGCCATTAAACCTATCACATCTGTCCCATCCCTATTTCCTTCTTGCTTGTCTTGCTCCTTTGAAATAAAGAAGAATGGTTTATATCTGGTTTGAGAAGAAATTCATGGCAGGCCCATCATGACCCAAGAGGCCATGATTCAGGGTGCAGGGTGATCTAATGTTCTTAGATTCCATACTGTTGTCCTGGAACTCTCTTGGTTTTGCAGTATTCCTTTGCACACCACCTACCATCTCTATAAATGTTCCCACAGAGAAGGGTGGAAAGAGGTTGATTTAAGAATTATTCCTGCTCCACCTGAGGAAGATGGGTCCTGAAATTGGGGCAGCTTGGAACATTCCTACTCATGATCACAGAATGTGAGTTCAGATCTTATAGAGTTGCAGAGGTCACATGGGCTCCTAAGATGAATATGGGCCCCAGATCACATCAAATCGATGAGATTTACAGTCAACAATATTTATACACCTTTCCCATATTTGGGAGCTACTCTCTTCCCTGATCCAGTTTTGTGGTCCTTTTTCTAGCCATGACATCATCTCCCCAGACAATAACTTGGATCCACTTGCATATCAGATATCATCAGGCTCAGAAAAAAAAAAAAAAAAACTAGTATAGCCACAGGCCCTTTGGAATATAACTAAAATAGGCCTACTAACTATCTACAAAACGGAGACCAACTCTTCATCTGAACTATTCCAGCCTTTGAGCACATGATTAGTCAACAATTTGTTTGGCTCTGTATGTTAACTCTTTTTTCAGCCACTAGGTTCCACATGCTAACATGATGCCAACCAGATTTGCCTAGGCAGAGGACCACACCAATATGTCCTGGAGCCCCACTTCACCAGAGCCCCGCCCCATGAGGGAAAGAGAGAGACATGCTGGAAGCAACTACAGAAGCCAGACCTCCCACCTTCTGTACCCCTAATGATCCTGGGTCCACACTTCCAGAAAGATAAAGAAGAAGAGGTCTATCAGGGTAGGGAATGGGATACGGAGTTCTGGTGGTGGGAACTGTGGGGAGTTGTGCCCCTCTTATCCTATGGTCTTTGTCAGTGTTTCCTTTTTATATATAAAAATTAAAAAAAAAAAAAAGAAAAAAGAAAAACTCACCAAGTGTGTGTGGGGTGTAAGTGGACCTTCCAATTCAGGAATATTGGGAAGTGAAAAAGAAAAAGAGCATTGGATATTTAAAAAAAAATAATAATCTCTCCTGCTTCCAATTACACCTTCAAATGGAAACAAAGACGATGTTTACCTCTATGTAAAAATGGGTGTGGCAGGGCTTGACTCTGTGGAACCAGGCAGTGAGTCCACATTCAGCTTTGGAGTTATACCATGGCGGCAATACCAAAAAATATTGTTACTGAATGAAATATTTCAGAATGCAGAACACATATCAGATTAAGTATTTATGAGGTAGAGTGCTAGATTTAAAGTCCTCCATAAGACTGTTTATGAAGCAATCTGATACAGGAACAAAAAGAAAAAAACCTTTCTGGGGACTGGGGGGTGACTCAGCCTATTAGAGCATCATTTTTGCCTGCCTGAGGCCCCTGAGAACTTAAGGGTGCTCAGTCCCCAGAACCACCTCATGCTAGACCTGAGTGGTGTTCTGACTCTCTCACTCATATTAAACAAACAGACAAGCATATAAATAAATAAATAGTCTGGGAGACTGTATATGGTTATGCAAAAGACTTTCATGCCTGAAATTTGAAGGCCCCAGATTTAATTCCTAGCACCACCATAAACCAGAGAGTTGAGGCGTGCTCTGTTTAAAATGAATGAATGAAGAAATGTCTAAAAATGCAGAAAGTTTTGGTCATCTGCCCTGTTAGTAGACTTTTACATTCTCAAAAGGAAACTTCTTTAAGTGTTGCTTGTGTTTATTATCTATAGAGCTGATTTCCTACATGATCTCAAAGTAAGATCAGATCTGAGAGAACAAGTAAGAAGGCCAATAAGGACTGAAAGCTTGGAAAAGTCTGGAGCAGGAAAAGAACCTGCCTCTGAGGATGGAAATATTCTTTTCCTTCTTAAAGGCATACATTCAGTGAGACTATTAAGTACACTGCTGGGTTAAATTTAATTTGCAAAGATAAAGAACATTCTAGAAGAAAGGACTTTCTGTAGCTGAAAATCTCAAGGTTTTAATTGCAACAACAACCAAAAGCAAATCATAAGCAGCTTATAGCCGAAAGGAAATCACATACAGTTAAATGACTAGGAAAACACATTCGCTTAAATGGCAATGCAATTTGGAGTTGTGTCTTAAGTATTGTACTGTGAAATTTCAATTAGGAGCTAAGTGCTGTGAAATGGGCTGTGCTCAAGGACTTTGGCCAGTCATTAGATGTGCACCAAGACTTCCCAACAACGACATAGACAGAGAGAGAGGAGGAGGAGGAGAAGGAGATCAGGAAGAAAATTTGCATTTTGTTTAGATTAGCGCTTACATGTTCTTCAGAGGTGTTTGGTTGTATGCTTTCTCTTACAGGAAAGGCCATCAATGTAACTATTTATAAACAGCATGTATGAACAAAACAGTGAGCAAAGACTCAGACTGTGAGTAAAACAAAAAGTGGGAAAGATCCCAAAGCCTTGGCACACTTGAGTTCTCTTAATGGAAAGCAGAGAAAAAGACTTCATTAGGGCCCCTTTGGGGTGGGTTAATCATTCACAACACAAAGCCAGGAAGTGAAGGCACCACTGGAAAGCACTTTTTTTTTAAACTAGAGACCTCAGCATTTCTCAAAGACACAGCTTCAGAACTGACTGCGGTAAAATGAAGCACTACTGGATGTTCCTTTTTCTATATCTCTTGCCCTGCCAGAGGGGAGAGAGGTTTGTTTTCAAGACCACTCTTAGAGCTGAATTTCATCAGAATTAGTGATCTATTTCTCTGCCCTGGGATCCCAAGAAAGGTTTGCAGGAGAGAAGTTCACCTTGCCAGGTATTACTGTGACCGGAACAATCTTGTTGAGAAATTATGGAGGGTTGCCAAATACCCTCAAGACAGCCTTTCCTCACAAACTGGAGTTCAGTTTATGTGTGCCCTCAGGGGCCATTTAAGTGACAAATGTATTCAGCCTCTATTGTCAGGTATTTGAAGCTGTTGGTGGTGAACATGCTTTATCCGAAAAGAGAATGGTATAGAGAAAAATGAGTTGTTTGGGATCTGAGTTACCCTAGTTCAAGTCCAAGTAGGTATTATGATATGCTGACATAATAACATCTTCATCTGAGGGTATTTACTATAACAGAATGTCATTGACATTCTTGAACTGGGGGCTTAAACAAAAAATCTTTTAATCTCGAAAGTCAGGGGCCTATGAAGTGCAAGATTAAGGGACGAGTCAATTTGCTCCTTGAAGAAGTTGCTTTTGTATAAAGTATATTCTTGTTATTGTATCCTCAGATGACCAAGAAAAAGGGTCTGATCTCCTAGTCCCATCCTATCACCCTCATGACCTAAGGTCCTACATCCAAATACTATCATATTATGAATTAGGACTTGAAAGAAAGAGTCTGTGTGTTTGTGGGGGGTTGTCAACAAATTGTGCTAGTAAGATTGGACAGCCACATGTAGAAAAGTGAAACTAGACAATCACTTAACACCATACACCAAAATCAAATAGAAATTGATCAAAGACCTGGATAGAAACTCTAAAATATATAGAACAAAATTTGGGGGAAACATTATAGGATCTTTATAGCAAAGATGTATTGGGACATTCAACCCCATGGGCATGTGAAATGAAAATAAGAGTAAATAAATAGGGCTACATCTAATCAAAAAGATTCTACACTGTTGGTATGCATGAGACCCCTTCTGTTTCATTTGGTTTAAATCCCCCCTGCTTAACACTCTTCTATTTACATAACCACTTCATTCTATTTACATAACCCATAACCGCTGTTAACAAGCACCTCCCTCCAGGGCATTGGTTCAGTCCCCACTGTTTCATGATATGTTTTTGCTCCACCCCCTCTCCTTGTCACACCCTGATCCTCTCTTTGTCACACTCTGATTTTCACCAGTCACTTTTCTCTCCACCCTCTCTATGTCACATCCTGTTTCCACCTTACTTGGCAAGTATATATAAAGACAGCATTGTGAGTTTTACAGTACTGTACTTGAGTTTAGCTTAGCTCATCTTAGGTTGTGCTGCGTCCTGCATGAATAAAGAGATACTGCCTACAGCTCAACCATGAGTCCCTGGTCGTCTGTTACCTGCCCGTGAAGCCAGCCCGGCGAAAACAACATAACCCATCGAAAACAACACTACACATTGTAAGCAAATTACACAAGAATAACCGGCAACCCAGTAAGTGGGAGAAAATAATTTCAAGTCACAAATCTGACAAGTGGATATCAAAATTTTATAAAAACTTAGTACAACTCAATTAAAGAAAAAATAACTTAATGAAAAAGTAGTCCAAAGAACCAAATGGCCAGTTTTTAAAAATATTTACTTTATTTATTTTTCCTTTTGTTGCCCTTGTTTTATTGTTGCTGTAATTAATGTCATTATTGTTGGATAGGACAGAGAGAAATGGAGAGAGGAGGGGAAGACAGAGGGGGAGAGAAAGATAGACACCTGCAGACATGTTTCACCACTTGTGAAGCGACTCCCCTGCAGGTGGGGAACTTGGGGCTCGAACTGGGATCCTTATGTGCGCTTAACCCGCTGTGCTACTGCTCAACCTCCAAATTTTCTAAAGAAGAGTGACCCATAGACATATGAAGAAATGTTCCAACTCCCTTATCATTAGAGAGATACAAATTAAAACTACACTGAGATACCATCTCACCTCTGTGAGAATGACTTACATCAACACATCAGAAAATGACAGGTGTTGGTGAGGTTGTGGAGAAAAAGGAACTCTCCTACACTGCTGGTGGGAATGTAAACTGGTGTAGTCACTTTGGAAACTGCATGGAGAGTCCTTAGACAAATAAAAATGGAATTACCTCATGATCCAGGAATACCACTCCTAGATATTTATCCAAAGGACATGAAAACACTAATTTGAAGGGACACATGTACCCCTATAATCATAGCTACATTATTCACAATAGCCAAAGGGTGGAGACCTCAAGGGTCATCAACAGATGAATGGTTAAAGAAGTTTTGAATATTTATATTTATATTCCATGGAATACTACTCTGCAATAAAAAAGATGATGTTGTGTCCTTTGGGACAAAATGGATGGATCTGGTTTTGATTATGTTTAGAGAAATAAGTAATTAGGTGAAAGACAACTACTGATGGTTTTACTCGTATAGGAAATCTAGAAAACTGAAACACATGAACATGCAAATGAAAGGAAGAAAGAAAGAAGAGGGAGAAAGAGAGAAAGGAAGGACAGAAGCAAGCAAACTGTTTCTAAGACTTTGTGAGAACTATAATGGTTATCTTTGGGAGGAGGGAGGGTGGAGACACAGAGCTTTGGTGCTGGTGTTGTGTGGAACTGCACCCTGTAATCTTCTAATTTTGTCACCTACTATTAATCACAAATAAAACAATGAAAAATGTAAAAGAGAAGAAAAAAAAAGAATTTGGGAGAAACACTAAATATTCAGTCCCTAACAACCATTCTTAGCATTTGCAATAGAATAAATAAGAACTACATCATTAGACTTGATGACAGTTAAATTTAATGATAAACATTAGCCTTTTTGTAAAGGAACACGTTAACAAGAAGACAGGTATTATACAGTCAAGAAACCACTCTGCTTTATACTATTTGGTCATGACATACAGAAGGTGCTTGGGAGCTACTCTTTTCCCTGACCCAGCTTTCTAGTCCTATTTGCAACCCTGACACCAACTCCCCAGATAATACCTGCATGTTAGCTATCTGGCTCAGGCAAAAATTAGTAAAGCCCTTGGAATATACTTTAAAATATACTTTACTAACTTTTTCCAAAATGGAGACCCCAAATCTAATCTACTGTATTCTTGCCTTAGGTTCCTGATTATTAAACAATTTGTTCTGCTTTATATCTTAATGCTGTTTCAGTCTCCAATTTGCAGATGCTACTATGATGCCAACCTCAACTTCCCTTGCAGACGACCTCACCAATGTGTCCTAGAACCCCACCTCCTCAGAGCCCTGCCCCACTAGGGAAAGAAAGAGAGAGCCTGGGAGTATGGATCGACTTGCCAACGCCCATGTTCAGCAGGGAAGCAATTATAGAAGCCAGACCTTCCACCTTCTGCACCCCATAATGATCCTGGGTCCATACTCCCAACGGGATAAAGAATAGGAAAGCTTCCAGTGGAGGGGGTAGAATACAGAACTCTGGTGGTGGGAAATGTGTGAGATTTTACCTCCTTATCCTATGATTTTGTTCATATTTTCTATTTTATAAATAACTTTTTAATTTCTTTTCTTTTTATTTATTTTCCCTTTTGTTGTCCTGTTTTTTTTTTATTGTTGTAGTTATTGATGTCGTCATTGTTAGATAGGACACAGAGAAATGGAGAGAAGAGGGGAAGATAGAGAGGGGGAGAGAAAGACACCTGCAGACCTGCTTCACCGCCTGTGAAGCGACTCCCCTGTAGGTGGGGAGCCCAGGTTCGAACTGGTATCCTTACGCTGGTCCTTGCACTTTGTGCCACGTGCGCTTAATCCTCTGTGCTACCGCCCGACTCCCTATAAATAAAATTTTTTTTAAAAGGCACAATGGGAATGAGATGAGAGTAGAAGTGACTTTCCAGGTGATAACTTCACCACTTTTGCTTCTTGTAGACTGAGGCATGGAAGGAGTGAAGTGTGGAACAGGAAGTCTCTTCAGGAACAGCCAGATAAGGTTTGTGGGAGAAAGTTGGGGGAAATAGGAGGGTGAAATTCAGGGTCTCCTCTTCAGTTTTAGGAATGCAAATAAGCTTCCTTCCCACTGATCTAGGGTGGTCTTTAACACAAAGTAAAACTTGAAATAAGTTTGATGTATTGCACCAAAGCAAGGGATTCTGGGTAAGGAGAAGAAATAAGTCGATGATGGTAGAGGGAAATCCTTTGAAGTCCTGGTACATGACGGTGTAAAGAGATATACATTAGAGGTGAGAGGGTTTTGTAGACCTACTATGGGAGATAAGATTTTACCCATGTTCAATAACTTTATTGTAAACCATTACCTCCAACTACCAATAAAGTTAAAAAGACACTTTCTTGAAATCTGATATACAGGCAAACAAGTTGTTGACTAATCATGAACCTAAAGGCTGGAATAGTGCAGATGAAGAGCTGGGGGGGTCTCTGTTTTGTAGATAACTAGTAGGCGTATTTTAGTTACATTTCAAAGGGCCTGTGACTATACTAGTTTTTTTTTTTCTGAGCCTGACATCTGATATGCAGGTGGATACAAGTTATTGTCTGGGGAGATGATGTGATGTCATGGCTGGAAAACGAACCACAGAGCTGGATCAGGGAAGCTCTCAAATATGGGAATATTTATATTTATAATATATATTATGTTTATAATATATATTATATTTATAATATATTATATATGTGATATAATTTATTATATATGTAATATAATATATAGTAATATGGAATATTTATAGTATTTATAATAAATATACTATAATATTTATTGTTGGTATGCATGTTGGTTTAAATCCCCCCTGCTTAACACTATTCTATTTACATAATCACTGTTAACAAGCACCACCCTACCCTCCCTCCAGGGCATTGGTGGTTCAGTGATAGGATTCTCGCCTGCTCCACCCCCTCCTTGTCACACCCTGATCCTCTCCTTGTCACACTCTGATTTTCACCAGTCACTTTTCTCTCCACCCTCTCTATGTCACATCCTGTTTCCACCCTACTTGGCAAGTATATATAAAGACAGCATTGTGAGTTTTACAGTACCTTTAGTTTAGCTTAGCTTGGTATAGATTGTGCTGTGTCCTGCATGAATAAAGACATACTGCCTACAGCTCAACCATGAGTCCCTGGTCATCTGTTACCCGCCCATGAAGCCAGCCCGGCGAAAACAACATAGCCTGTTGAGAACAACAATTTATAATATATCAGGTAGCTCTCAAATATGGGAAAGGTGTATGAATATTATTGACTGTAAACCCCATTGATTTGATGTGATCTGGAGCCCATATTCAGCTTAGGAGCCCAGGTAACCTCTGCATCCCTATAGATCTGAGCTCATATTCTGTGGTCATGAGTAGGAACGTTCCAAGCTGCCCCAATTTCAGGACTCATCTTCCTCAGGTGTAGCATAGAGTATGTTGTCTCAGATTTCAGGATAAGGGAACAAAAACCAAAAAACTAGCATAGTCACAGTTCCCCTTGAAATAAAATATGCCTACTAGCTATCTACAAAATGGAGACTCCCCAAACTCTTCATTTGCACTATTCCAGCCTTTAGGTTCATGATTAGTCAACAATTGTTTGACTCAGCCACCAGGTTCCAGATACTAGCATGATTCCAATCAGACTTGCCTGGGCAGAGGACCCCACCAATGTGTCCTGGAACCCTACTTCCCAAGAGCCCCACATAACTAGGGAAAAAGAGAGGCAGGCTGGGAGTATGGATCGACCTGTCAATGCTCATGTTCAATGGGGAAGCAATTACAGAAGCCAGACCTTCCACCTTCTGCACCCCATAATGACCCTGGGTCCATACTCCCAGAGGGTTAAAGAATAGGAAAGCTATCAGGGGAGGGGATGGGATATGGAGTTCTGGTGGTGGGAATTGTGTGGAGCTGTACCCCTCCTATCCTATGGTTTTGTCAGTGTTTCCTTTTTATAAATAAATTTTTTTAAAAAGACACTTTCCTTCTTTCCATTTACTTTTACATTCCTGATTCCTCTCATAATGGGAAAAAACAGTGGAAAGATGAAAACCCCCCTTAATACAGTAAGCAGGTCTTCCTCTTTAGTTTGCATTTCTTCTCCCCTAGGGTGGTTTTTCATCTCTAAGAGACAATGTGTAAGATGTTCTTGAGTGTAAACCATTCAGGTTATATTAACGTAATATATCACCAGGATGCTACCATATGTCCTCCAGGACAAGTGTCTTGTTCTTGAAGTTATCGTTATGATGCCAATTTCCCCGATCCAAAAAGTAAATTTCTCCTCTATAGCATAAAAGTAGACCTCTGCTCCCCAACCCCTCCCCCAAGTGGGGGTGAGGAAGGCAGCCTATATTTCCTCATTGGTATTTTCTTTCCAGCCAATTTTCAATGCCAGTTCTCAAATTAAAAATAAAGTTCCTTGGGCTAAGTGGTGGCGCACCTAGCTGAACACACGTTACAGTGCGCAAGGACCCAGGTTTGAGCTCTAACACCCACCTGCAAGGGGGAAATCTTTGCAAGTGGTGAAGCAGTGCTGTAGGTGTCTCTTTTTCTCTCTTCCACTCTATCACCTCCATTCTCTTTCAATTTCTGGTTGTCTTTATCCAATAAATAAATAAACAAAATAATAAAAAATAAATAAAGTTTTGCCTCTCCCCCATGCAGTTGTGATAATTTGTTGAAGTTGACAAGTTGATTATGCCAACAAGACTGTCATAGACCAAATATCACCTGCTAAAGTCTTACCATTAGGTTCCTGATTATTAGATAGTTTATTCTGCTTTAGAACTTTATGCTTTTCAGCCACCAAGTCTCAGACACTGCCATGACACTAACCTGACTTCCCTGGACAAACAACTTCACTGATATGTCCTGAAACCTCATCTTCCCAGAGCCCCACCCCACCAGGGAAAGATAGAAACAGGTTGGGAGTATGAAGTGACCTGCCAATGCCCATGTCCATCAGAGAAGCAATTACAGAAGCCATGCCTCCCACCTTCTGTACCCCATAGTGACCCTGGGTCTATGCTCCCAGAGAGCTAAAGAATAGGAAATCTTCCAGTAGAGAAGATGGGATATGGAACGCTGGTAGTGGGAATAGTACAGTTCTGGGGAATTATGCAGATGCAGTCACATCTGCCAAGCTGTCCCCTCAGGCTTTGCCACTTCCTGTGATATTCTCGCAGTGCCTTTTTCAACCAATCCTGTCCCAACACATCACTCCTGGTTGTTGCCCTATAAAGCCCTTCTTCTTCCGCCCCTCATCCCTCTTGCCCGCTTTTCACATTAGTGATTAGGTGCAAGGGAGGGTGGTCCAGGAGACAGTCATTTTTTGCTACTTCCTCGTGGCCCAAACCACTGCGCTCTCACCCAACTCTGAGGTGTCCGTGTGAATAAAGATTTGTGCTCCCTCTTCGCTCGGGATCTCCTCTCTCTCTTCTCCATGGTGCAGCCCAACAGTACAGAATTGTATTCTTCTTGTTTTTATTTTTATTTTTTTTAATTTTTATTTATAAAAAGGAAACGCTAACAAAACTATAGAATAAGAGGGTACAATTCCACACAATTCCCACCACCAGAAAACTCTGTATCCCATCCTATCCCCGATAGCTTTTCTATTCTTTATCCCTCTGGGAATATGGACCTAGGATCATTATGGGGTGCAGAAAGTGTAATTCCCCGCTGAACATGGGTGTTGGCAGGTTGATCCATACTCCCAGTCTGTCTCTCTTTTTCCCTAGTGGGGCAGGGCTGTGGGGAAACTGGGCTCCAGGACACATTGGTAGGGTCATCCGCCCAGGCAAGTCCAGTTGGCATTATGTTAGCATCTAGAACCTGGTGTCTAAAAGAAGAGTTAACATATAGAGCCAAAGAAATTATTGACTAATCATGAACTTAAAGGCTAGAATAATTTAGATGAAGATTTGGGGGTCTCCATTTTGTAGCTAGTTACTAGTCCTATTTTAGTTATATTCCAAAGAGCCCTGAGCTTTCTTCTTATCCTACAGTCTTGCTGATCATTATTAAATCAATAAATAAATAATAAAAACACTATCAAAGAGTGTGACCTCAGAAAGAAAAGTAACTGTCTAGATCTTTATTTTCCACACATGTAAACCTTTACACAACGTCAATACAAGCTTTAAAATTATTTTACTTAACTTTATATAAACATGCAACAGATGGATGTCATCAAGAAAGTTTTCCCTTGACTGTCCCTGCCTGCCCAAGTCCCATGTCCCCACTCCATCAATCTTTCCAGATGACATTTGTTTTGTTTTCTGTTTGCTTTAGATGTTGACTGCATAAGTCAAACAGTCTTTTGCTCTCCTTATGTGAACCAAGTGGTGGTTTGGAACACACACTGTTCACCTTGCTTCTTTTTACTTAGTGTGTCTTGTGAGAATTGTTTTAGTCAGCAGTTGATTTGGGAGCACCCGATCTCAATATTGAATTATGAAGCAATCTAAAATAATTGTCCTAGGCTGGATTCACATCACAAAGTTCCAAGATGGATCTCTTGGCATCCTTCAACTTGGATTCTAGCTGGTCCCACGTGCTTGCTGTGGGACATTGTCCACATGACATGATGACTCTCCAAATACTTCCATGTTTGTCCCTCCAACTTCCCAGTGATCCTGTTAAAGTAAAGACTCCTGGAGGGTGATTGATGGAAAGACATTAGCAAGCAACCCTTCCCCTGGCACTCTGGTTTTTGGAAGAGGAGCCATATGCCAGAATGTTTGCATCCTGTACAGGAATCTCCCCTCCCATTTTTCTTAGGCCATACAGTGCAGATGAATTCAGTGTGTGTGTACCTAGAAAGTTAATCCCTTCAGAGTCTGGCTGAGCATGTCAAAAGCCACTTTAAAACTGTATGTGTCATACAACATAAAGTGTATGACAATAGCAAATCAACAAAATTTTTTTAAAAAAAGAACAAAACAAAAGAAAACACAGTTAACAGATTCAGCATCTTACTGAAATGTGATGAGACTACTCATGTTTAGCTTTCACCAATTCTTTTTTTTTTTTTTTTGCCTCCAAAGTTATTGGGGGGGCTCAGTGCCTGCACCATGAATCCACCGCTCCTGGAGGCCATTTTCCCCCCTTTTGTTGCCCTTGTTGTTTATCGGTGGTGTTGTTACTATTACTGTTGTTACTATTATTGTTGTTGGATAGGACAGAGAGAAATGGAGAGAGGAGGGGAAGACAGAGAGGGGGAGAGAAAGACAGACACCTGGAGACCTGCTTCACCGCCTGTGAAGCAACTCCCCTGTGGGGGGGGTGGGGGGGTGGGGGTGGGGAGGTGGGGGGGTGGAGTGGGGGGGGAGCTGGGGGCTGAAACTGGGATCCTTACGCTGGTCCTTGCACTTTGCGCCACGTGTGCTTAACCCACTGTGTTACCGCCTGGCCCTAAACCAATTCTTATAAATAATCTTTTATTTTCCTTTGGCCACAAAATTAAAGAGATCCTGAATATGGTCACAGCTCAATCTTTTCTTTCATTTTTCCTGAATTAGTGCCTTTGCATCTTAGTTACTTGCAGAAAAGACTTTTGCATTGTAAATCATTTTCAAATGCATTGGATATCCAAAGTTCTATCACTATGACAGATGGCATGGTCTTGAGTTGATCCTTGTGTCCATTTCAGGGTCAACACATTCATGCACACTGATTTTATTTGTTTGTTGTTTGCTTGTTTTTTCCCAGAGCCCATTTCAGCTCTAGCTTAAGGTGGTATAGGGGATTGAACCTTGGACTTTGGAGCCTCAGGCATGTGAGTTTATTTGCATAACCATTATGCTATGTCCTCCACCCATATGATTGCTTTTTAAATGAATAGATGACTGAGTGCCTGAAGCCTGCCCATCACAATGGAGACAGAAGGTTAGAGAGGAGGAAAGGGCAGTTCCTGTCTTTCCCAAACTTGTAAAGCAGCAGATTCAGAAGTCAAGGAAGACCTCTAAAATTCTATCTCATTCATTGCCTCAAGTGATTCTAACTCTTGGTGGGTTGGCTTAGAATTCAGTATCCAAGGTAAGAGACATAGCTAAAAGGACATTTTCTCCACACCCACCCAACAGGATATTATATTTTATTTGGTTTTATTAAACTAAGAGCAGCCCTTATTGAAGATGGAGTGCACTGTCTATCATATCCAGGGAGATCAATTTGCACAAAGTGAAAATTAGACAAAAGAGTGGTCAATTTAACTGTTGACAAATGCTGGAGACACAAAACTGGCTGTAATCTGTGATACAAAGGAGTAGCCATACAGACCACACACACATCTCAAGTCTTGAAAAACCGTTAGGTAAACATTGCCCAGGGTATCTAGAAGATCCTGATCTTTTCATGAGCGGACATTTATGACCAATTTTCAGGTGATGAAAGGTCTGCCATCTAAACACACCTCATTCTAAGGAGGAGCTTAAGAACAAACTCTGCAAGGGATTATGGGAAGAAAACAAAAAAGTACCTGCATTCTTTTTTTTTTTTTCCACTCAAACCTCAGTTGTGAGTGGAAGCCTCCAAGGAGATAATGAAACAAGTTGAAGAAACATCCCTTGGGCTCCCAATTATATTCTGCTGTGATATTTATTAATTTTTTTTTTCCTAATGTGAGTTTCTATGTCTATTCTATAGTGCCAGCCATTACAGTTTTAGTATGGATGTGTAAGAGAAAGAATGGCTACTCGGTAAGGAAAATTCAGGTCTGACAGGTGGAAGCAGGAGTTGGATCCTATCTGGAGGGATTGTGGTGATTTCTCCAGGGGGGGTGTACACCTCCTTGCTGCCACCTAGGGTGGGGCCTGCATTTTACTTTTGCATCCTGAGTGAGGAGTGAAGCCCTGTTTTAACAGCATAGGGATATACTTAAAATTGGCACTGCAGATTTTTCGAGGCAGATACTCGTGTGATCAGAAGTTAGATGATTTCTCTTGGTGTAATAGTGCTGACCACCATTGGGGGTCCGGCAGTGGCGCAGTGGGTTAAGCGCACGTGGCGCAAAGTGCAAGGACCGGCGTAAGAATCCCGGTTCAAGCCCCCGGCTCCTCACCTGCAGGGGAGTTGCTTCACAGGCAGTGAAGCAGGTCTGCAGGTGTCTATCTTTCTCTCCTCCTCTTTGTCTTCCCCTCCTCTCTCCATTTCTCTCTGTCCTATCCAACAACGAACAACATCAACAATGGTAATAATAATAACCATAACGAGGCTACAACAACAAGGGAAACAAAAGGGGGAAGAAATAGCCTCCAGGAGCGGTGCATTCATGGTGCAGGCACCCAGCCCAGCAATAACCCTGGAGGAAAAAAAAAAATTAAAAAAAAATAGTGCTGACCACCAGGGAGCTGAGACCATCCTAAGGTAATTGTACAGTCATACCTGATGACTGGATGAGGCAGTGGAGGTCAGAGACCCTGAGGGGAGTCACTCAATGACTTGAACCCTTTCCTGAAAGCTGAAACTGTCTCCTGAGGACATTCCACTGTGAATGAGCATTACAAAAGCCATTTTGCTCTCCACAAATTTACCAGAATTCTAGGAATTGGCCTTGAGAAAACTGATACATTCACTGTGTGGGTCAGACTGACCTTGAGGTTATGAGGACCAGGGCACAGCTGGAGATCTTTCATGGAAAAAAAAAAAAAAAAAACTTCCTTTCTAGCTCTTTTGTCTAATAGAACTTTAGCTGAAGAATTTGTAAAGGTTTCCAGAGAAAGACAGATTCTGCCTCTACAACCTCTTCCAACTTCTACCTCCGTAGTCTACCTCTTAAACACTCCGCTTCCTGACTGAGATGTTAAGCTGGGTTTTTGAGACATGAGGCTGCCATCTTCTCAGGTTTTGCTGGCAATCTGATTAAAGACTTGCTTTTTGGGGCTGGTGTGATGGCGCACCTGGTTGAATGCACATGTTACAGTGCATAAGGACCCAAGTTCAATGTCCCGGTCCCCACCTGCAGGGGGAAGGCTTTACAAGTGATAAAGCAGTGTTGCACGTCTCTTTTTCTCTTTATCTCTCCTACCCTTTCAATTTCTGAATGTCTCTATCCAATAAGCAAAAACCCTCTTGTTGGATTACTTTCCTAATTAATCAGTTTATATTTTGTATAGTAATAAAAAAATAAAACTACTTCAGGGAGGTGGATTGATGCAGGTTTAAACAATCAAGGTTTATTACATTGAGGTACAGCGTTACGTAATGGTATTATTTAGGTAGGAAAAGTGGTAAACATAAGACTGGGCCAGGCCCATTAGTTCATAATTTAGTTACCAGACTTCAGCTGCAAGTGTACACGTCCCAGAAGGAGTGGCCATCGTGGGTCCTGGGGTGTGAACCACACCAAGCTATACAGGAAGAGAGGGAGGTGGGAAAAAGAGCCAGACTTCAGGCTGCCTGGCATTTCAGTAACTTGGTTTTTGTTAGTTCATCAGCCTGACGTCAGTCCTATGCTAATTATGTTAGGCTGTTCCTCAGTCTCAATTGTCTGCTAATCACATCCTAAAATCCTATTCACGTGCTGTGTCACAACAATTTTGCCTATAATAATCAATTAAAAAGTAATAAGAGACTTCAGGATATGCTGAGATTCTGGCATTGTGCTTCATGAAGGAGAATAAAGAGTAAGGACTTATTGTCTTTTCAAGGAATTCCATTCTATTTAGGGAGATGTGTACTAGGCAGGACTGAAAGTGTCCCTTAAGAGATAGGACTATCTGATATGGTCCTGGGGAGCCAGGGTGTGGCCTGAGAATGATAATATCTCTGGCTACTCTGCTTATAGGAGCTCTTTTTCAATGGAAGAAGTAATATACTAAAACTAAATTTAGAGAATAGAAGGACAACCATTGAAGACTCAAAGCACCACCACTTAGTTCCTTTTACCCATCTGAAATAATATAGAGCTGTTAAGACGAATTAAAGGCTTTGTTCTAGAAGGAAGTTCAATGAAGCCACCATCTAAGGGCAAGGGTAGGGGGGTCTAGGTCTGGAGTCCCGAGACTCCTTCATTCTTGCCCTTAATTCCAGCTCCTGTTTTTCTAGTTCCCCACCCTCAACACACACACACACACACACACACACACACACACACACACACACACACACACGTCTGAATATATATTACCGTTCTTCATTTGGCAGGGAGATTAAACTGAATTCTAACTCTTTCTTCTATTGCACATTCAAATGGCATTGGGTAAGTGAAACAATGTTTGACTTTCCCTGACACCTGCCAGTGGATCCATGTTTTGCTTTAGTAAGACAAATGCCAAGATAGGAGAAAGCTGATTGTGCTGTACAGGCAGAGAAGAGGTCCATATCTGAAAAGCCATCACCTTGAGCTAGTTGTTGAAAGATGTCACAAACATTTCATCTTGTCTCTGACTGCCCTGTAGACATGAACTGCTGAGTATATATGGACTCAGTGATTCCCTGTTTTCTCCTCACCTGTGACAATGGCTGGACCAACAGCCCTTTGCTGATTGTTTCAGAAATTCCCACACTGCAGCCACAAGTCTGGAGACTCTTGTCAACTTTTAAATACACCAGGGAACTTAACAATCAGTTTGAAAGTTCCTTTCTTTTCTCCTTCCCTCCTTTCTTTCTTCCTTTTTAATTTTTTTTAAATTTACTTTTACTATCTTTATTTATTTGGTAGAGACAGCCATAAATCTAGAGGGAAGGGGGAGATAGACAGAGAGACACCTGCAGCACTGCTTCACAGTTTGTGAAGTTTTCCCCTTGCAGGTAGGGATCGGGACTTGAACCTCAGGTGGGGATCGGGACTTGAACCTGGGTCCTTGTGCATTGTGATGAACCAGGTGCACCACCATCCAACCCCCCTTCTTCCTTCCTTCCTTCCTTCCTTCCTTCCTTCCTTCCTTCTCTCTCTCTCTCTCTCTCTTTCTTTTTTTATTTCTTTTTTGCCTCCAGGATTATCACTGAGACTCAATGTCTGCTCTAGGGATCCATTGTTTCTGGAAGCCATTTTTTCCTTTTGTTTATTTATTTATTTATTTATTGGATAGGGCAGGGAGTAATTAAGAGGAGAGAGGGAGATAGATAAAGATAGATAACTGAAGACATGCTTCTCAGCTTGTAACATGTCCCCCATAGGTGGGGAGTCAGGGCCTTCAACCCAGATCCTTCCATGGGTCTTACACTTAGTACTATGTGTGCTTAACCCAGTGTGCCATGCTTAGCCTGGTCCCCTTAGTCCCCTTCCCTGAATGTGTCCTTAAAAATGTCCCAACCTCTGCATGTTGTGGACCATGCTATGAAATTGTCCCCTGACTGGGAATCCAGGTCATGCTTTCTACTTTCAAACAAATGCTTTCTTGATCCTATCACACCCTGATGGTTTCTCAGCTGATAGTACAATCATGGCAGTTGGTCAGTGTGCACCCAGCAGAGGCCCTACCTGTTCCTGTTAAGAACCTCCTGGCTAAGAACCTCGAAGGATGATTCTCATCTTGAAGCTCCCAGCTCCATCCATTTTTTTAACATTTCTTTATTGAGGAATTAATGATTTACATTCAACAGTAAATACAATAGTTTGTACATGCATTTTAGAGCTCTCTCAGTACTTTTCAATCCAATAAAACTTTCTTATATTCTTTATCTTCCCTGCAGGCTATGGGAGCCTGCAGGGTTTTTAACTAGGCTTTTTTAACTCTACTTTTTAAGTAGTTTTTTTAGCTTAATTACTCACTCCTGACCAAGAGATAAAATAGGGTGGAAGAGAGACAGTACAGTGGTTATGCAACGAGTCTCCCATGCCCCGAGGATCCAAAGCCCCAGGCTCAGTTCAGCCACTATGCCAACAACCAGAACCAAGCTGGGCAGCACTCCTTGACCCTGTTTGTATTCCATGAGTTCTGAGGCAATTATTCCCGTGTCTCCTAATTCATCAGGAGAACAAGGTGAAAAGGCTCCTGCCTTTTCCCACCTCCAGACCACGAAGACTGTAGATCTTCTCCTGAGTTTCCTGGTCAGTTCTCTGCCCACCCACCTCCATCACCCATGTCAAGCACAGGGCCTACCCGCTCCTGCTCCAGCTTCCAAGGGACAGTAGCAGTGGAGACTCACAGTTGCAATTGGTGAGTCTCCTCCCTTCAACAGTTTTTTTGCTGGTAAAACTCAAACTGGAGGTGGTGTCTCAATTGGTAAACTGCTGGACTATTAACAGTCTCTCTGGAGTAGATATGGGCTTTTAGGCTCAGGAGTCTCTCCTTACGCTCCTTTCTGGCCATGAGGCACAACGTGTTTGCACCCACCTGTGAAAGTATTCTGAATGTTGTCTTGTTGCATTCTCAAGTGATTCTCTTTGCTGTTCCTCATTGACCAAGAAGTGCAAAACATAGCTGCTTCTTCTCTCCCTTATCCACTGTGTCATCCCCATTTTGTACCAAATGACACAATATTATCTTTTCTGATTGCAGAGTAGTATCCCATGGAATATATATTCTATAATTTCTTTAGCCAGTCATTTGATAGTGGACATTAAAGCTGCTTCCATTCTATGGCTATTGTAAATAATGTCAGCTGAACATTTTCTTCTTTTTTTTTCCTTATATTTATTTTCCCTTTTGTTGCCCTTGTTGTTTTTATTGTTGTTTTAGTTGTTAATGTTGTTGTTGTTAGATAGGACAGAGAGAAATGGAGAGAGAAGGGGAAGACAGAGAGGGAGAGAGAAAGAGAGACACCTGCAGACCTGCTTCACCGCCTGTGAAGCAACTCCCCTGCAGGTGGGGAGCCGGGGGCTTGAACCGGGATCCTTATGCCAGTCTGTGCTTTGTGCCATGTAAGCTTAACCCGCTGCGCTACCACCTGACTCCCTTCTTTTTTTTTTTATACTTAACTTTATTATATAAATGTTATGTCTTCTCAAACATTAAATACTAAAGTAGTATTAATTCTTCTCTAGTTTCTACCCTGAATGTATTTTTGGTAAAATATGTAAAGATGGCTAAAAACAAGAACTTGCTACTGTTAATAGGTAAAAAAAAAATGTAGGTGAACCTACATTTTTGTAATAAATTAAAGGGTTTTTTTATAGTCACATGGAAAGATTCACAGCTGGACATTTT
Source organism: Erinaceus europaeus (assembly GCF_950295315.1). Classification (NCBI taxonomy): domain Eukaryota; kingdom Metazoa; phylum Chordata; class Mammalia; order Eulipotyphla; family Erinaceidae; genus Erinaceus; species Erinaceus europaeus. Next base: position 40,429,140 of record NC_080181.1, on the reverse strand, counting down.
TAAAGTCCCTGCCCAGATCCTTCTTACAGGAAGACAGAGTTGAGTGAGGAATCCAGTTGTCCTGGTTTGGAGACCTTGAAAGCTAGAGTCAGTTCAAAGTGGGGTCTGGTGTGGTGGGGAGAAGGTGACCACATGTACGCAGGGACTCCTGCAGGACAGCAGCACCTCTACAAACAGAAACACAGCCCCTGTGTGCAGTGACAGTCCCTAGATTGACAGATAGCTTGGGTTTGGCGACTGTATGTGAGGAAACGGAGAACGAAGTCCTTTTTCCAGATTTCACTGGTTTGTGCCCTGGGACCCTGCAATGTGGAGCAGTCTAGGACCTGGCAACAGGACAGTCAGCCAGACACACCCAGAGTCACTATACCCTTCTCCCTCCAGCCTGCCTGCCAGCTTCCCTGCTGCTCAGTAAATCACTTTGCATTTATGCAAATTGAAAAAAAATCTGCCTGTAGCTCCAGGTAGGAGAAATCACTCACAACTATGGATTTCCATGGAAACCAAACCCAACATGCAATAAAAAGGAGAAATTAGGTTTGCTTTCTTCTAATTTTCTTTTCTTTCTCTATCTTAAACATTTGATTAATTAATTATTCTGAGAGGGAGGACCAGAGCACTGTTCAGCTCTGGCATAAGGTTGTGTTGGAGTTTGAACCTTCAGCCTCTGAGCCCTCAAGTATGCAAGTCTGATGCCTTACCACGTCCTAGCTGACACAGTTTCTTATAAAATGGGCAATAATCGCATCACCCAGCCCTTATAGTCTATTGGCAGCATTAGTCCTAGAGATCTTGTGTTATTTGGATTTCACTATTCAGGGCTGACTTTCAGATAGAAATTGAGGCAGGTCTGCAGGTGTTTTTCTCTCTCCCTCTCAATCTCCTCCTCTCTGTTTCTTTCTGTCCTATCCAATAAAATGGAAAAAAAAAAAAAAAGGCCTCCAGGAGCAGTGGATTCGTAGTGCCAGCACTGAGTTCCAGTGATAAATGAAGGAAAACAAAACACGAGTTAGAAAGTGAGAGATAAAGATACAAAGGAGAGACACCAAAGCTTCTCCCATGTGGTGGGAACCTGGCTCAAGCCCAGGTCTCATGTGTGGAAAAGCAGGTGCTGTCTCAGGTGAGTTGTCTGGTTGACCCTCCAGATCTGTCTTGACAAAAAGTTAGGAGATGGATCCATTCTTCTGTCAGTTCAATCAGGTAAAAGAAATACAAGCTACAATAGCAACAGTTGAGGATATCTTTTGTCATTACTTTATAGTTTCTAATGCCCATTCCCATTCCTTGCCTAACTTGATTCTCAAGTTTCTATGCTGATTCTTCTATGCAGACAGAGAAATAATGTAAAGGGAGGATTCTGTGAATGATGTCCTTCAGATAACCCCATACCAGAGGTCTTGGTCTCATATCAAAATTGCACTATGCTTAAAAATTAATCCAGAGAGCTTGTGGTACTCCATTCCCATGTTCTGTCTTGATTGTTTGTTTTTAGATCAAGAAAGAGAAGCAGAGAGAGAGAGGAGAGAGAGAGAGAATGATCACAGCACTGATTCTTCCATCAATGCTATGGGGGCAGGGTTTGAACCTGGGTCTTATATATGGCAAAGCAGTGCTCTACCCAAATAAACTATTTTTCCAGTATCCCACTTCCTGATTTATGTATTCAGTGTTCCTGTTTGGCTTTCTGTATGGATCTTCTAAAACCTGCAGATCAAGAGAGCAACTTGTTTGAAGTCACAGCTGGCTCAGAAGAGCTATCTCTCACACCCAGGACTGACTTTCCAGGAGGGAAGATTTTAGCTGACACAGTGTTCGGCTGAGGAAGAAAAACAGAGCCAGATTTTTTGTTTGTTTGTTTTGGTTTTTGTTTTGCTTACAAATAAAAATCAATACCACTAATTCTACCAAGGGGAAAATGTAAGCAAAGAATTCACCGGTAAGTAATTTTTTCCTTGTACAGCACTTTTTGTGGCAATTGAGCACTTTGCAGGATTTTTTTTTCTTCTTACTGTAAGTACAAGGTCATTAACAAGACTTAATTTCTCATGGCATCTGCAATTGAAGAATAAGAACCTTCCCTGAAACACAACCTTGGAGAGTGTTCTCCTTATGTAACCTTATAAAAACATTATAGAAAGGTATCTTATAGTGTCTTTCCTAAAAATCACTTACAGGAAGCCTTTAATTCACAGTCACAGGCTTAATCATATTTAGATGTAAACTTGAAGAGCTTTGTGAAAAATCTTTTTATTTATTTTATTTTAAGAAGAGAGATACAGAGAGAAACACACACACACACACACACACACACACACACACACACACACACACCCTGAAGCACTACTTTATCACTTATGAAGCATCCCTTCTGCAGGTGAGGACCAGGGCTTGAACCCAAGTTCTTGTGCATTGTAATGTGTGTGCTAAAACCAGGTATGCCATGGCTTGGCTCTTGTATTTTTAATTATTTCTTTATTGGAGGGATTAATGGCTTACAGTCAACAGTAAAATACTGTAGTTTGTAACATTTCTCAATTTTCCACATAACAGTTCCACCCCCTCTAGGACTTCCTCTGCCATCATGTTCCAGGATCTGAACCCTCTCCCCTATGCTAGAGTCTTTTGCTTTGGTGCAATATACCAAGCCCATTTCAAGTTCTACTTTGTGTTTTCTTATTTTTTAACTTCTCTTTTGTATTATTAGAGATTTAAAAATGATCAACAGGTTATGGGATAAGAGGGATACAACTCCATACAACTCTTAGCACAAGAGTTCTGTGTCCCATCTCCTCCATTGGAAGCTTCCCTATTCTTTATTCCTCTGGACCGAAGATCTCAGCCACTCATCTGTTGTTGGGCACCTGGCTTGCTTCCAGGTTTTGGCTATTACAAATTGTGCTGCTATGAACACAGGTGTACACATATCTTTTTGGCTGGGCATTATGGAATCCTTGGGGTATATCCCCAGGAGAGGAATTACTCGGTCATATGAAAGGTCCATGTCTAGCCTTGTGAGAGTTCTCCAGACTGCTCTCCACAGAGGTTGGACCAATTTTCATTGTACATACAAGCTAATTCAACTACAAAATAAAGTCCATTTTGCAATTTTGTACAAGAAGATTATAAATATGATATCATTTTTAAGACCACACATTATTTTATTTATTGCTAGTAATTAATGCTACTGTGAACAACAGGTTGACTGCATTCTACATTGATTTTTAGTTCAACTAAAAGATAATTTTGAGTATAATTGCCGGTGACTGTGTGGGTGAGCAAAAGTACCAGCATGTTTTTTTCCTCACTTGGGTAGCATAATAAAACAAAGAAGTATGACAGAGGACAGAAAGTGATTCTTTTATTATTAAGGTAATTACTTATGACTACAATAGCAGCAATTAGGTTTAATTTAGTTTCCAAAGATGTGTCAAAACATGTTTTTAATTCATTACCATTTATTCTGAACAAGGCAAGCATTCACCTAACTTATAATCCAAGGAACATCTTTTCTTTCTGGAAGATGCTTAAATCCTGTGAATGTGTTGTGAGTGTGACACTTAGCCGATATGGTCACCTGACCATAGTTAAAATACTTGCTAGGTGCCTGGTCCCATGCTCTGCCCCTATCTTAGCTCCCTGTCACTAACTAATGATCCTGTCAGACTATGTACATGCCTAGGTGCAGAATGTTCTTTTTTCATTGAAGAGGCAGAGTCATCTAGGTCAATCAAATTTCCTCTCTTTATATCTGGAAGGGGAAAAATGTAGAAAAAAGGTCAAGTCAATTTCAGAAGGTGATGAAGCAGTAGAATCCAGCATTGGAGACCATGAGGGAGCAGAAACAACATTAAAATGGGAAGTCATCTGGGGAAAGCAAGGCTGCGGAAAGGGGTAGGAGGAGAATCCAAGTTAAATACAGAGTTTCGTTCTACTGTAGCCTGGGATCTTCAGAAACCTGCAACTGAGATTTCTGCATAGTTACAGATCTTAGTTTTTGTGGAAGGCTTATCTCCACTGTTTCTGAGTTTTGATGAAATTTTACTTTCCTTATCGCCATATTTCTTTTTGTTCCAAGACCTTTTGGGGGCTAGGGAGACAGCATGATGGTTAAGCAAAAGACTTTCGTGCCTGAGGCTCAAAGGTCCTAAATTTAATCTCCAGCTTCACTGTAAGCCGGAGCTAAGCAGTGCTTTGGTATCTCTTTCTGGTGTCTCTATATATTTATTTTTGTGACTTAATATTAATTTACAAAACCATAAGATTATAAGGGTGTTAACGCCACACTGTTCCCCCCCACTAGAGTTCTGTGACTCTATCCTCTCCACTGGAAACTGCAGTAGTTCTCCCAAGGTCACAAACATGGGTTGACCTTATATCTGCCTATATCTATATGTATTTCTTTTGCCCAATTCTTCTACGTTCCTTTTTTCACCTCTTTTCTAAGTTATAACTAAACCTATGCCTATATCTATACCGATAATACTTCTGGGTGTCCTTCCTTTTTTCCTCTTCTCTTTCAGATAAGAGAAATGGTCCCTGATTTCCACTAGTGTTTTTCAGATTCTCCTCCCTTTCAGTGATGGTGTGAAAACAAAATTCCTGTTCACATAAACTTTGGGTCCTGGTGATGTGGAGTTCAGAGCTTTCTGGTCATCTTCCCCTAACACTTACCCCTCTGGAAAAATGGATTAAAATTCTTTTGGAGGTGCAGAAATGGGAGGTCTCACTTCTGTAACTGCTTCTCTGCTGGAGATGGGTGTTGACAGGCCCATCAACACCCCCAACCAGGTTCTCTTTTCCTAGTGGGGTAGGGCTCTCGAGAGGTGAGGTTCTGGAACACATTGGTGAGGTCATTTGCCCAGATTCTCTTTCTCTCTGTGTCCCTCTCTATCTCCCTCTCACCCTTTCTCTCCCTCTCCCTTTTCCTCTGCCTATCTTTCTCTCCCTCTCATTAAAAATGACTAAATAATGATGACCTCACCAATGTTCCCTGGAACCCCACATCCCCAGAGCCCTGCCGCACTAGGAAAAAATAGAAATAAACTGGGAGTATGGATCAATCTGCCAACATCCATGCCTAGTGGAGAAGAAATTACAGAAGCCAGACCTTTCACCTTCTGCACCCTATAATGATCCTGGGTCTATACTCCCAGAGGGATAAAGAATAGGAAAGCTATCAAGGGATAGCTAGATGGATAGAGAGTTCTGATGGTGGGAATTGTATCCCTCTTATCCTAAGGTCTTTTCGATCATTATTAAACCAATTAAAATGACTAAATAATAAAATAAATAAAATATTTTTATGAAAAAGACTTTATTGCTGGAAGTAAACTGAAATCAGTTGTCTGCTCTCTTACTCAGATGGTCTATATAACATGGCAGCCATATTTCTGTACAAAAATTGGCATCAACAAAGGGAAGTTCTCCTCCCTAACTCACCACATCTGGTGTAGTTCCAATAGTCTCACTGAATTCTACAGTGCTCTTTTCTCTCCTGTGCTTAGTTAAGTTCAGTCTGAATAGTTGGTGCAGTTCTGATGACTTATATAGGAAGAAATTTCTCATGTGTCAAAGCTGCTGTGAGTCTTCATAGAGACTCCTATTTTTACTTTTTATTAAGGATTTAATAATGATTAAAAATTATTGGCAGAGGACCTAGTGGTGGTTGTATTGTTATGTGGAAAACTGAGAGATGTTATGAATGTACAAACTATTTCTGTCAACTGTAAAACATTAATCCCCTAATAAAGAAATTTAAAAAAAGAAAAAGGGAAAAAAGATTGTAAGATAACAGAAGTACAATTCCACACAGCTCCTACCACCAGAATTCTGTGTTCCACCCCCCCAATGGAAGCTTCCCTATTCTTTATCCCTTTCTGGGAGTATGGTCCAAAATTCTTTATGGGAAGCAGAAGGAGGAAGGTCTGGCTTCTGCAATTGTTTTTCCACTGGACATGGTGTTGGCAAGTGAATCCATACCCCCAGCCTGTTTCTATCTTTCCCCAGTGGGGTAGGGCTCTGGAGAGGTGAGACACCAGAACACATTGGTGAGGTCATCAACCCAGGGAAGTCAGGATGACATAGTAGTAGTACTTGCAACTTGGTGGCTGAAAGGTTGTAAGATATAAAGCAGGACAAATTGTTTGATAAACAGGAACACAAAGGTAGAAATAGAGCAGATACTTCATGGAGACTCTCCTTTACACTTTCTGCTCATGATCTGGAAGCAAGTGTGATTCTAGAAGTCATTTTGGAGAGAATAGGACACATGTTGGCTTGACTCCACAGAGGAGAGGATCAGAAAATTATCATTGCCATCTGACATTCTACTCTGCAAAATGGAATAGAGTGTTCAAAAATTTCATTATAACATTCACAGTAATGAAACATTAAATGTAACATATTAAATATAATCTAAATTTAAAATGATAATTTTAATGGAGTTCAACTGTGGAATGTAACTAATCCTCATATTTTTATTTTTCCAATTAACTCAGATTTTAAGGCAATTAAACATTTTAATGCAATTACATTTTTAATGGCAGCTAAGTCTTGACATCAGAATGTTCTTGAAACATCAACACTTGTTGAAACTTGAAATAATGTAGGGAGTGAAACAAAGATGTAAATAAGCAAACTTGTGTTCTAATACTCATTTTTGTAATTTTATTTCATTATAACCTCCTACTTACCCATTTTTCTTTTCTTTATTTTAATTTTTCATTGTAAAATAAATTTTGATAAGACCATAGGATAAGAGGGGTACAATTCCACACAGTTCCCACCATCAGAACTCTCTATCCCATCCCTTCCCTTGATAGCTTTCCTGTTCTTTATCCCTCTGGGGATATAGACCCAGGATCATTATAGGGTACAGAAGGTGAAAGGTCTGTTTGTTCTGTAATTGCTTCCCTGCTGAACATGAGCGTTGGCAGGTTGATTCATACTCCCAGGCTGTTTCTCTCTTTCCCTAGTGTGGCAGGGGTGTGGGGAGGTGGGGATCTGGACACATTGATGGGGTCATCTTCCCAGGGAAATCAAGTGGACATCATGGTGGCATTTGGAACCTGGTGGCTGAAAAAGAGTTAAGATATAAAGCAGAACAAATTGTTGACAAATCATGAACTTTAAGGCAAGAATATTGAAGATTAAGGTTTAGGGTCTCTGTTTTGGAAAAAACTAGTAGGTCTATTTTAGATGTATTCCAATGGGCCATTTTACTTTTCTAGTTTTCCCCAGTTGCTTCCCTTCCCCTTCTTGTTCCTTCTGCCCTCACAGCCATACTTGGTTCATATCATTCAAGCAGAGTTTAGGAGCTGCTGTGCTTTGATGCTTAGAAATATTCCGGGAGTGTATTTCCTAAGAAGAAGGAATTCTTTTACACTACCCCAATATGATTATCCAGATAGGAAATGTAGTACTGATGCAATTATTTAGTGAATCAGTAAGTTAGCTCAGCAAAAATTACAAAAAATCATTATACAGGGATTCCTGGCACAGAATCATGCATTGCTGTTAGTAAACTGCTCTTCAATTAATTTTGACCCAGAGCAGTTTCTCTCTCTCTCTCTTTCTCTCTCTCTCTTTCTCTCGCTCCCTGTTTTCTTGGTCTATTTTTCAGTTCCATCTTTCCTCAGATTGACCGTGATATGATTGGATTAATTCCAGTGTCTTACTCTTTATGTTTTCAATGTCATCAAGATCTTCCCCAATAAAGAAATGAAAAAAAAAAAAAAAAGATCTCTGGGAATCCACATCCTATAGAAGAGAATGATTTGCTGGTTGCCTTTCCTCTGAGATACCCCCTACCTTTTAAAAAATATTTATTTATTATTGTACAGAGACAGAAACTGAGAGAAGGGCAGAGAGAGGAAGAGAGAAAGAGAGACACCTGCAACAGGTTTTAGATCATTCCTAGGGAAAAAAGGTCTTGAGAACTCTATAGGAAGTTATTTATTGTCTTTAATTTGGATATAAGCAGACTAAAATTGATGTTATAAAAATATATGTGGGAAGTCAACTAGGAAGATCAAATGAGATCAGAACTACTTTGGGAACCCACCAAGTCACCGGTAAGTGCAAACATGTGTGACTAGTGGACAGAGAGGACCCTAAGGATAGATTCCTGGGGCTAAGCCCATACCTACTCTCATGCGGCTGGTAAGAGTTGATGTGCCACCTCCAGTCTGTTTTACCAACAAAAAGACTGCTGAAGAAAGGAGAGGACTTGCCTAAGGCTCACCAAATGCAACTGTGAATCTCCATTGCTACTGCCCCTTAGAGGCCCTTGCTGACATTGTGGGGCAGAGAACTAGCTGGGAAACCCAGGAGAGGATCTACACCCCAGTGGACTATATGTGGGGCTGTATAGTGGGAGCCTTTCCACATTGTTCTCCTGATGAATTGGGAGATACCGTGAATAATTGCCACAGAGCACACAGACTATAAACAGGATCTGTGTGGAAACTCACAGGGCCAAGTAGTGCTACCCACCTTGGTTCTGGCTGTTGGCAGAGCAGCTGAATAGAGCTGGAAGCTTTGGATGCTCAGAGAATACCTCTTGGTTTGGAGTGAGTGATTAAGTTAAAAAAGCCTGCTTATAGTTAAAAAGCCCTCAGGCTCCCACAGCCTACAAGGAAGAAAAGGACAAAAGAGGCTTTAACAGCCACTGTGCTTAACAAAAGTCAGTGGCAATCCTTTATGCAAACACTTGGAAGAAGAAGAAATCCATAAATCAATTCCTTTTACTATAGCAACAAAAACAATAAAATATCTAGGAATAAACCTAACCAAAAAGTAAAAGACTTGTATACTGAAAATTATGAATCACTACTCAAGGAAATAGGAAAAGACACAAAGAAGTGGGTATGGATCCCAGAGGGATAAAGAATAAGAAAGCTTCTAATGGAAAGGATGGGATGCGGAACTGGAACTCTGATGGTGGGAATTGTGGAATTATACCCCTGTTAGCCAAAGGGGTAAGATCTAATAATGATCTAATAATGATCTAATCATTATTAGATCAAAAGGAAAAAAAAACATGATGATTTAATATGTACACATGTCATGAAATAATCACCACTGTCAGGTAAGTTATTACCTCCATAAGGTCACATAATTCCTCACTTTTGTAGTGAGATTATTTAAGATCTATGCTTGTATCATGTTTCACATATACTGTACCCCATTATTGGCCTTACTGTTATGTGCTATATATTAAATGTAGAGAAATCAATCAAGTTAGTAGATTTATTCATCTACTAACCGGAAATTGTAGTCTTTCACTGATATCTCCCTGCATATCACTTATCTCCAGCCCCTAGAAAGGAACATTCTGCTCTGTTCCTGTGAAATTTGCTTTATTGAATTCTCTCTAAGTGAGATCATACAGTATTTGTTCTTCTCTGATTTATTCCATTTAACGTAATGCCTTGAAAGTCCATCTATGTTGTTACAAGTGACAAAATTTCAATCTTTTCATGGTTGAGTACATATATATATATATATAACTGTACATCAAAGAATGAATTGACAAGAATATAGTTGTTAGGTAGATGTTGGTAGAACATGCTAACCATTTATTATTGAAAGGATAAGGAAATAGAGGTATGCATGTTAACTATCAGGCTCAAACAAAAATTACTAAAGTCATGCGCCTCTTGGAACATACCTAAAATAGACTTCCTAGCTTCTTCCCACACTAAGTCCTCTAATTTCATCTGCTCTGTTCCTACCTTTGGTTTCCTGCTTACTAAACAATTTGTCCTACTTTATATAGTATTGCTTTTCAGCCAACAAGTTATAGATGCTACTATGATGCCACCCTGTCCTCTCTGGACAGACAACTTCACCAACATACCCCCGAGCCACACTGTTCTAGAGCCCTACCTTACTGTGGAAAGATGAAAACAGGCTGGGTGGTATAGATCAACCTGCTGATGCCCATGTCCAGAGGAGAAGCAATTACAAAAGCCAGATCTTCTACACTTCAATTTTGGTCCATATTCCCAGAGAGGGGTGAAAGAATAGGGAAGCTTCCAATGCAGGGGCTTGGTACACAGAACTTTGGTGATGGAAACTGTATGGAATTATGCCCCTGATGTCTTAAAATCTTGTTAATGATTATTAAATCACTAATAAAAAGTACAAAAAGAAAATAGAGGTATGTATAAAGATATCATGACTCATGTTGCAGTGATATCTCTCTAAGATACTGGTTTCATGTCTTTCAGATATAGGCCTACAAGTAAGATTGTGGGAGTATATGGTATATTTCTATTTTTGACTTTTGGAGACTCTCCATACTGATTTCTATTTGGTTATGCCAAATGAGAACTCTTTGCCAACAGTGGCAGAGAGCTCTCATTTCTTCAAAGGTAGGTCAACATTTGTTATGTTTTCTTTGGTAACAGTCATTCTAGCAGATTCACTTATGAAGTGAGAGATCATTGTGATTTTGGTTTGTCTTTCTCTGATGATTAGTGATGCTGAGCATCTTTTTATGTGTTGGCCATTTGTACTTTTAATTGCTTTTTATGCTTCTCTGCCCATTTAAAAATTGGATTGCTTTTGTTCTTTTCACTTATTGCACAATTCCTTTGTACATTTTGTGTACCCATTCACTAGAAAAATGCCATTATGTAGGTTTAATTTTTATTTTATTGGTGTTTCACTAGCTTTATAGATCTTTTAAACTTGATATAATTTCACTTATCTACTCTGGACTCTCAGCTCAGTTTCACTGGTTTATGTGTTTATTCTCATATCAGTATTGCATTGTTTTACTTATGACTTTTTTGTGACATAGTTCAAAATCAAGAAGTATGATGCATCCACTTTTATTCTTTCTCAAGGTTACTATCACTTCTCAGAATCTTTTATGGTTCTATAAGAATTTCAAAATTGAGGGGCCATGTGGCGATGTACCTAGTTAAGCATACTAAGCACAAAGACTCTCACGAGGACCCTGGCTTGAGCCCCCACTCCCTATCTGCACGGGCAGATGCTTCAAGAGCTGTGAAGCAGGTCTGGAAGTATCTTTCTCTCTCCATCTCTACATCTCTATTTCCCCTTCATCTCTCAATTTCTCCCTCTGTCCTAGCACATAAAATAGGGGAGAAATAGCCTCTGGGAGCAGTGGATTTGTAGTACTAGCACCAATCCCCAGCAATAACCCTGGTGGGAAAAAAAGTTGCCACAAAGAATTTCAGAACTGTTTTCGTACTTGTGTGCCAAGTATCACTGGAATTTTTATAGAGAATGTGCTAAATCTACAGAGCTTATGCAGTATAGGTGTTTCACCAATATTATTTCCCTGACCCATGAACATGAGATGACTTTATCTTTCCTCAGACTTATTTTTTTTTCATCAAATTCATATACTTTTCAGTGTATAGGTTTTTAACGCCCTTAGTTAAATTTATTGTGTGTAGATAGCAAAATAGATCAATTGTTTAATTGAGAATATTTTTATAACACCTTTGTTTTTTAGGAATTATTTGCACAAGGATATTACTTAAATATCTTGAAGTAGATTCCTCTTTGTCTCTTCCCTATTTTTCCTGGATGACATCACACATGTCAAGCTTATCATTTCATCTCTATACTGAAATTCTCTTTTACATTTCAGATTTATTTGCATTTTCTGCTATTCTGAATAATTCCTTTAAATCAGACATTCAAGCAACAGATTATCTAGCTATTTTACATTGCTTACTTTTAGTTTATATATTTTTCATTTCTAGAGGTTGTACTTTATTTTATTATATTATTATATAGTGTTTTTAATTTTTTATTTATATGATTTTTATTTATAAAATAGAAATACTGACAAGGCCATTGGATAAGAGGGGTACAATTTCACACAGTTCCCACCATCAGCTCTCCATATCTCAACCCCTCCCCTGATAGCTTTCCTATTCTTTATCCCTCTGGGAGTGTGTGCCCAGGATAATTATGGGGTGCAGAAGGTGGAAGGTATGGCTTCTGTAGTTGGTTCCCCACTGAACATGGGTCCTGGCTTTTTTTTTTTTTTTTTTAGGTCTGTCTATTTGCTTGCTGTACTTATTGGGTCACTGCAAACTATTGTGTACTTTTGCTTTAAGGTATATATTTTCCCCTAACTTAAGGATACATATGCACATGTGCTCTGTCTCTTGGGCCCTGGTCCATATCTAGATTTTGAAGCTTCGTTAGGCAGTACACCACCCAAAATGGAATTAAGGAGTCCTATGAGCTAGGAACAGTCTCAGCAGAGTTCTGTAGCTAAAGGGTTGACACTGCAGGCCTGTTGTCTCTGGACACAATTTGAAGTGGAGCATGTTGAGGTGGTACTGGTAGCATTGATTAGGTTGAGATCATCAGATGCAGTATCAATTGGTATGGGTTGAGAGAAGCATGCTGAAAAGTGAGCCCCACTACTGAGGTTCCAGGACTGGGAAAAATATGGCTTTATAGAGAATGGGGAGGGTTCCTGCTGTCATAGGGTTTAAAAAGGAAATGAGTAGTTATTATTATAGCCAAGTTATTTGGAAATTTGGTTGACTTTGAAAATCCTATTGGTAGGATTTTCTGTATCATACAAAACCTCACCATGATTTATATCATTTAATGCTATTTGCATAGAGCTATTGCTAATATAGTGACACAGACAGTTGCTTCTCATCTCTCTGGTCTAAGATTATAGGTGATTTAATATTTCAAAGAAAAAAGTCATTATTAGAAATGTATTAACAATTTAAGCCCACTATTAAAATTTGTGGGGAACTGTGAGGCTGAGGTTGAGCATGATGTGGACCTCCTATGAAATAGGTGCCTGGTGGTACAGCCACCCCGTCAGACTCCCCCACCTGGGGTCAAGCAGGGGGCGCCTCAGCCTCCACGATTCTGTCCTCCTATCAGACTCCCTTGCCCTACAAGGGCCCCACATTCTCTAAGCACAAAGGTTCACTTCCTTGTTCTCAAACCGGTTAGTCTACTTACTAGCTACTAGAAGCCCCCTCACCTCTTCCCTGTCTCCCATTCTTCTGATCATATAGGGTTCAATCCCCCCTGCCCATGCAAAGAACCACCTCCCCCTCCATGTGCCTGCTGATAATCTCACTTCCTCATCCCCCAAACGCCACCCGCCCAGCGGTTACTGGAAAAACCCTCACCCTTACCATATTAGGTATAAAAAAACTGTTCCCCCCACCACCCTTTAAGAACTCTGCTCTGCTGCTCAATAAACAGGCTATCTATCCACCACCATAGCCACCTGGGTATTCTTTGGTCTTGTCTCTTACTGCGGGTTGAAAAAGAAGGATCCCAGTCGTATTCACCCCTGCTGCCCTGGATCAGGTTCTTGCTTGCACCCGTCTCCAGTGGCCAACAGAATGGTCACACAGAGAAATCCAGACCCAGGATAGGCCCCCCACAAGAGCCCGACAAAAATTCAGTCATGTTACCAGAGCATAAGACTTTTAAACTCTTGACCTCTCTGAAACCCAGCTTCATATCTGACCATGCAGGAAAAAGTGGATTGTGTGCTATTTGTTGGAACATTTTGATTGGTAGATGATTGTTATAAACTCCGCTTTTACAAGTTTATGCTATTAAATGCCCCTTAGTGGGTTACATTTACAATTACTTGAAAATTTCCTCCTTAGTTCTCAAAAGCCTTTAGATAATTTACTTGGAGCAAATGCTTGATGCTTTCAAAACTAGTTATGGAAGAGATCCATCAATTTGTAGAGCTTTACAAAGAAACATCAAATGGACTGAAATTTAGCTCATGACTGAAAGCAATCTACCCCTTCTTTTATGATTACTCTAGCTCTATGAGACTACATAAAATATGCTGAATATATATAGTACTGCCTTTTTAAAACTAGCTTATTTTAGTTAAAATAGTACCCTCAGCTCTGACCTATAGGTATACGGAGGTTACATAGTTTCCTGTGCTGAATATGGGCCCCTGATCAAATTGATGGGGTTTACAGTTAGCAATATTTATATACTTTTCCCATATTTGAGAACTACTCCTTTCTTTGATCCAGCTTTCTAGTTATTTTTCCAACTATAACACCATCTCCCCAGACAATAACCTGGGTCCACTTGCATATTAGATGTCAGGCTCAGGCAAAAACTAGTAAAGTCATGGACCCCCTAGAATATACCTAAAAAAAGACCTGCTAGCTTTTTCCAAAACAGAGACTCCCAAATATTCATCTGTAATATTCCATTTTTTTTTTAGTTTCATGATTAGTCAACAGTTTGTTCTGCTTTATATCTTAACTCTTTTTCAGCCACCAGGTTTCAGATGCTAACATAATGCCAACCTGACTTCCCTGGGCAGACAACCCCACCAATGTGTCCTGGAGCCCCACCTCCCCAGACCCCTGCCCCACTAAGGAAAGAGAGAGACAGCCTGGGAATATGGGTCCACCTGCCAGCACCCATGTTCAGTGGAGAAGCAATTACAGAAGCCAGACCTTTCACCTTCTACACCCCATAATGATCCTGTGTCCATATTCCCAAAGGGATAAAGAACAGGAAACTTTTCAGGGCCAGGTGGTAGAGAACCTGGTTAAGTGCACACATTACAGTGTGCAAGGACCCAGATTCAAACCCCTGGTCTCCACCTGCAGGGGGAAAGCTTCATGAGTGGTGAAACAGGGTGTCTCTCTCTCCCTACTTTCCCTTCACATCTTGATTTCTCTCTGTCTCTATATAGTAAGTAAATAAATAAATCTTGAAAAAAATAATAGGAACGCTTTCAAGGTGGGAGGGGAGGAGTTCTCGTGGTGGGAACTATATAGAATTGTACCCCTCTTATCCCATGGTCTTGCTCATATTTCCATTTTATAAATTAAAATAAAAAGAAAAGAATAGTGCCCTCAAGCCTCATCCATTTAGTCACCAATAGCAGGGCTCTCTTCTATTTTAAAAATTAATAATATTCAAGTAATAATGTTGTGTTGTGTAAATATTTCATATTTTCACCCATCAGTGGACATTGAGGACATATTCATGTTCCAATTATTTATAAAAAGGGTTGAAAATAAGTTTAATCATTCATTGATGTAATGGAGTGAATAATGTTAAATTAATAAGCACAGTATGTCTTATGATTATTTCCACAAGATGTTTTGAAGTAACAAAAACATATGACCCATATTTGTGCCACTGCATTTTCTTTTATTTATTATTTAGTTTCTTTGACTGGACAGAGAGAATTTGAGAGGGGTGGTGGAAATGGAGAGGGACCGAGAAAGACAGACTCCTGTAGACTTGCATCTTATGGAAATAACCCAAATGCCCACTAACAGAGGAAGGATTAAAGAAGTTGTGGCATATATACACAGTGGAATACCATGCAACTGTAAAACAACAACACATCCTCCTGGGTCACAACAATGATGGAACTGGAGGGAATCAAGTTCAATGACATAAACCAGAAGAAGGCAAATGCTGGTTGATTTCACTCACAGATGGAATCCAAGAAACAAAGCAAAAGATAATAAAGGGTAAAATCTCAATCGACTATGCTCTCTCACCAGATTTCCTCACCTCAGAAATGGGGAAGGAAGAGCACAGGGGAGGTTGAGACTCTGTGTCTCTATAGTCGGACAGGATAGCGATTGGGTGGCTAGTGAAATATTCTGGCATTTATCTCAGAGAATTGTGCAAATACAGCCTAGTGGAGACAATAGTCCTATAAACCAGAATTCCCTCAATAAAACTTGAAATGTTGGAGGGAGGAAGAGAAATAAAAGAAAGGTTGATGCTAATTCCGTCTGCTTCTCCACGTGTCTTGACCTGCTGAATTTCACACTCCAGTTGTGGAGATCCAAATGTTTCTTCCACCAAATCACAAGAGTGTCCCTCACCTGATAACCTAGGCCCTGAGGATCACCTCTAATGTTTAGCATGGGTCATTCAGCCTAAGGATAAGTAGCCAACCAACCCTGTACAGTGTCGTGCTCTAAGGCAGGACTGTCTGAATTATTTCTCTGCACAGAACTGACTTATATGTCTCTCCTGAAAGCAAGCATATGTGTGCAGCTTCCAGGGTACAGAAACAGTTGTCTGCGGGTGCAGACAAAGCCAGGCTGTGTGGTCCCCTGGCCCACCAGCTGCAGGGTCACTAGTGGCCACATGCACAAAAGTTGCTACCTACAGGAGAACAAATACAATCTGGTAGAACTGGGGCAAGTACTATGAAACTGTAGAAACTTGCCAGAATTACTTTCAGCCTAGCTGTATTTTAGCTATCGGGCTCATGTAAAAATTAGTAAAGTCATAAATCCCTTGCAATATGCCTAAACTAGACTTCCTAGCCTCTTCCAACATGAAGACCCCAAATCTCATCTGCTATACTCTTACCTTTAGGTTCCTGATTACTAAACATTTTGTTCTGATTTATCTCTTACTGCTTTTTCAGCCACCAAGTTACAGATGCTACCATGATACCAACCTGACTTCTCTGAGCAGACGACTTCACCAATGTGTCCTAGAATCCCCCTACCACCAGCCTCTAGAGCCCTACCTCACTAGAGAAGATAGAAACAGACTGGGGATATGGATTTACCTGTCAACACCCATATCCAACACAGAACAATTACAGAAGCCAGACCTCCAACCTTCTGTACCCTATAAAGATCTTTCATCCATACTCCCAGAGGGATAAAGAATAGGAAAGCTTCCAATAAAGAGAATGAGATGTGAAACTCTGGTGATGGGAATTGTGTGGAATTGTATCCTTCTTATCCCACAATCTTGTAAATCATTATTAAATCACTAATAAAATTAAAAAAAAAACCATCCAGTTGCTACTCTCAAAAAGCCATTTTAAAGAGGTCTGCTACTGGCATGATAGGGTCAGAGAGAGATAATGAAAGTATTAATTTTTTTATTAATTCTTTTTTTTTTTGCCTCCAGGGTTATTGCTGGGGCTCTGTGCCTGTATCACAAATCCAGTGTTCCTGGAGGCTATTTTTTTTCCTTTTGTTGCCCTTGTTGCTTACTGTTGATTGTTATTGTTTTCATTGTTGTTGGATAAGATTGAGAGAGGAGGGGAAGACAGAGAGGGGGAGAGAAAGACAGACACCTGCAGACTTGCTTCATTGCTTGTGAAGCAACCCCCTGCAGGTGGGGAGCTGGGGACTCAAACCGGGATCTTTAAGCTCATCCTTGAGCTTTGAGCCATGTGTTCTTAACCCATTGTGCTGCTGACTGACCCCCTTATTAATCCTTTTTTAAAAGACCTGTTTATCAAAGGAGAGAGAGATACAGAGACAGAGACAGAGACAGAGAGAGAGAGAGGACAAGAGGATCATATACAATGCCACCAGGAATTGAACCTGGGACCTCTTTTTTGAGACATCAGTGCTTCAGCCACTGTTCCATCTCCTGAGCTGTGAAAGAGGTTGCTTTTGAGGGGCTGTGTGGCGGTGCACTGGGTTAAGCACACATAGTAGGAAGTGCAAGGACCCAAAGCAAAAATCTGGGTTTGAGCCCTTGCTTCCAGGAGAGTGGGTTTGTAGTGCTGGCACCAAGCCCCAGTGATAACCATGGAGGCAAAAACAACAACAACAACAACAACACCAGATTCCAATCACAAACCCCACCTAGCCCCACCCAGGGTGCAGCTGTTGGTTCCTCTTCATCACTGGGCTCAGAAGGACACATCTCATCTGACTATTTACAGGAAAGTGACGTGGGGGGGGGGGCAGCTCTCTGCAGTTGCTGGGCTTTCTTTGTGTGAGGTGCACTGCAAGTCATTCAAGGTAGGCTTCCTTCTCTGTTTACTCTGGTGTCCACACAAATTTCAAACCCAGGACTTTGTGCTAGAGAGGGTGGATGCTTGTTGAATGAAGCTTGAACTAACTTAGTGGAGAGGAGAAGGGTAATGCCATCTAATTTTCAGCAAGGGGATGGATCAGACCAAGTGGAAACGATCCAGTGAATATTAAGCTTGGAATGTTTTCAGGGAAGTTAAACATCTAAGGGAAGTAGGTTGTGAAATATGGATTCACCAGAAAGAGCATCAGTCTGAACAGTTACAAACAGAGACATTTAGAGCCAATACTGGTAGTTCCCTGGTGTTTTCACAGGCTTATGTAAATTTTTATTTACATTTGAATAAATACTCATTTTGGGGAACACAAGGAATAGGGTTGGGATATATTATCTTAATATAGAAAGATGTGAAGCTTCTGAGCAGAATTAACATTAGTCAGTCCTAGCTGGTTTTGAAAACCTTGCTCAGGGTTGGGGAGACAGCATAATGGTTCTACAAAAGACACTAGTGCCTGAAGCTTGGAGGTCTCAGGTTCAGTTCCCAGCATCACCAGAGCTGAGCATTGTTCTGGTCTTTCTGGATCTATCTCTCTCACTAAAATGATTTAAAAAAAAAAAAAGTCTTGCTTATATGTTAAAACCAAGGCATCAATGGTGTGCGTGTACATGAACACACACAGAGATGCACACACAGATACAGACACAAACACTCAAGCACACACATACACATATTCAGGAATACACACACTTACACAAACTCCACCCATTCAGATACACACACACAAGCAGGTACACACACTCACACTCTGAACAGACTGGGCAGCCCATATGAGCAGAATATTTGTCTAGAATTATTGACATCACATAGAGGCCAGACTGTCTCATCATGAATGATGACACAAGTGGGTGAGAGACATCAGAATGAGGAGTGACTATTATAATTTCTGACTTTTCCTGGAGCTTTGGTCACAAGTTTCATAATGAGGAATTGACCATTATAGTTGTTGTCATTCCAAACAAAAGATATCACCAAACCATAATAACACAGTCCCAGAATTACACAACCTGTCCACCTGCCCTCCTTATGTGCCCAAAATCCTACACCTCACTTCCTCCTTTATGGAATATAAAACCTATTGATTTATGAGAAATATCTCCAGCCCAGACTCCCTCGTGTACTTGTCCCAGCCTGAACCTTCTTGTCCACTAGCACTCCCTGGCTCCCTCCAATAAATCTGCCATGTCCATTTAGATGCATACCCAAGAAAGAAATCAGAAGAGGCAGCAGTAATTCACAGAAGTATAAGATTTATCACAAGGGAAGGTGAAATTACACACTCAGAGTTGTGGGGCAGGTTCTAGGTTGAATTGGGCCCAACTAATTTCAAGATTCAGCTTCGAAAGGGTCTATCTGGGATAGATGAGATATTCTCAGGAAAAGAAAAATAATTATTATTCAATAGGGGGGATACAATAGGCAGGGATTTCCTATAAATAGGTTTTTCCTAGAATCCAGGGTACCCCTCTTTTTTGGGCCACATTTGTTCATGTCATGAGTTTTACTCATGCAAGTTTTACTGCAGTGATGATGTAATGAGAGTCAGAGTAGTATAGAAGACATTTCAAACGCCATCTCAGTTGGTCCAGTTGGTTTCTTCCAGTTCTTTGCTACCACTTGGACCTTAAAGAAGTGGTTAAGGGGGTCCTCTGGTTTTGCTTTGATGTAACAGCCAAGATAAGTGTTTTTGCTGCACTGGTATCGTCTGTCAGTCTTATTACGGTAGAGTCAGTCCACAAGTTAGCCAGCAACATTTATGAATTGTCTGCTGTGTGCTAGGATTATGCCAAGAGAAAAGGGATATAAAGTTGAGTTGCATGGACCTAATGTGGTTCTTTTCTGTGATCTATCAGCATCATAAGGAGGATAGGTACTGCAGAAGTGGCAACAAGTTATTCATTTCTAACAAGGATGCTAGCTGAAAACACGTGAAGGGTGGGGGAGGTAGCATAATGGTTATGCAAACCAACTCTCATGCCTCAGGCTCCAAAGTCCCAGGTTCATTCCCTGCACCACTATAAACCAGAGTTAAGTGGTGCTCTGGTATAAATAAATATATTTAAGCAAAAAAAAAAAAAACTAACAACAACAACAACAAAAAACATGTGAAGACAGGCATTAAGCATTTGAGAAGGTGTTACAGATGGTAGGATGGTTTCCCTAAGGAGATAAGGGTCTATGTGTCTCAACTAGTAGTAAATATTGAGATGAGAGGGTGTCTTGAACTGAACAGAAAGTAGACAGAAAACAGGTCTAGCTGGGGTGGTGGTTCAAGAAGTACTGGATATAGATGAACAGGATGTGGGGGCTTAACACAGAGCCTGGAGAGTGGCAGCCACAGTACTGAGTTCACCTGTGCTTAGATTTTGGGAGTTACCTTCACCTGTTGCCCCATTACAGGCCAGCGTTCTGTAGACAGCAGTATTACTAATGAACTCAGCCCTCACTGCCTGACAAGCATACTTGACAAAAGTTATGGCAGGGACTTGTGAGAAAAGAATAGAGCCTTCATCATAGCAGGGAGACAGGAACAGGAGACACTGTTCAAATCTGTCTCCCCAATCTTAGTATTGGGATAACCTCCCAGGACTTGAGTCTAGGAGAATATGTATGGCTAGGGACTAAGGCAAATATACAAGAAAAAAAAAAAGGTGATCTAGGTAAAGCTGATTGGTGAGTTTCTTAAAGGATAAGGTAGATAAATTTCCATCTAAATTTTAAAGTGAATCCAATTTTTAAAAAAATGTTGAACACAAAAACACAAAGCAGAATTTGGACTGGGACTAGTGTATTACACTAAAGTAAAGGACTCTGGGGTTGGGGGCTAGGGTTCAGGTCCTGGAACATGATGGCAGAGGAGGACCCAGAGGGGGTTGAATTGTTACATGGAAAACTGAGAAATGTGAACAGGGGTAGATGGCATAAAGCTTATGCAAAGAGGCTCTTATTGCTGAGGCTCCAAAGTCCCATGTTCATGGTGAATTCATCTTCTTTACCCAATCTTGGATGGAACTCGAAGATATCATGTTAAGTGAGATAAGTCAAAAACAAAAGGATGAATATGGTATGATCTCACTCATAGGCAGAAGTTGAAAACCAGATCAGAAGGGAAAACACTAAGCAGAACTTGGACTGGAGTTGATGTATGGCACCGAAGTAAAAGACTCTGGGGTAGGGGGTAAGGGTTCAGGTCCTGAAACATGATGGCATAGGAGGTCCTAGTGGGGGTTGTACTGTTATATGGAAATGTTATGCATGTACAAACTATTGTATTTTACTTTTGACTTTAAACCATTAATCCTCCAATAAAATAAAATTTAAAAAATCAACTCTTATGCCCAGTTTCTTTGTTCCACTGGTAGCTTTTAGGACAAAGACCTTTTATCACCACATGTGTTCTGGCTGGCTCTGAAGAAACAGCCATAGACCAAAATAATAATAATAGTAATGTTAGTGTCTGTTTAAAAAAGTTTTAGGTAGCTGTGCTCTGTGCTAGATAGATCTGCCTTCATTTAATCATTCATGGCCCTACCAACTGTAACATAAAAGCAATTTAGGCTTTTTGCCCTCAAGCAACGTTACCCAGTTAAGGCTATTGGATATGTAGTCTAGGCTAGAAATACCCTTTGTGCCTAGATGCTGGGAACCATCTCAACTTTGGCTCCTTTTCTCCAGAAAGGAAAGGGGGTGGGTGGACATGAGGGGAGTGAGTCCAGGCTCTCAGACTTGCAGTTTGACCCCCTTGTCCACATGTAGCCCTCCCAGACTTTGCATATATTCTTCTATCAGTGTTGTCTTTCTTTTCCCTTAATCATGATGGAAACAAAACATGCTCAGTAAATTTGGTAGAGAAAGAAATTAAAAATCACCTGGATCATTTCTTTTCAGCATTTAAGTTATTAAAAAAAACTTTCAAATGCAATGTAGCATGGGTGGTGGTGCACCTGGTTGAGTGCATGTGTTACAATGCACGAGGACATGGGTTCAAGCCCCTAATACCCACCTGCAGAGGGCAAGCTTTGCCAGTGGTGAAACAGTGCTGCAGGTGTTCCTCTATCTCTCTCCCTGTCTATAACCTCCTTCCCTTTCGATTTCTGGCTGTCTCTATCCAATAAATAAAGATAATTTGAAAAAAAAAAGGAATTGAACTCAGGACCTCAGGTTTGGGAGTTCAAATCTTAATCTGCTGATTGAAGTGAGGGTAATCTCTTAAAATGAATAGACACTTCTGTAAATTCTGTGTCCATTTTTTAAAAAAAAAACTTTATTTAGTAATGCAATAGAGAGATGATAGATGGATGGATGGATAGATAGGTAGATAGATAGATAGACAGACAGACAGACAGAGAGAACCAGAGCACCATTCTGGCACATATGATGCTAGGGATAAAACTCAAGGACTTGTACTTGAGGATTCAATGCTTGATCCATTGTACCACCACCCAGGCCACTAGAAGTATATATTTTTTAATTTTTTGTTATCATTTTTTAATTTGTGATTAGTTGTAGTTTACATGGTTATAAGATTACAGTGTATAGTTCCACACCACGCCCACCACCAAAGTTCTGTGTCCCCCATCCAACCTACCACCTCCCAGAGATACCCAGTATAATTCTCACACATTCATAGAAATACTTTGACTCCTTAGGGATTTCTTTTCTTTTTTTTTTCTTTTTTGAAATTTCATGTGTAGAGGTCTCTAGATTCCACATATGAGTGAAACATGCTGCATAGACAAGCTCTGAGGTAAAAAGACGGAGAGAGGCCTTTTGTCTGTTACGCCGATAGTCAACTATGCCGCATCTTGAACGCCATATTGCACTACCTCCCTGACTGTTTTGGCAGGACAGTACTGAAAATTCAGGGGAAGACATCTCCTATGTACATGCCAACACAAGTTTTTCTTAAAGGAAATGCACTTAGAAACTGAGGAATGTTAAAGCATCTCTTTTTCTTGCTAACAGCAGAGTTTGTCACCAGGAAGCCTTTAAATGCTTTCCTTGCAAAGAGCGCCTGCCTGAGCTATTTGGTAATTAATCATGAACAATACCTTAAATTCCACATGGCTGGCTGGCTACAAAGCCTGCAGTGATTGCTGCATTTAGCAGCTGAGAGTCAACTCCTACTTATGTGTGGGGTGAGAAAAATAATAGTAGTTCTGCCAGTTTTTAATGTTCATATAAACCACCAGGCAAGTGTGTGATCTCTGCAATTATTGCTCCATTGTATTGACACCAGACAGTTGAAGGTGTTTAATAAGTACTAGACATCGAATCTTACAGAAATGGCTAATTCCCTGCCTTGCTGGCACTTCATCATAATCAAATAAGATCATTTAGTTGGATGATCTACCTGTGATGAGCAGACTAATTTGAAATGTTCAGTTAGATAACTTGGCTTTGTTATGATGGTCATGGTATTGATGATGATGGTGGTGGCAATGCTGATGGTGGTGGCAGGGATGGTGGTGGTGGTGATGATAGTGGTGATCATTATGGTAATGATGGTGGTAGTGGTGACGATGGTGATGATAGTGGTGGTGGTAATGATGATCGTGGTGATGATGGTGGTGATGTTCGTGGTAGTGGTGATGGTGATGATGGTGATGATGATGGTGGTGATGTTCGTGGTAGTGGTGATGGTGATGATGGTGATGATGATGGTATGATGTTAGAGATAGTAATGCTGATACTGCTGCTGCTAATCATGACAATGGTGGTGGGGATAATCTAAATAAGGACAATGGGCCAGTTTTCCCTTATTAAAAATCATTTTCATTTGTGATTAGTAGTGGGCTATATTCTTGGTGGCTTGGTGAACTTTCACATATGGAATTATAACTTTCACAAAGTAGGAATTAGCATTCCAGTTTTAAATCTTTAAAAATTATATTTGATAGTGTCAAAGGAAGCTCCCCATGGTCAGGGTTGAAGAGCTGTCATACTGGTTGATGCTAAAGAATTTCTTGTCAGAAACTCCAAAGTCCTAGGTTCAATGCTCAGTACTGCAATAAGACAGTGCTGAATAGTGCTGTGGTAAACAGGAAAATAAACAAAAATAAAAAGTAAGTTCCCTACGGCCACAGACACTAACCCTTCACTTCTGATGCCTATTTTCTTTCCCATCACTAGCACGATGATGCTATCACCTGATGACCCTAAGTCTTTGTACACAGTGCAAGTGCTTTATAAACACAAAATCTTTTCCTATATCATTGGGAGGTTCATGGTTTACAGTATGGTAGCTGACACATAGGTACAATCTCTCATCTCCCCCTGATAGATGTCTGCTAGACACTATTTACACCAACCTTGGTCCTTTTCCACCATCACACACCAGGACCCCAGAGTCCCTCCATCCCACCCCTTTCCTTCCTTCCCCAGGGTCCTTTGCTTTGGTGCAATACACCACAGTCCAAGTTTCAACTTAAGTTTTCCCTTCCTGTTCCTGCTTTCTAAGTTCTGCCTATGTGTGAGATGCTGTTGTTAAAAATGATAAACATGAATATGGGATGATCTCACTGTCAGGTAGAAGTTGAAAAATAAGATCAGAAGAGAAAACACAAGTAGAACCTGAACTGGAATTGGTGTATTGCACCAAAGTAAAAGACTCTGGGGTGGGTGTGGGGGAGAATACAGGTCCAAAAAAAGATGACAGAGGACCTGGTAGGTGTTGTGTTGTTATATGGAAAACTGGGAAATATTATGCATGTACAAACTATTGTATTTACTGTCGAATGTAAAACATTAATTCCCCATTAAAGAAATTTAAAGGGAGTTGGGCGGTAGTGCAGTGGGTTAAGCACATGTGGCACAAAGCACAAGGACCAGTGTAAGTATCCTGGTTTGATCTCCTGGCTCCCCACCTGCAGGGGAGTCCCTTCACAAGTGGTGAAGCAGGTCTGCAGGTGTCTACCTTTCTCTCCCCCCGTCTTCCCCTCCTCTCTCCATTTCTCTCTGTCCTATCCAACAACAACAAGAATAACTACAACAGTAAAACAACAAGGGCAACAAAAGGGAATAAATAAATTAATTTAATTAAATTTAAAAAAGAAATAAAAATGGCAAAAAGAGATTTTATGAGTCTCTAGAGGCAACTAACTTTACTGACACCTTCATTTTGGACATTTATTTCCCAGAACCATGAGACAATACATTTCTGGTTGTAGTCACCAAATTGTGATCCTTTACAACAGAAGCTCTAGTAGACTAGTAGGAAACTAAATTTGAAATGATTAGGTCACATAATGACTCTAAACCTTAACCTTTTTTTATTTATAAAATAGTAATACTGACAAGACCACAGGATAAGAGAGGTACAATTCCACACAATTCCCACTATCAGAGTTCTGTATCCCAACCCCTTCCTTGAAAGCTTTCTTATTCTTTATCCCTCTGGGTACTTGGATTCAGGATTATTATGGGGTGCAGAAGGTGGAAGGTCTGGCTTCTATAATGGGCATTGACAGGTCGATCCATACTCCTAGCCTACTTCTGTCTTTCCCTAGTGAGGCAGGGCTCTGCAGACATGAGGTTCAAGGACACATTGGTGAGGTTATCTGCCCAGGGGAGTCAGGATGGCATCATGGTAACATCTGCAACTTGGTGGATCAAAAAGCACTAAGATATAAAGCAGGAAAAAATGTTTAATAATGAGGAAACTAAAGGTAATAATATTAGCAGGTATATTTTATTAACAATTTAATGATGGTGATTTACAAGATTAGAAGATAGTAAGCGTTTAAGTTCACACCATTCCAACCACCAAAGTTCTGTGCCTCTACCTCTGTCCGACAATACCACCATAGTTCTACCAAGGTCATAGTTATGGGTTGCCTCTCTCTTCCTCTCTCTTCCTCTCTCTCTCTCTCTCTCTCTCTGTCCATGTATTCAATTCTCTATATTCCACATATGAATGAAATCACCCCATAGTTGAGCAGGTAATCTGTTTTATGTTGTCTTTCCTTTTTTTGTTTCTGAATTTGGGGGAATTAATGGTTTAAAGTAGATCCAGTTGTTGGTACATGTGTAATATTTCTCAGTATTCTGCAAAACGCTTTCACCCCCAGCCTAAGTCCTCCTCCATCATGATGCATCTGGATCTGAAAGCCTACCATCCCTCCAGCCCCAGTCACTTAGTTTGGTGCAATACACCAAACCTAGTCCATGTTCCACTTTGTGTTTCCTCTTCTGATCTTATTTCTCAACTTCTGTCTATGAGTGAGATCAGCCCATATTCATCTTTCTCTCTCTCTCACTCTTTTAATTTTTATTTATAAAAAGGAAACACTGACAAAAACCGTAGGATAAGAGGGGTACAACTCCACACAGTTCCTACCACCTGAACTCCGTATCCCATCCCCTCCCCTGACAGCTTTCCTATTCTTTATCCCTCTGGGAGTATGGACCAAGGTACATTGTGCAGTGCAGAAGGTGGAAGGTCTGGCTTCTGTAATTTCTTCCCTGCTGAACATAGGCATCGACAGGTTGATCCATACTCTCAGCCTGTCTTTCTTTCCCTAGTAGGGGGGGCTCTGGGGAAGCGGGGCTCCAGGACACACTAGTGGGGTCATCTGCCCAGGGAAGTCTGGTTGGCATCAAGGTCTCTCTCTTTTTTTTTAAATTTCTTTATTGGAGAATTAACATTTTATACCTGACAGTAAATACAATAGCTTGTACATGCATACCATTTCTCAGTTTCCCACATAACAATAAACCTCCCACTAGATTCTCTGCCATCATGTTCCAGGACCTGAACCCTACCCCCACCCCTAACTGCCCCAGGGACTTTTACTTTGGTGCAACACTCCAAGTCTAGTCCAAGTTCTGCTTAATGTTTTTCCTTCTGATCTTGGTTTTCAACTTTTGCCTATGAGTGAGATCACCCCATATTCATCCTTTTGTTCTGACTTATCTCACTTGACATGATTCTTTCAGACTCCATCCAAGATGAGGTGAAGACGGTGAATTTATCATTTTTAATAACTGAGTAGAATCCCATTGTGTATATATACCACAACTTGCTCAGCCACTCCTCTGTTATTGGACACTTGGGTCACTTCGAGGTTTTGGCTATTACAAATTGTGCTGCTATGAACATAGGTATACACAGATATTTTTGGATGGATGTATTTGGTTCCTTAGCATCTATCCCCAGGAAAGGAATTACTGGATCATAAGGAAGGTCCAATTTTAGCCTGCTGAGAGATCTTCAGACTGCTCTCCACAGGGGTTGGACCAATTTACAATCCCATCTGCAGAGCAAGAGTGTTCCCTTACCCCTGCAACCTTTCTAGCATTTGTTATTACTATACTTTCTGATGTATCACATTCTCGCAGGAGCGAAGTAGTATCTCATTATTGTCCTTACTTGCATTTCTTTGACAATCAATGACTTGGAGTACATTCACAGCTGTTTCAATATGTTCTTTATAAAGTCAAACTTTGCAAATAAAGATTCATTTAAGGTCTACATTCAATGATGTGTAAAATTTATTTTTGTGTTGGTTATGAAAATATATTCTTTAGATCCACTACAGAAATTGTAAGTGACTTTCAGTTCCATCTTTTGCTCTTTGAAATCTTGAATATACAGTGATACTTGTAATCACTTTCCAGTTAACTCTGGAGCACAGCTAAGATATGAATGTAACCCACTCATATACACAAAGAATGTCTATGATACATAGATTTTGCTCAGGGTCTCTCATGGCTGATTTAAGTTTCCTTACATATGTACTATGGTTGAGACATTTCCTAGTCAAGTCTTTTTCCTTATTACTCTGCTTTAGGGAAAAGCACACATTTTATCTGGAGCTTCTTTCCATTTATTTCAACTTCTTTCTCCTTTTTCTTTTACAGACATTTCATTAAAATAAATCTCGAGCTTCTTGGAAAAACCAAACTACCATAATTTTCTTTTCTTCGTTTCTTATTTGAACATTTAACAGTGTTTTACAAAATTATAAGATTTGAGAGACATAATTTTACACCCACACATGGTGTGAGTCACCACACTTTCTACCAAAATTCTGTGCCCTCCCATCTTCTCTAATCCCCTTTATTATTTATTTGTTAAAGAGCATATATCATTTCTCCTGTGAAATCTCTTACATTTGTAATAGTCTGGTTGCTCCTTGAGGTGTTTTTCTCTCTCTCGTCTCCCCTGTTTCTCTTCCTCCATATTCCTTTCAGACTGGTAGATTGAGTGGTTTAATTTATGGCAACAGTGTATGACAGATGGTAGTTGTATGTTGCCTATTCCATTAGAACAGGATGAACATATGCCTGGTTGTCCCACTTTTAATGTTACTGTGCTTAGACATATGAAACTCGGCATCTATTTTCACATAATGGTTATAATATCAGATGATGATCCATGGCTCAACCTATGGTTTCATTGGGCTACAAAATGATAATTTTTATAATGCTGCTGCTTTCCCCTCCTTTATTTGGTTGCCCTGAAATAACATAAAAAGGTAGGGAGAATACCTGATTCTGTTCCTTTATATATTAGGTAGGTGGACTCTAATATACTGGTGTTTTGATGTTTTATTCGATTTCTTTTTTTTTTTTTAGTTTATCTAGCTGGCTTTCCAAACAGAACTTTTTAACTGTGGTGGTGTTCAATTTACCATTTATTTTAATGGTTAGTGCATTTTGTATCCTGGCTTAGAAATCATCCTAAGGTTGTATCAATAGTTTTGTTTTTTATTTATGATTTGCTATAATTTTATCTTTAAGAAGTTATTTATGTCTTTAAATTTACTTAGTGCTTTTTTTGTCTTTTTTTTTTTTTTCTTTTTACCAAAGTACAGCTTACCTCTCGCTTGTGGTGGTATGGGGGTCTGAACCTGGGGCTATCAATTCTCAATGATGAAAGACTCTGCATAACCATTCCGCACTCTTTGCATAACCATTCTGCAATCTCAGCTGCCCTCTTTGACTCATCTTCAGTCAACTGTTTGATAGAATTGTGGGTGGTTTGCCCTTATCCTAAATCTATTGCGTATTTGTTCCTTCTCCCAACTTGTCTCTGAGGATGAAAACAGTTGGGGTGTCTTCTGATCTGGGAAGGTTTCACTTACTTCTAGATTGTGATTTACTTAGATTCTGTTTCATGCTCAGTTCTCTGGGAGACTTGCAATAAAAACAACCACAACTATGACATTACAGATTATGGGTTCCCTTTATTAGTATGGAGGTGAGCTATTAGATCACTGGATGAAACAGGTGAACTGATTATTGGAGTGATAGTAGAGACTATCAGGCAAAATCTGATGGCTGTGTGTTCTGAGAATTGCATATTTTTCACATTTCCCAATAGATGTGCTCTCAACTCATCACCTTCTAGAGACAATAGCAGAAGGCTAACATTTGGAGGTTAACCTACGAGTTATCTGTAACTTGAGTATGCCTAGAAATTGGAAATAGGCTCAGAATCATGTATTCCCATCAACAATACTGGGCCAGAATTCAAAGCACATTAAGTAGAATGAAGATTATTTTTAAAAGAAACTTTTATTTTAATGAGATAGATATAGAGAGGAAGACACACAGAGAAAGACCAGAGCACTGCTCAGCTCTGGCTAATGGTGATGCTGGGGATTGAACCTGGGACCTCAGAGGCTCAGGCATGAAAGTCTTTCACAGAATCATCATGCTGTATCTCCATCCCTGAAATAAGAGAGTTCTTCATTACCTAGCTGAGAAAGAGTGTTCTTATTTCATTTTTTTAACATATAAACTTGTAAATTCTTTTGTTAAAGATTTTATTTATCATTGGATAGAGACAGAGAGAAATTGAGAGGGGAGGGGAGATAGAGAGGAAGATACGGAGAGAGGGAGAGAGACACCTGCAGCTATGCTTCACTTCCTCTGAAGTTTTCCCCCTGCAGGTGGGGACCAGGGGTTTGAAAACAAATCCTTGTGCACTATAGTGTGTGCGCTTATCCCCTTCCTATTGTATTTACATTGAAAAGAAGGTGAAGCAAGTTGTGAAGTTTCTATTAATATATCAGCAAAGTCAGAGGATATAGCAACTGGATATTGAGAACTCAAAGTCATGGGACAGTGCTGAACACTTTTATTTGTATTCAAGAAATGACTTTCCCTAAGTAACGATGAGAGAGGAAAGACCAAACTAAAGTGAAAAATCAGCAACATGGCCTCTTGGAGTTACTTGGTAAATAGAATCCCACTGTCTGGGAAACACTGATCACTATGCTCCCGAACCCCTATCCCTTACCAAACTGACTCCTTAGTATCACCTTAGTATTCACCTTAGTATCTGCATAGATCTCCATGCTCTGCATTTGCTGCCCTCAAGTTCATGTGTGTGCCAGCACTCTTCACAAGCTTCAGACTCTTTTGGTGCAAGAGCTGTGTTCCCCTTTGACCCTTATATTTGCAGCTACTTGCCCACCTCACTCTTTCAGAGTATATTTGAGTGAACGAATAATGAGATGAGAAGACAACTGGAAAAAGTTCTCTGGGAGAACAAATAATCTTGCAATGAGAAGAATGAGATGCTTCCTATCTGCAAAGTATCTAAATCCAAGAAATCATCTGTTAACTCAATATTTAGGTCTAAACAAAGTAGTAAAATATTTGGGTCTAGGGGGCTGGGCGGTGGTACACTAGGTTAAGTGCACATAGTACGCAAGGATTGGTGTAAGGATCCAGGTTTGAATGCCCTAGCTCCCCACCTGCACTGGGATCACTTCACAAGCAGTGAAGCAGATCTTCAGGTGTCTCTCTTTCTCTCCCCCTTGCTATCTCTCCTTCCCCTCTCAGCTTCTCACTGTCCTATCAAAAGAAAAAAAAAAGGTAGAAAAATGGCCTCCAGGAGCAGTGGATTCATAGTGCACCAAGCCCCAGAGACAATCTTAGAGGCAAAAATAAACAAATAGGTCTAACCAAATATGGAAAAAAGTAATAGAACAGAATAATTTGTCCTGAATCTTGCCTTAAGGACTACCATGAAGTTTTGGACACAATATGGAAAAGATATTTTAAATCAAAATATAAATCAACTATTTAGAATGAAAATGAAGATGAAATGAGAAATGTCATCTTTTGCCACACAAAAGCCAGCAGATGAACTAGAGTGAAATAAAAAAAAGCCAAAAAAAAAAGACCCACAAAGAATATCAATATGCAGACAGCAATACCACCTTGTAGTTAACCAATAAGAAGATGCAAACATTTTTAAGACTTGAAAACAACAGATGAAATTCTAAGGAATGAAAAAGAATCTATTTTGCTGTGTAAAAGGATGAATTTTCTGATGTTAAAAAAAAAAGGTGAAAAATGCAGAGTGCAAGGATTCAGTGAGGAAATGGTGACATGTGTTTGTTTGTTTCATAGCAAATCTTGATTTTTTTTTCTTTCTTTTTTCTTTTTAATTTTTTTTTTTTTTTTTTTTTGCCTACAGGTTATCATTGGGGCTTGGCACCTGCTGTATAAATCCACTGGTCCTGTGGCCAGTTTTTTAATTTTTATTTTTGGATAGAATAGAGAGAAATTGAGAGGAGAGGGGTAAATAAAGAGGAAGAGAGAGAGAGAGAGAAAACCTGCAGACTTGCTTCATTACTCCTGAGGCCAACCCCCTGCAGGTGAGGAATGGGACTCCAGCCAGGATCTTTGTGTGGCTCCTTGTGCACCCAGTGCACCACCACCCCATCCAGCAAAATCTTGGTCCTTCCTTCCCTCCTTCCCTTCCTTCCTTCCTTCCTTCCTTCCTTCCTTCCTTCCTTCCTTCCTTCCTTCCTTCCTTCCTTCCTCTCTCGCTCCCTTCCTTCCTTCCTTCCTTCCTTCCTTCCTTCCTTCCTTCCTTCCTTCCTTCCTTCCTTCTTATCTTCCTTGCTACAATGGCTATCATTGGGGCTCAGTGCCTGCACTACAAATCCACTGCTCCCAGTGTCCATTTTTTCCCCTTTCTGTGTTTATTCAAGAGGAAGGAGAGAAATTGAGAGGAGAGGGGAGATACAGAGGGAGGAGACTGCAGACTTGTTTCACCACTCATGAAGCGTCGTCCCTGCAGGTGAAGCAGCGTCTTGAACCCTGGTCTTTGCTCATAGTGAGCTTGACCAGGTGTACCATGCCCAGCCCCTGCAACTCTTGATTTGTAAACACACTTGAAATTTGACGGCTTTGGTAGCAGTCA
This sequence comes from Erinaceus europaeus, assembly GCF_950295315.1. Taxonomy (NCBI): domain Eukaryota; kingdom Metazoa; phylum Chordata; class Mammalia; order Eulipotyphla; family Erinaceidae; genus Erinaceus; species Erinaceus europaeus. The sequence goes on along the minus strand of NC_080181.1, from coordinate 40,397,134 downwards.
TTCGCCGCTTGCCACTTTAGCACAAAAGCAGCAATAACCCTCGTGCAAACGAGTGATCGTGGCTGTGCCCAGTAAAACTTCTTTCATGAACACTGAAACTTGAATAGCACAATATTTTTGCATATCACAAAGTATTATTCCTCTGGAGAAACTTTTTTAAGTCTAAATTATCAAGGGGCCAAATGGTGACACACTCAGTTGAGCACACCACATGGTACCATACACAAGGATCTGAGTTCAAATTCTGATCTTCACCTGCATGGGGGAAGTCTCACAAGTGGTGAATCAGCATTATAATTTAACTTAAAAAGGGCTTGGGGAGCAGCAGCGCATAAAAGGATTCACAGTGGGGAGCTGGGGATGGGTTTAAACAATACAAGTCTTAGGGCAGTACAAAAGCATGCTATGTATTTGATATGCGGATTCTCTCAAAAGCCTAGACCAAGTAGATTAGAAGCATCCAATAGCACAGCTATATACAAGATGCTGGATACTGTACGGCAAACCATAACAAAGGGACTTTTCAAAGTTAACCCAATTAACAAATAATGTGATGATAACATTAACTATCGATTGTCTTTTTGAACCCTAAGACAGCAGGAACCTCACATCTCCACTATAGAGCCCCTACTTCCCCCAGTCCTGGACCCCTTGGATAGGGCCCACTTTCCCGTATGCATCTCCCAATCCAAACCAAATAATATTGCATCCGCCGATCACAACCTAACCAACGCAACGATTGCCACCTCAACATGCTTCACCTCAGACTGTATCCAGAGACTTCACGTGTGGAATGACAACCCTTCAGCTTCATTACTCGGGTGAGACCTTTCCTTTTATAGTACACTCTAATTTCATCTCAGGTAGTTCACTTTCTAACAAAGTCCCATAATTTAGATATACACCAGTTTCTGTGAGAGAGAGCTTATGTGCACACGTATCCATAAACTACTGCAAAATATATACCTGAAAGCAGAAGTACACTAGAGTTCGCAGTGAGTACCTCCCTAACACTTCCTCTCCACTATTCCACTCCACTATTGGGATCCATGATTGCTCAACAAATTGTTTGGCTTCATATGTTAACTCTCTTTTCAATCACCAGGTTCCAGATGCCACCAGGATGCTGGCCAGGCTTCCCTGGATTGAAGACCCCACCAATGTGTCCTGGAGCTCAGCTTCCCCAGAGGCACACCTTACTAGGGAAAGAGAGAGGCAGACTGGGAGTATGGACCGACCAGTCAACGCCCATGTTCAGCGGGGAAGCAATTACAGAAGCCAGACCTTCTACCTTCTGCAACCCTCAACGACCCTGGGTCCATGCTCCCAGAGGGCTAGAGAATGGGAAAGGTATCATGGGAGGGGATGGGTTATGGGGTTGGGTGGTGGGAATTGTGTGGAGTTGTACCCCTCCTACCTTATGTTTTTGTTCATTAATCCTTTCTTAATAAAAAAATTAAAAAAAAAAAGCATGGGACACATAAAAAAAAAAAAAGAGGGCCAGCTGCTTGGGGAGTCCTGTGTTTTTATACATTCCCATCTCTGTGAGTCCTGCCAAAGGGTGACATCATTCATATGCTAGTAGTTCCAAACTCCTATTGGGGTTGCGAACAAATCAGTGCTGCAGGAGTCTCTTTTCTCTTTCATTGTTTTATTTTATTTATTTATTTATTGGATAGTAATAGCCAGAAATTGAGAGGAAGGGAAGACAAAGAGGGGGAGAGACAGACACCTGCATTCCTGCTTCACCACTTGCAAAGCTTTCCCCTCTCAGATGGGGGTTGGGGGCTTGAACCTGCACTTTAACATGTGTGCTCAACCAGGTGTGCCACTACCCAGCCTCCCTCTCTTTATCATTTTAATTACTTTTTAAATAATATTTACTTATTCATTTATTATTGGATAGAAACAGAGAAAAATTGAGAGGGGAGAGGGAGATAGAGAAGGAAAGAGACAGAGACACCTGCAGCCCTGCTTCACCACTTGTGAAGCTTTCACCTTGCGGGTGGGGATCAAGGGCTTGAATCAGCGTCCTTGAGCACTGTAATGTGAGCACTTAAACAGGTGGTGCCACTGCCTGACCCCTGATGGCTCTTTTCTCTATCTCCCCTTCCACCTCAGTTTCTCTCTGCCTTTATCCAATAAATAAATAAGTAAACACATAAGGAAACATAAATACAAGTATAAAAAAATTTCAAGCTTATGCTCTGTTTAAAAGTAGACAGGTGACAGGACTTGGTGCATACTCCTGATAGACTATGACCTCTTAGAATCAATACAAGTTAAACAACAACAAAAAAAATTTCTTAGTGCTTAAGTACAAGGAAACACAACTATAGGACTTTATGCACAATGTTCAACCTCATTGATAACTAATATGGATGGTTTGATTCAATAACTTTTTAGTGAGAAAAAAGGAACATTTAGTATAAAACTCACTGGAAAGCAACATTGCATAATGTCCCTGAAATCTGGAAGAATTTCACACCTTCTGCTGAAGAATCCCTGCTTTTAAGCCTCTATTACAGGAGAATATTCACAGGTATAGACAGTGAAGATATAAAATGTTCCTGTAAGGTTATCCTAATGGGTGGAACTGAAAACAATTGGGATGTATATGTAGTGTAAGTTAAAGCACATTTGGGGCTGGGCGGTGTCGCACCTGGTTGAGCGCACATGTTACAATGCACAAGGACCCTGGTTCGAGCCCCAGCCCCCACCTATAGGGAGAAAGCTTCAGGAGTGGTGAAGTAGGGCTGCAGGTCTCTCTCTCTCTTCCCTCCATTTTACTTATCCAATAAGCAAATAAAGATAATAAATAAGGAGTTGGGTGGTAGCGCAAGGGGCTATGCACACGTGGTGCAAAGTGCAACGACCGGCATAAGGAACCGGGTTCTAGCCCCCAGCTCCCCACCTGGAGGAGTTGCTTCACAGGTGGTGAAGCAGGTCTGCAGGTGTCTTTCTCTCCCCCTCTCTGTCTTCCCCTCCTTTCTCCATTTCTCTTTGTCCTATCCAACAACGATGATATCAATAATAACAATAATTACAACAAGGGCAGCAAAAGGGAATAAATAAATAAATATTATAAAATAAATAAAAGATAATAAATAAATAAACGAACAAGCAAACATACTGTGAGGGTCAGGCAGTGGCACACTCGGTTAAGTGCTTGTTACCATTCTCAAAGACCTAGCTCCCCACTTGCAGAGAGGGAGAGAGAGATAGGAGGAAAGATATCTGTGGCCCTGCTTCACTGTTGGTGAAGCTTTTGTCCTGCAGTTGGGAACTGGGGGGTTTGAACCTAGGTCTGTGAACACTCACCCCAGCCACATACTCCATCTCCCAGTCTCCTAGAGTGAGGGGAGGTGTTTCTTTTATTTGTTTTCATAAGAGATCAAGAAGGACCAGAACACTGTTCAACTCTGGCATATGGTGGTGCCAAGGATTGAGCCTGGGGCCTCAGGCATGGAAGTCTGATGTGCTTTTACAGTACTAGCCATCACTTTGACCCAGCTGTATTAGTGTTATTTACAGCTCTCTATATAAATGGAAAAGATAGCAAAGAAATATACAATGACAGAAAAAATATTTAAAAATATATAAAAGACAGGAAAAAAGATAAAGAAGAAAGAGCACTGAATTTGCTTTGTTTTGTTTTGCTAATAAAGTCTTTTTCATTTGTTTTTAAATTTTTTTATATTTATTTATTTTCCCTGTTGTTGCCCTTGTTTTTTATTATTGTTGTTGTTATTAATGTCATTGTTGTTGGATAGGACAGAGAGAAATGGAAAGAGGAGGAAAGACAGAGAGAGGGAGAGAAATACACCTGCAGACCTGCTTCACCACCTGTGAAGCGACTCCCCTACAGGTGAGGAGCCGGAGGCTTAAACTGGGATCCTTATGCCAGTCCTTGCGCTTTGCACTATGTGTGCTTAACCCACTGTGCTACTGCCCGACTTCCTGCTAATAAAGTCTTAACAGTGTCCCAATTCTACAATCCTCTGTATTTTCCATGTGATCATGAACTCAATGAATATCTCTGCTGTCACTATCATTGTGCCAATGAGGCAATTCATGGTGAGTCCTCCTGGATAACTTCCTGAAGAGTGGGGGAATGGCCAGTAGGAAGATGGCCAGCAGAAAGTAAGGAAGTTAAGCCAATCTATCCTCCAGGGTATGTAGAGGTAGAGGGGCTGGAGATTGAGTTCAGTCATGTGATCAATGGCAGTGTCATACCAACATCATGACACACCAATAAAAATCTTTGAGCATAAAAAAAAAATCTTTGAGCATAAAGGTTTGGGATAGCTTCCTAGTGGGTAAACCATGATAGTCTCAGTATGACATGCCTGACTGAATGATGAAAACATACATCCTGCTCTAGTTTCCCCTCCTCTACCTCTATAATTAGCTGCCCCTCTTGATTAAAATGTGTAAGTAAAAAAATGCAGAAAAATAATAAAGCAACACAATCAAAATGTGTGGCATTTCCCTCCATCTCTGAAGGTCACTGGAGCAAATGATGGAACCTGAGGAGGTTCGTGATAACCTTTTGATTACAGCCACTCAGTCAGAAATGACCTGGGAGCACCCCAAAAGCGTGCCTGGACTCTAAAGGTAAGGCATTCTTGCTGGGGACTGTACCTTTGGCTACATCCTTGTGGGGTCTGTGCTAATTCTAGGTGTGGAGTGTCAGAATAGAACTGTAGTCCAGTCAGGTGGGTTTTGACCAGATCAGTCTTGTTTTTAGAAAGGATTAAGAGGAAAGAGGGACAGGTTAATACTTGAGGTAAATAAGCTTTTAAAATAAACTCACATGAGGGGCCAGGTGGTATTGCACTTTGTTGAATTCAGATATTATAATGTGCAGAGATCTGGGTTTCAAGCCCCGATGCCCACCTACAAAGGGGACTTCACCTATATAGAGAAGCTTCACTATTGGTGAAGTAGTGCTCCAGGTGTCTCTCTCTTCTCTCTATCTCCTCTTGCCCTCTCATTTCCACCTCCGTCCTATCAAGTAAATAAATCAACCAATGACATGTCAATGGAGTCACATAAAAGGAGATTTCTTCATTATTTCTTTAGTTCCACCCTCATTTTTAAAACATTCACACTTTAAATATCAAGGTAGTATGTTCTAAAAAATATCTGCAGAAATCTAGTATTTTGATTAGCTGCCTTCCAAATGCTAGTTCCTGGGATGAAATGGTGTGTTCATTCACTGCAGTTTGAGACGGAGAGCAGGGGACTCTGTTCCAACTGGCAACATTTCTCATCTGCATCAAGTCTCTGTTTCTCCCTTATAGTTGTCAACAATCTCATAAAGCCGAAAATCCAGCAGGGGGGTGTAGAATTCTAGTTTCTAGGAGTTCTTTCAGAAACAATTTCCTTAGTGCTGTAGCTTGGTAATCTTGCTCAATATTGACCATGGAATAGGAAGAAAAAAAAGAGATAAACTTCATAAATGCCACGGCACCTGACTGAGTCTTGATTAAATAGCTCCTGAATCTGAAAGGGCTCAGGTCCTTTTCTGAAATTCATAACAACAAATGTGGTTTTGCAAATATTGGTCAGACAAGGAATTCTTTCCTATATTCATGTATATTCATACCGTGTGTAGTTATTGCTAGTTTCTTGTTTGTTTGCTTATTTGCCATGAGTGTTATCATTGAGGCTTGGTGCCTGTATGACTCCATTGTTCTCAGTGATCATCCCCCCCTCTTTTATTCTTCTAATTTTGATAAAAGGTGAAATACAGAAAATGATAGCGTGGAAGAGAGGGAAAGAAAGAAGAAAGAACTCCTGTAGCACTGCTCCACAGCTCTTAAAGTTTCTCCCTTGAAGGTTTGAACTGGGGTTCTCACACATAGTAATGTGTGCACTCTATCTAGTGAGGCTCCTATTACCAAAACTTGCAAAAAAAAATTGAGTATGCTATTTTTTTCTGTGAAAGCATAAACTTCTCAAGGATAGATAAAGGCCAATGTTCTCTGCTACTCGAATGAAATGTACTAAGGCACTATGGACACAGGATAGGTTTTTTTTTTTTTAATAAAAAAATATTGCCACCAGAATCCACAGCTCCTGGTGGTCATTTTATTTAAATTTTTATTTTACTTAACAGGACAGAGGGCAATTGAGAAGGAAGGGGAGAGAGAGCGGGAAAGACCACCAGACCTGCTTCATCACTTGTGAAGCATTTCTCCTGCAAGTGGGAGACAGAGGATTGAACCTGGGTCCTTGTGCATGGTGATACGTGCATTTAACACCATCCTGCCCCCAGATATGTTCCTCATAGCGAGAAATATCTTAAATGCATATCTAAGTGTATATATGTATATTTCTGAAAATAACTGTAGAACATGTCAAGGTCGGGAATTGGGAGGTGCAAAGCACAAGGACTGGCGTAAGGACTCTGGTTCAAGCCCCCAGCTCCCCACCTGCAGGAGAGTCGCTTCACAGGTGGTAAAACAGATCTTCAGGTGTCTATCTTTCTCTCCCCCTCTCTGTCTTCCCCTCTTCTCTCCATTTCTCTCTGTCCTATCCAACAACTACAACATCAATAACAACAATAATAACTACAACGATTAAAAAAAAGAACATGTCAAGGTCTTTTCCCTACAAAAATATATTTTTAAATTTTTGTTTATTATTGGATAGAGACAGAGAGAAATTGAGCATGGAGATAGAGATGGATAGAGACAGAGACACCTGTAGCACTGCTTCACCATTCCTGAAGCTTCCCCCCCTGCAGGTGGGGACCAGCAGCTGGAGCCTCAGTTCTTGTGCACTGTAATGTATGCACTTAACCATGTGAATGGGCCATTGCCTGGCCCCCACAAAATATTTACAAAGTAAATCGTGAAACATCCTTCAGAATACAGATAAGATTTGCATAACAAAAACAATCAGGAAGATGGAGAGAAACTGTGATCATATTCCTGGAAAAATAAGACACCTTCCTTGAGAAAGACCTTCCTCCTGGGCCATCCGAGCTGTTGTGTTCTTTCTAAATGTTTTATCTTGTAGACAAAGAAAGCTCAACTGTACAGACTGTCAACAAGAACTGGACAGAATAAGAAAGCTGAACCAAGAGGTAAATCTGAGGACTTGACTGAAAAGGATGCTCTCCCTCATCACAGGAATCCAGTGCCACCTTTATTTATTTATTTATTTATTTATTTGGTATCAAATCTTTTTACTCCTTCTCTCCCCTCCCCTCAAATAGATGCATTTTAAAGATAATCAGAAACGTTCAACAGTGGATCAGTTGCAGTGATCTAGTGGTTTTTGCAATCAAAGACTCCTACTTGTATTTTTGCTGCTCTTACAACACCTCCACTTGGGATTACTACCCTTCCTACCTCTGCCATCTGCCAACCTGGCTTCAGATGAGAAGAAATGGGGTGGGGGTAGTGGATGCCTGTATCTTAGTGAGCAGAGATTATGGGAGAAGACCCTAGATCCATGGGCAAACCTCTCCCCTGAACCTCCACAGTCTCAGCTAGTAACTCAGGCTAACAACTCAGCTCCATCCAGGTAGTCAAATGGGACCCAACTCCTAGGATATTGCTTGTCGTAGGTTTTAATTTTCTATCTTTAGAAGGACTGTGCTTTTGTTTCATACCAGACTGTATGGAGTATCTCCTAACATGTCTGAATTCTATTTGTAGCAGGTAGAGAGCATTTTCGGTAGCGATCTTTATGAGTCATAGGGGGGACACCGCCCAGCCCCCACAACTATTTCTTTGATAACGTACTTGGTTTTGTGACCTTCACATCTCTTGAACTCCAGAAACACATGGTACTCTGGAGTTAATTGGTAATCCAGGTCAGGTGCTATATTAGCTACCAGTCTAGACACAGGGCAATTGTGTCTGTTTTTAATTGCCACCAGCATTATCACTCAGTGCCTACACAATGACTTCATTGCTTCTGGAAGTTACTTTTTTCTCCCCCCCTTTCTTTTATTTGACAGGGCAGAGAGAAATGGAGGGGGGGAAGGAGAAAGAAAGAGAGACACCTTCACCATTGCTTCACCATTTGTGAAACCTCCCCCTCCCTGCAGGTGAGGACCTGGGGTTTGAACCTTGGTCTTCATGTCTGGTAACACATGTGCTTTACCTAGTGTAACACTGTACAGCCCCCCCGAAATTTGTTTTTTATTTATAGAAATGCCACTGATTAGATTCCATGCACCTTCTTAGTGACCATTAAACCTGTATGGACAGGAAAATGTGAGCTGTCTTTCAGAAAAAGAATTGAACACTGTAGAATCATTTTGGAAGTCTGTGGATTTGTGCCAATTCTAGATTTGGAAGGCACAGCCATTGTTCCAGAGAGAGAAAAGGTTACAGAAAGACCTGGGGAAGATTCTACTTACAGAATAAGACCCATTTCTTCAACCTGGATATTGTGTAGAGGGCTGTGCTAAGCTTTTTGTACCTCAGCAAAGCAAGACCTCTGTTACACAGGCTTCATCCTTTAGAAGCTGACTTTTGTGTGGAGGGAGAGATCATTGTGTTCTCTAGGTTATTTGCTGTCCTTCAGATTCTACGGAGGCATGGCTCACAATTGTGCTTCCTCTTTGAAAGGATACAGTGGTTGGTACCCTGTTCCTCTTGAGAATGTGGCTGAGAATCCAAGCCTGAATTGCAGTCTTTCTCATTTATCATTCTTGACCGCTCATTGTGGATTTGTGCTTTCCACAGCAAGGGAGAAGGCACCAAGGTTGGATTCCAAGGTCCTGTGTCAGAATGTCCTGCCCTTGGCTATTCTGGGCAGAGAACACATCTCACTGTCTCACTGCAGCTTGGGAAGAGGCCTCTGTGGCCCCGAGGTTGGCACACACAGCTTCCCTCATAAGTTGGGTTTCACGGTGCAAAGTTCCCATTACTTCCTTTCCCTTTTTAGTTCTGTTGTCCTGTTCTTTGCTTCATACAAGCTTCTACATTCTCAGGAATCTCAGTTGGTCTGGTCACTGATAACACTCATGCCTTTTGGTGTTCCATCATCACTCTTTCTAGCCCTGATATAGAACTACTGGTCTGAAGAGACAAATATGGAGGGGCCACATGGTGGCACACCTGGTTAAGTGTATGCATTGTCATGCACCAGGACCCAGGTTCAAGCCCTTGGTCCCCACCTGCATGGAGAAAGTTTCATGAGCAAAGCAATCTTGCAGATGTCTCTGTGTCTCTCTTCTTCTCTATCTCCTCTTCTCTCTCAAATTCTCTCTGTTATATCAGATAAAAATAAAGTTTTTTAAAAAAAACAAACAAACAAATATGGAGACTCAAGAGATGGCTGTGGTCTGGGAGGTGGCACAGTGGATAAAGCATTAGACTGTCAAGCATGAGGTCCTGAGTTCAATCCCTGGCAGCACATGTACCAGAGTGATGTCTGGTTCTTTCTCTCTCTCTCCTCTTATCTTTCTCATAAATAAATATAATCTTTAAAAAAAAGAGAGAGCTGGCACAGTAGGTAGAGTGCAGGACTTGGAAGCACGAGTCCTTAGGTCTAGTCCCTAGCACCACATATGCCAGAGTGATGTTCTGGTTCTCATATACATACATACATAACAAATATGTTCATATCCCTACCTGGTGCTCATTCATTTTTATTTTACTTTTTATTTATAAAAAGGAAACATTGACAAAACCATAGGATAAGAGGTATACAACTCCACACAGTTCCCACCACCAACTCTCCATATCCCATCCCCTCCCCAGATAGCTTTCCTATTTTTTATCCCTCTGGGAGTATGAACCCAAGGTCATTGTGGGTTGCAGAAGGTAGAAGGTCTGGCTTCTGTAATTGTTTACCCAGTGAACATGGGTGTTGATTGAGCGATCTATACTCCCAGCCTGCCTCTCTCTTTCCCTAGTAGGGTGGGGCTCTGGGGAAGCAGAGCTCCAGGACACATTGGTGGGGTTGTCTGTCCAGGGAAGTCTGGTCAGCATCATGTTAGCATCTGGAACCAGGTGGCTGAAAAGAGAGTTAACATACAAAGCCAAACAAATTCTTGAACAATCATGTACCTAAAGGCTGGAATAGTGCTGAGGAAGAGTTGGGGTCTTCCATTTTGTAGATAGCTAGTAGGCATATTTTAGCTATATTCCAAAGGGCCTGTGGCTATACTGGTTTTTTGTTTTTTTTTTTTCTCTGAGCCTGAAATCTGATATATAGGTGGATTCAAGTTATTGTCTGGGGAGATGATGTTATGGCTGTAAAAGGGACCACAAAGCTGGATCAGGGAAGAGAGTAGCTCTCTAATATGGAAAGGGGTATAAATATTGTTGGCTGTAAACCCCATCGATTTGATGAGGTCTGGGGCCCATATTCAGCTATGTGACTTCTGCATCCTTGTAGATCTGAGCTTACATTCTGTGGTCATGAGTAGGAACATTCCAAGCTGTCCCAATATCAACCCATCTTCCTCAGGTGTAGCATAGAGTATATTGTCCATCCTCCCTTTGGAGGATGGAACATTCTCTACCATTGTTGATCCAAGTTGAGGGCAAGATCCTATGGGGACCCCACAAAGGGGTCTATTGTGTTGTTCCTGGTAGAGATGACTGGTAACAATGGCGAGAGGGATTTATTTGAGGTCTACTGGTCCTCATTCTGAACCTCTTCATTCTGAACCTCAACACCCAGACTTCCTTAACTGCTCTGATAACACTGTGTAACTAACTCTTCATTACCCTAGAACCTGCAATTTCTTCTGCACCAGAACTCCCATTCTGGGTAGTCTTGTCCACTGTATCTTAATTCAGTTGTAGCTAGCAAGCTGCCTCCATCAGTGCTTTCTCCATGGTCCACAGGCTCTTTGAATCATGTCCAACTAACCTCTTGTGACAGTGCCACACACATTGACAGCTGTGCTTGCACTCCTCTGAAGTCTCGTTGAGGGTAAAAGCCACATCTGCCTTTGCTCATGACTGAATTAGTCATGCTTGTCACTTAACAGTCCCACAGTCAGTGTCCGGTATGATGAATGAAAGAGCTAGTGAGCTGTGATGTTGTATCTCTCTCAGCCACCATCTTCCCCACTCCAGTCCCAGTGGGCACTTGGCACATTCTAGGTGCTCATCAGTAATTCATTTGAAGCAATTGGACCAGGGTGATAAATTCATGAGGAAAACATTTAAGGACTCCTATACAACTTCCTAGGGTGTGCCAACGTCATTCACAGTGTATGTTGTGTTATTTGGCATGAGGTTAAAATGCCTCTTTCCCATCAACATGAAGTGGTTGCTGTCAGGAGTCTCATGGCCCTAGTCGATACCTAATGTATATTTATTGATGATGGTGATGACAGCATCTTTAGCACAGCGGTGGTTGATTTTCACTGTGGCAAGCCTGAGGTTCTGTGATGAATGAGCAGAGAAGGTGCTGCAAGATGTTGAGATGTTTTCCGAAAAAGAGCAATTGTTTCCACATAGTTTTGTTAAGTGCTTTTATTGGATTGCAGTTTTTTTTTTTAGAATCAGTGCTTCCAATGAAATGAAATATACACAGTAACTATGCCCAGCAGACTATTGGAATGGCATGGGGACAGACTCCCAGATGTCCCAGTCTGAAGTATCAGTGCCAAATGCCAGGCAAATTCATGACCTTCAGACTTGGATTTTATAGGGGTGTTGGGATTCACATTCTTTTTTTAAGGCTAAACATTTATTAGACATATACAAATAAGTCAAACATAGCAGTGAAAAAGCAACTGATTAATAAGATTATATCAGTCAGAGTTCTTTGGTTCCTCTTTTTATTTTCCTTTTGAAAAAACTGTGAATATTTTTTATTAGTGATTGATAAGATTGTGAGATAAGAAAAGTACAATTCCATACAATTCCCACCACCAGAATTCCTTATCCCATCCGATCACTTGGAAACTTTCCTATTCTTTATCCCTCTGCAAGTACAGACCAAAGATCTTATTGGGGTGCAGAAGGTGGGAGATCTGGCTTATGTAATAGTTTCTCCACAGGATATAGATGTTGACAGGCTGATCCATACCTCCAGCCTGTTTCTATCTTTCCCAGGTGGAGAAGGGCCTGGGGGGTAGGGAGTAGTTGTTTCCAGGATGCATTGGTGAGCTTGTCTGCCCAGAGAAGTCAGATTGGCATCATGGTAGCATCTATAACTTGGTGACTGAAAGCATTAAGATATAAAGCAGAAAAAATTGTTTAATAGGAATCTAAAGATAAGAATATAGGAGATGAGATTTGGGGTATTCGTGTTGGTAGAAGCTAGGAAGTCTATTTTAGGTATATTGCAAGGGGCCCATGACTTTACTAATTTTTGCCTGAGCGTGAAAGTTAACATGCAGGTAGACTGAAAGTATTATTGGAAATATGATGTCAGAGTTGGAAATAGGACTAGAAAGCTTAATCAGGGCAGATAATAGCTACCAAATATGGGAAAAGTATATAAATACCTTTAAATGTAAACCCCATGGATCTGACCTAGGCCCCATGTATATTCATATTCTCCACAGGAGCCTGTGTAATTTTGCATCCTTGTTAGTCTGGGCTCATATTCCATGGTCAGGGCTAGGAACATTCTAAACTGCACTCATTACAGGGCCAGCCTTCTAGAGTGACAGAGTATGTTGACCCAGCTTCCCTTCAGAGTGTGGGGCAGTTTCTATAAGTGTTGTTCTGTAATGAAGGCGAGGTCCTGTGTGGGGACATGTGGGGAAGGGCTTCTGTCTGGGAAATCCAGACTATTATCTCCATGAGGGTCTGAGAGGGTTGACCCCAAGTCCCCTCCTCACAAGAGGGGCAGTAGGTAGGTCCTCACTTGACCTCATGACCTTATGATGGATGGAGTTTTCCAGGCCGGGAACCTTCCTGCACATACTTCCTCGTTCCTTTGAACAAAGGCCATAAATTACTGTGTATGGCCAACTGAAACCCACCACAAATATCCTGGCTTTGCTCAACTACCCCCTTCTCCCTGCCCTGAGGTACTCGCAATTCACTCTTAAGAGAAAAGCCTGCCTATGCATGATGAGCTCATGACCAGACCTTATATTTGATAGGTCAAGATTTAACCCTGTATTGTGTTTGGATTAATTATTACCTTAACCTTTTTTCTAACAGTTGGGTCTATCTATCTGCCTGTACCCCCCAAATAATTAGTTGTCTCTCTGAAGCTTCTCCCGGAGGAAGTCATGATTCTTCTCCTCACACTCACCTGTGAGGAGGGGGCTCAGGGTGGACCCTCTCAGACCCTCATGGAAATGATGGCCCGGATTTCCCAGATAGTGGGCCTGTCCCCACATGTCCCCACTGTCCTGTAGAAGCCCACAAGAGGATTTATGATGCTGTTCCTGATGGAGATGGTCAGTAGTGGAGAGATGGATATGTTAGAGGTCTAGGCCCATCATATCTATATGGGAATCCCAGTATTCCATGACTAGGGCCCCAGATGATGGAGTGACCTGTAGTGACCAAAAGGGCTATCATTAAAGTGTGTTGGTCTCTTGCCTTTATCCAGATTTTGTAGTCCTTATTTTATCTTACAAGGTTAGACTTAGAGTGATTGAAGGAAGTGAAATAGGAAGTAGATGAGGAGGGTAGCTAGGTCTATTTGATTAAGTACTTAATAATATTTGATTAAGTACTTAAATATTTGATTAAGTACTTTATGATGTTATTTTTAGGCCTTTCTACTTGCTCACTGCACTTATTGAGTCACTACATGCTATTGTGCACTTTTACTTTAAGGTGTATATTTTCCCCTAATTTATGGATACATATACATATGTGCCCTTTCTGGGGTTTACATTCTAGTACCACCCACTCTCTGTTCCATGAGGCAATGTTGTTATGCAGGTCAAGTATGTCCTGACATTCCGGAGATCTTTCATGCTTTTAAGAATTAATTATGGGGGCCAGGTGGTGATGCACCTGATTAAGCTCACATAGTGTTAAGCGCAAGGACCTGCGCAATGATCCAGGTTCGAGCCTCCACTCCCCACCTGAAGGGGGAGGGGCTTCACAAGCAAGTGAAGCAGGTCTTCAGGTGTCTATCTTTTTCTCTCCTTCTTTATCTCACTCTCCTCTCTCAATTTCTCTCTATCATATCCAATAAAATGGAAAAAAGAGTGGCTGTCAGGAACAGTTGGTTTGTAGTGCCAGTACAAGCCCCAGAGATAACCTTGGAGGCAAAACAAAACACACACACACAAACAACTAATCATTATGAGCTGGGCTGTGGTCCACCTGGTATGGCACACAGGATCTGGGTTCAAGTCCTTGCCCCCCACCACGTGCAAGGGGGAGGCTTCACGAGTGGTGAAGCAGTGCTGCAGTAGTCTCATTTCTTCTTTCATATTCTCCTCCACCCCCAGCTTCAATTTCTCTTTATAGGGGAAAAAATAAAAAGGCAATGGGAACAGTGGGCTTGTTGTATATGAACCAAGCCCCAGCAATAACTCTGGTGATAATAATAATAACAATAATAGTTGTTATTAATTATAATTATTGTTATAAAATTAAAATTTTAATCACTAAAAGAGCAGGCAGTGGTTAACAAATTGATTATTTTATTTTTTAATTTTAATTATCTTTATTTATTTATTGGGTAAAGATAGCCAGAAGTTGAGAGGGAAGGGGGAGGTAGAGAAGGACAGAGACAGAGAGACACCTGCAGCTCTACTTCACCACTCGCAAAGCTTCTCCCCTGCAGGTGGGGTTCGGGGGCTCCAACCCGGGTCATTGCACACTGTAATGTGTGAGCTCAACCAGGTGCACCACTACCTGGTCCCCAAATTGATTATTTATCCAAGAGCAACTGTATCATGCTGTGTTCCCTGATGTACTGTAGACAAATGGGGGCTTTTGTAAATAGTTCTAGGGTGAGTAAAGCAGGTGCAACTGCTCAGATTCAAATTCAGCTCCCTGCTTCCTGGGTGCTTTCAGTCCTGGAACACTGGTGGTACTGGTTCAAGGCACACATGTACATGTGTAGAAAATCTTACCAAAGTCAGGCCTGAGAATTTTGTCTCAGATTTCTCCTCAGCTCAGCTGAAACTTTGCAAAAATTTTGTAGTGTCCGGGGACAAAATTCAACCCTAGCTTTTGTAAATGGATGAGGAAGTTAGCAGAAGAAGATGTGTCCTGATTTCTCAAATGCCACATGTAGACGATTCTGCTGTGACAACTCAGAAACCCACACACTGTTTCCAGAGAATCCCAAACCAACCACAGCAAGAATGAGTCCTGCAGTCCCTACCATGGCCTTAATGTTTCTGCAGTAAACTAGTGGCATTTATCTGCAATCGAATGTCTGTTGGAAAGGGAAACGGGCTGAATTCGATTCTGGAAAACTGCATTCAGGAGAGAGGGACAGAATAATCACGAGGCAAAATGTTATTGGAAACCATTAAGCAAAAAATTTACAGGAAGATGAGAAACAAGCTGTCCTCTTCTGTGCTTCCCTTGGAAACAGCCAGCTGCCAATGAGAAATCGGGTTGAAATGGAAAAGCAGCCAATCAAACAGCTTATCACATTTTGCAACCGGGAAGGCTTTCAAAGTAGGGGGGGGGGGGCTTAGGCACTGGGGGGCTTGAGTTTCTGTGTGTACAGCTGCTCAGAAGCCCGGAGGGGAGAATGTCTTAGCTAGGAGCTAAGAGGAGGGAGGAGGGGAGTTTATCTGAAAACCAGGGCAGAAAGCAGTGCAAATCCCATTATAGAACACATTCCTCTTACCTTCCTTCCTCAAAATACATTTTACTGTAATAGACAGTCAGCCCAGGACTTCTGCTACATGTTTTAAGAAATAGAGTGCATGCAGTAGAGCCACACGTCCCCATGTGGGTTCAGGTTCATGGAATTCATGGGGAGGGGTGTGAAAAGGGACGGACTTCATGAACCTTAGAACAGTACTACAGATGTCTCTCTATTTATTTTTTTCTCCTCCTCCTTTATTTCTGAGAGAGAGAGAGAGAGAGAGAGGGACTGAGACCTAGACCAAAGCACTATTCAGTTCTGGCTTATGGTGGTGTTGCAGAGGATTAAACCCAGACATGAAAGCCTTTTGCAGAACCATTATGTTGTCTCCTCAGGCCCTTCTCTCTTTCTCTCTCTCTCTCGTTATCTCTGTCTCCATAAAGAAAAGATAAAAAAAAAGGCCAATGGAAATGATGTAATTTGCAGACACTGAGCTCTAGGGATAACCCCAGTGATTTAAAAAAAAAAGAGAGAGAGAAAGAAAGAAAGAAAAAGAAAAAAAAGCAACAAAAAAAAAGAAAATTAAAAATAGAGAACCTTAAAATCTTCCTCCCCCACCCCTCTCACCCTCTGTTCACCTTACTTTCATCCAACTTCTTTGTATAATTTCCCCTCCTTCCCTTTTTTCTTTGCATCCAGCCTGCCAACCAGGCTGGATGAAGTGAGTATCTTTAGTCCATCTGTCCACCAATTAATAGAAATGAATCACCTCATTTGTGCTGAGGAAGGGTCGTTAAGAGTAAGCCAGTACAGAGAGGGAGAAATGACACATTGCCTGCAGAAAGTCCCTCTTCCTAGTATCTTTTCTGCACCCTTTTGAATGTTTTCAGTTTTCAACGGCATGATGTCAGTCAAATCCATTCAATGCCACCATTCAAATTACTTCTTATTATTTTTCAGGTGTAGACGTGGGAACTTAAAAGGTCCCTTTACAGGCCCTCAAACTGGGAAGAGGTGTGTGTGTGTGTGTGTGTGTGTGTGTGTGTGTGTGTGTGTGTGTGTGTGTGTGGTGTGGAGGCGGGGAGTGTCTTTAAATCTTGCTTCCTTAGTCTCAATATAACCAAACAAAACAGATGTTCAATATCAGATGAGTGGCTAAATGAACTGAGGTATATATACACAGTGGAATACTATTCAACTGTTAAAAAGAGAGTCAACTCCTCTCGATTTCTCTCTGTCCTATCCAACAACAGCATCAATAACAATAATAATAGTAACAACAAGGGCGACAAAATGGGGAAAATGGCCTCCAGAAGCAGCGGATACATATTCTTTATCCTTCTGGGAATATGGGTCAAAATTCTATATGGGGAGCAGAAGGTGGAGGTCTGGTTTCTGTAATTGCTTCTCTGCTAGATGTGGACATTGGCAGGTGGATCCATAATCTAGCCTGTTTCTATCTTTCCCTAATGGAGTAGGACTCTGGAGAGGTGAGGCTTCAGGACACAATGGTGAGGTCATCTGTTTACTTATTATTGGATAGAGACAGAGAGAAATTGAAAGGGGAGGGGTAGATAGAGAGAGAGAGACAGGGAGACACTTGCAGACCTACTTCACTACTTGTGAAGTTTTCTCCTGTAGGTGGGGACCAGAAGCTTGAACCAGGGTCCTTCTACACTGTAGCATGTGCACTTAACTGGGTGCCCCACTGCCTGGCCCCTCAAACAATTCTTTTCTACCATTCCCTTATACGCCAACCATCTCCAAAGGTCCCCTCAAATTTTCAGGTCAGGTTATTGAGTATAGGATAATCTCTGGTCCCCACCTGCAGGGGGAAAGCTTCATGAGTAGTGAAATAGGACTGTAGGTGTCTCTCAATATTTCCCTATCTGCCCTCTAAATTTCTGTCTCTAACCAGTAATAAATAAATAAGTAAATAAATAAATAAATAAATATGATGATCTTATTAACTAAGACAGGGTCCAAAAAGACATTTATAAGTATATGTAAGTGTGTGTGTGTGTGTGTTGGGAAGGAGGGAGCATGAGACTGGCTTGTGATGCACCGGTCTTGAATTGCATCTCAGACACCATGATGAAATGTGCCAAGAGTTAGAAGGCAAGTGAGAAATGAATCTGTCAACTTGGAGTCATTCAAAAAGAATATCTAGGCTCCTGCACTCAATATGGACCCCAGATCAAATTGATGGGGTTTACATTTAGCAATATTTATATACTTTTCCCAGATTTGGGAGCTACTCTCTGGCCTGATCCAGCTTTCTAGTCCTATTTCCAACTTTGACACCATCTCCCTAGACAATACTTTTGGTCCGCATGCCTGTTAGCTGTCAGGCTCAGGCAAAAATTAATAAAGTCACGGGTTCCTTGGAATATACCTAAAATAGGCCATCTAGCTTTTTCCAAAATGGAAACTCCAAGTCTCATCTGCTATATTCTTATCTTTAGACTCTTGATTATTAGACAATTTGTTCTGCTTTACACTTTAGTGCTTTTTCAGCCACCAAGTTGCTGATGCCAACCTGAATTCCCTGGACAGATGACTTCAGTGTTCTGGAATACCACCTCAGCAGCAGAGCCCTGCCTTACTAGGGAAAAATAGAAACAGTTGGGGTGTGTGTGTGTAGATCATGCCAATACCCATGTTCAGTGGAAAAGCAGTTACAGAAGCCAGACGTCCCACTTTCTGCACCCCATAATGATCCTGGGTCCATACTCCTAGAGGGATAAAGAATAGGAAATCATCCAGGATGATCTTACTCTCAGGCAGAAGTTGAAAAACAAGATCAGAAGAGAAGACACAAGTAGAACCTCAACTGGAATTGGCGTATTGCACCAAAGTAAAAGACTCTGGGGGAGGGGGAATACAGGTTCAAGAAGGATGACAGGGGGCCTAGGGGGGTTGTATTGTTATATGGAAAACTGAAAATGTTATGCATGTAAAAACAATTGTATTTACTGTTGAATGTAAAACATTAATTCCCCAATAAAGAAATTTAAAAAAAGAATAGGAAAGCATCCAGTGGAGGGAATAGGATGCAGAACTCTGGTAGTGGGAATTGTGTGGAATTGTATCCCTATTGTCCTTTGGTATTGTCGATATTTTTTATTTTATAAATAAATTTTTAAAAACCTAGCTGGAACCTCAGGCATGGGTGAATTTAGCTTGAAAATGGATGGATGTGAATTTGGAGATGAGAAGGCGGCTAGATATAGAAATTTCACCTACATTCATAAAGGAGATGATGGATGAACCCAAGTATTATGTTAGTTTGTTTCCTTTGTCTCTTGTGCTTCAAGTGGTAGTGAATAAATGAGTCTCAAAAAGGGAAGAAAATATCAATTTTATTAAGAATTTATGGATAGCAGGAAGCGGTAGCACACTGTGTTGAGCGCACATAGTGCGAAGTACAAGGACCTGAGCAAGAATCCAGGTATGAGCCTCCAGCTCCTCACCTGCAGGGGGTTTTGCTTCACAAGTGGTGAAGCAGGTCTGCAGGTGTCTACCTTTTTCTCCCCCTCTCTGTCTTCCCCTCCCCTCTCAATTTCTCTCCATCCTATCCAACAACAATAACAACAGCCACAACAACAAAAAAAATGGCTGCCAGGAGCAGTGGATTCCTCGTGTAGGCACCAAGACCCAGCAGTAACCCTGGAGGCAAAAAGAAAATAATAATAAAATTTGAAAAATTATGGGTAACATAATGAATAAGTACCTGCACCCCAGCCCCCCCCCCAAATAAAACTGTGATGTCTAAATGGAAGAATTGGATAGACTATGAAAGATTCAAACCTTGCTGCTCTAGTCTCACTAGAAACAGGATTTCTAATCCACAATTTGGCATAAGAAAGATAATCTATTCTCCCTTATTGAAAGAGAGAGAGGAGACAAAGATTTATTAGAAAGCTCAGGAAGGTGTTAGGTACAAGGGAGAAACTGTTATTTAGATTGTTCTCTGGTGATTATACATCTAGAAGCTATCGTTACAGGGAATTGCATTATCTTCTTAATTGTCATTTCTTTGCCTTCTCAGGAACTCAGTAAACTTTCTTTTCCATAGGAAAATTTCATTAAGTTAATAGCTTATATATCATTTTTAAAACAATGGCTAAAGTTAAATAAAACAGAGAAAAAGAAGTACATTACCTGACTTGCTCCAATGTGTAGACCAGGTTAAGGAATGATGAGTAATAAATTCTGGTCTATTTGGTCAGAGATTAATTGAGGCTATTTTCTGAACACTCAGTTTAAGAAATTGTTTTATACAAATTTTTAAAACAGATCTTAATGTAGAATACTTTATACGTATTTCTTTCAAATTATACTAAGTTCTTCAATCTGCCTTAGGACATTTTATCTAGACGTTTGTGTACTATCCAAGGGACTTTCTTACCCTCTAACATCATGCTTCTGGGCTCTTTAGTTCTTTCATTAAAAAATTATATAAAAATATAAGCTTATTATGTTCCATCATCCGAAGGGAGGCTAGACAACATATTCTGCGTTCCACCTGAGGAAGATGGGTTCTTCTCCTTCTTTTCTTCCCCAGAGAACTGCTCAGCTCTGGTTTGTGGTGGTGCTGGGATTGAACTTGGGGCACTATAGCCTCAGGCATGAAGGCTTTTTGCATAACCGTTATGATATCTCCCCAACCCAAGTCACAGGGGAAAAAACATCACTTCATTTGGGGGGGTTTAATGGTTTACAGTACAGTTGCTGATGCATACAGAATTTTTTTTTTCTTTAAACAGGATTACAGATGCTTGCAAGAAAGCTCTGGGGAGATGGGAATGATGTTAGATTTGCTTCCTGGCCTGAGCGTAAAATGAAAAGGCAACTCTTTTGGACAGGGATTCTGCCACTGGGAATCTTCATATACTGCACACACCTTCCCAGCTTAGAGGAGGAATTCAGCTTTGATGACACTGAGCCAGGAATACTTGTCTTCTAAAAGAATCTAAGACTGGATGTGAGCTTGCCCAGAGGAAAAATATCTATGAAAGCATTTTGTTGTTCTTTTTTTCTTTTGTTATGGGGATGGGGTATAAAAAGAATCTTACTTGCTTTTGGAACTTGTCAATCTTTCAGGCATGGTTTTACAAATATCATCTGCCTGTCTTCCTTTCTTTCTACCAGAGTATTGCTCATCTCTGGATTATGGTAGTGCAGGGAATTGAACCTGGAATTTTGGAGCCTCAGGCATGAGAGTCTGTTTGCATAACCATTGTGCTATCTGCCTCTGTTCCCTGCTTTGTAGAAGAATAAAGAATGCATGAGGAGTGTCAGTATTTTGCAATGTGGTAGAAGTAGGATCAAAGAGACTTTGATTTATTCAGTCTCCCTAAATATTATTTACCCACCTTTACCCTACAGAAAATTGTGTGCAAGGCATGGTGGAGAACACTGTACTGTTTAAGTGAGGATCCAGGTTCAGCTTCTGGGTTCTTATCAGTAAGTTTCAAGAGTGGTAGAGTGATGCCAGTGTCTCTATCCTCTTCCTCTCTCTCTCTCCCCCTTTCTGTCTTTCTCCCTTCCTCTCCCTCCCCCTTCCTATCCCTCTCATTCTCCTATTTCTATCTGTCTCTATCAGAAAAAGAAAAAAGAGAGAGGAAAATAAAAAGAAAAAGAAGAATGACTGATAGGAGTAGTGGAGTTATTGTTGGGGTTGAGTCCTAGATACCTGTTGGTGAGAAAAAAAACAAAAACAAACAAAAAACTATGTAATTAATACATCATAGCAAAAGCAGAGTGAAGTTTAACTTGTATCCCTACATTTTGCTTGGGTATAACTCTGTCCAGAAGAGAAAGATACTACTTTATACTTGTAACTCTAGTTGGAAAAGAAATTAAATAAGGTAGAAACATAGTCTTGGGATTACTAAGTTAAAAAATAAAAGGTTTCCATGTGTCAGATGGTGGCACACATGGAATGAATACATATATTACCATGAGCAAGGACCCAGGTTCAAGCCCCACACACCACTTGCAGACAGGAAGCTTTGGAAATGGTACTCTATCTCTATTTCTTTCTTTCTTTCTTTTAAATATTTACTTATTTCCTTTTGTTGCCCTTGTTTTATTGTTGTTGTTATCATTGTTGTTATTGATGTCATCGTTGTTGGATAGGACAGAGAGAAATGGAGAGAGGAAGGGAAGACAGAGAGGGGGCGAGAAAGATAGACACCTGCAGACTTGCTTCACCGCTTGTGAAGCGACTCCCCTGCTGGTGGGGAGCCAGGAGCTCCAACCAGTATCATTATGCTGGTCCTTGTGCTTTGCGCCACCTGCGCTTAACCTGGTGCACTACTGCCCGACTCCCAGTCTATCTCTGTTTCTACCCCCCACCGCCGAATTTCCCCTCTGTCTCTGTTAAAAAGAGAGAAAAAAAAATGGTTGTCGGAAGTGGTGGATTCAGTGTGCAGGTATGGAGTCCCAGCAATAAAAAAATGACGACAATAAAGAAAATGGCTTTGAGTGTTTTACTCCCATGCATTTTGCTTCTTGGAAGTACTTTATTTGGGGGACCAGTTTAATACATCTTGCGCTTAGTAAGTGAAAATAATAATGCTAATTGTGATTGTGCATGCAATGCTGGTAGGAATGGGATTTCTCTTCTCAAAAATCTTGCATCATCTAATTTACAGTGGAAGACAATTTTTTTTAAAATCTATACTTTCACATTTACAGATGAATTTCTCCAGAGCTCAGAATTCTGTTTTGTGTCAACACATAATTAAAGAACATGCAAATGGACAAATTCTTCCCTTAGCACACAACACTGATAATTTGAATAGATATTATGAGCAGTCCAGATTTTCAAGGAAAAAATTTTGGGATATTCTAAATGTAACCTTGGGCAAATCTATGATTTTTCTGGGAGCTTCTGCTTCTACTTACATTACTTACAACTTCAGTTATGTTGTTGTTTCAGAGGTATCACCGTTACAGGTTGGCTTTTTTTAAGATGTAAAAACAGATGGGAAAGAGGGGAAAATATCACAGCAGCAAAGCTTCCTCCAGTGCGGCACAAGCCAGAATCAAATCTGGACTGCAAACTCTAGTGTACTTCTGCTTTCAGGTATATATTTTGCAGTAGTTTACGGATACGTGTGAACATATGCTCTCTCTCACAGAAACTGGTGTATATCTAGGTTTTGGGACTTTGTTAGAAAGTGAACCACCTGAGATGAAATTAGAGTATACTATAAAAGGAAAGGTCTCACCCGAGTAATGAAGTTGTTTTTTGTTTTTTGTTTTTTTTTAACCAGAGCACTGCTCAGCTTTCGCGTATGGTTGGTGGTGCGGGCAGATTGAACCTGGGACTTTGGGACATCAAGCATGAGAGTTTCTTTGCGTAACTATTATGCTATCTGCCCCCCCCCCTTCACTTTCTATCTAAATCACACCTAAACCTGTTATTACTTCCGAGTGTCTTTCCTTTGTATTTCTTTAATAATTTTTGTTCTTAATATTATGTTACAAGATTGTAAGATTACAATGTATAGTCTCACACCACACCCACCTCTGAAGTTCTGTATTCCCATCCTCCCCAAGATAACCACCATAGTTCACACAAATCTTACAAAGAGTTTGCTTCCTTCTGTTTTGTTTGGATCCTTTTTGGCACATTTATGAAAATCAGATCTCTTGATTTGACATATGAATGAAACTATCTGGTGGTAGTCTTTCTTCTCTTTATTTCACTAAGCATAATCACCCCCCAGTTACATCCATTTTGTCCCAAAGGACACAATATCATACTTTTTGATTGCAGAGTAGTATTTCACAGAAAATTTTTCCCCATAACTTCTTTAACCAGTTGTCTGTTGATGGGCATTTAGGCTGTTTCCACCCTTCAGCTATTGTGAATAATGCAGCTATGAATATAGGGGTGTGTGTGTCCCTTCTAATTCATGTTTGAATGTCTACTGGATAAATGACTAAGAGTGGTATTGCTGGATTATAAAATAATCTCATTTTTGTTTAAGGACTCTCCATACATTCTTCCAAAAGGGCTGCACCAGTCTGCATTCCTACCAACAATGAAGCAGGGCTCCCTTTTCTCCACAACCTCTCCAACACCTGTCATTTCCCACATTGTTTATGTCAGCCATTGTCTCAGGTGTGAGATGGTATCTCGGTGTTGTTTAAATTTGCATTTCTCTAATGATAAGCAAAGTGGAGCAATTCTTCATGTCCCTGTGGGCCATGTGTACCTCTTTTTTAATAAACTGTTTAGTTCTTTGACCCATATTTTATGGGTTATTTTTGCTTCTTATGTAGATCTGTACCAATTCTGTATAGATGTTTCATATCAGTCATTTGATCAGTGGCCTTGTTATACATTTGTGTAGTTTCCTTTTGATGTGTAGAAGCTTTTTAGTTTAATCCCATTTATTTGCTCTTGTTTTCATTTCCCATGCCTAAGGGGTTGATATGAAGGTCCTGCAAAGTTTCACCAACATTTTCTTCTATGAATTTTAGTTTCTGGTCAAATATTTAGATCTTTAATCCATTTTGATTTGACCTTAGTATACGGTGTTAGGTAGTGGTTTATTATTCGTTTTCTACATGTGGCTGTTCAGTTTTCCCAGCACTATCTGTTGAAGAGAGTTTTTTGGCCTCTTTGTCATATACTAGGTGGCTGTATATGTGTGAGCTCATTTCTGAGCTTTTAATTCTGTTCCATTGATCCAAGTGTCCATTTTCATCCTAGTACCATGCTGTGTTAATTACTACTACTTTGCGGAATAAACTGAAGTTTGGGAGCATGATACCTTCATATTTTTTTTCTCTGAAATTCTTTGGAAATTCCTGGCTTTTTGTAGTTCCATGCAAGTTTCTGGACAAGTTGCTCAATTTACTTGAAAAATACCACTGGAATTTTGATAAGGATTGCACTGAGATTGTAGATTTCTTTTGGTGGAATGGCCAATTTAATAATGTTTCTTTTTTAAAAAAAAATTATTTATTTATTTATTTATCTATGAGAAAGATAGAAGGAGAGAGAGAGATAGAACCAGACATCACTCTGGTACATGTGTTGTTAGGGATTGAATTCAGAACCTCATGCTTGAGAATCCAATGCTTTATCCACTGCACCACCTCCCAGATCACATAATTTTTATTTTTCCAGTCCAGGAACAAGGAATGTTCTTCCACTTCTGTGTGTTCTTCTCTATTTCATTTAGCAGTGTCCTATAGTTTTCATTTTAAAGGACTTTCACCTCCTTCATGAGATTCACTCCAATATATTTTATCTTTTTTGGTTCAATTGTAAATGGCATGCACCTTTTATTTCCCTCTCCTCTGACTCCTTGTTTGTATACAGAAATGTCACATATTTACGGGTATTGATTTTTGTATCCTGCATCTCTACTGAATGAATGAATGACTTCCAGCAGGTTGTGTGTGTGTGTGTGTGTGTGTGTGTGTGTGTGTGTTGGGGAGTTCTCTAGGTGTAGTGTTATGTCATCAGCAAAAGTGATAGTTTGATTTCTTCTTTTCTAATCTTTATGCCTTTGATGTGTCTTTCTTTTCTGAATGCAGTGGTTAGGACTTCCAGAACTACGATGAATAACAGTAGACAGTGGTGTCCTTCCTTTTTAAAACTCTTACTTCTGACACCTTAATTGGTTCATCTTTCTTTCCACAGCCCTTCCTCAGTCTTGGTACACAAGAATACGTGTTAACCTAAGTAAAAAGAGCAGGAAAGTCAAGAGGTGACTCACACAGTACAGCATGCAGGGAGCTGGGTTCGAGCCCCAACATAACATGTCAGCCTCTGCAGGGAGGAACATTTCGTAATTGGTGGAATAGTGCTGTTATGCTGCAATGTCTTTCTGTTTCTATGTCACTTTCTGTTTCTCACGCCGGAAAAAAAGAACAGTGGGAGGAGTAGAGTCATGAAAAGTACCCAGCTCCAGCAATAACTTAACAAAACAAAACAAAAGTTTCTTTTTAAATTTAATTATTTAAAAAAAATAATTATCTTTAATTTTTATTTATTTTTAACATTTTTAATATTTATTTATTTATTTTCCCTTTTGTTGTTCTTGTTGTTGTAGTTATTATTGTTGTTGTTACTGATGTCATTGTTGTTGGATAGGACAGAGAGAAATGGAGAGAGGAGGGGAAGACAGAGAGGGGGAGAGACATATAGACACCTGCAGACCTGCTTCACTGCTTGTGCAGCAGCTCCCCTGCAGGTGAGGACCTGGGGGCTTGAACTGTGATCCTTATGCCGGTCCTTGAGCTTTGCGCCCCTGCGCTTAACCCACAGCGCTACTGCCAGACTCCCAACTATCTTTAATTTTATTTACTGGATAGAGACAGCCAGAAATCAAGAAGGAAAGAGGTGATAGAGAGGAAGTGTTTGCATAATACTGCTTAAGCAAAGCTTTCCCACTTGGGAACCAGGGGCTCGAACCTGGGTCCTTGCGTCCTTGCGCATTATAACATACGCTCAACCAGGTGTGACACCACCTGGCCCCAATAAACAAAGTTTCTACATGAAATGGGGTCAAATATATAACTGCTGTGTAGTATGGAAGTCACAAGAGCAACAGAAATTAAGAAAGATGTGAGGAGGTTGTGAAAAGTTATGGTTCAGAGAAATATTATAGGTAGCAGACCTTGCATTGCTTTGGGCAAATAGGATTGATGTGCAAATGAGAAAAACCGGTCAGGTCAGGTCAGAGTTTTACAATCAAGGTGATTGTAAAATGATAAGCAATCTAGATTATTTTGAGAGTAGTGAGTCTGGATGGATTAAGAGGTTAAATTAAGCAGGTGGGGAAATAAAACCTGCCTGGGTTGTGTCCTGGGTTGACTGTGGAGTGTGATTGTCTCCATAGTGTGTCCAGAAAAAGCTCTTCCCAGTTGCGTTTCCTCCTGGGTCTTTCATTATTCAATAGACAGTTTGGAATCTTCAAGAATATCACCTGTATCCTGCAGGAAAAAAGCTTTTCCCTGTCTGTCTAGGAAGAAAGGCTTCAATTTTAATGTATAGTGAGGGGCCTGGGCAGGGTACAACCAATGAAATGCCCAAATTACCATGGGCGAGGGCCAGATTTGAACCCTCAGTGAACACTTGCAGAGAGGAACCTTCACCAGCAGTGGAACATTAATGCGGGAGTATCTCTTTCTCTCTCCTAGCCACTCCCACTCTATAACCCTGTTTTTCTTTGTCTCTTAACATTATTAAAACAAGCAAACAAAACCCAGGAAAAAATGGCTGCCTGTTACAGTGGATTCATTGTTCAGCCACTGAGTCTCAGTGATAACGCTGGAGGCAAATAAATAAATAGAAGGCCAGGTGGTAGCACACCTAGTGAAGCATACACATTACCACGCATAAGGGAGCAGGTTCAAGCCCCTGGTTCCCGCTTGCAGGGAGGAAACCATGAGTGGTGGCACAGGGCTGCAGGCATCTCTCTCTGTCTGCCTCCTATCTCCTCCTCCCCTATTAATTTCTCTGTCTAAATAAATAAATAAATAGTGCAAATTAGAATTGGTTATAATGAACTGGAGGGAAGCACTCAGAAACCCCCTACCGCACCCCCGCCCCAGAGATCTGGACTACTAAGTCACAGCCGGACTCCTTAGTTTGTGGGGCCAGCTTGAATCATTATGCATATCTGAATTTCTCTGGAAACAGCATTTTTCTCCTTCTTCTTAACTCATTCTTCCTCTTCATTCATTCATTCTTCTTTTTGAAGGGGACCACTTTAAAGAATGCTAATTATATCATGGAGCTACTGATTTCTAATGAGCCAGAGATTAAGTTTATGCCCGTTTCTTCCTTGAGATCTTAGATTTTTTTAAACAGGACATTTTAACTTACAGACATAAGATAATCATTTTTCATTTAGCACTTCATTTAGTATTCCTTTGTGGATCAACCTGTCATGGTGCTTTATTATCCTACCACATTATGAGCTTTGTTAAAAGAAACACACACACACACACACACACACACATACACACACACACACACGGCTTTTCTTCCTGATCGCAAAAAGAAAAGTAGAAATAAAATAAACCTGGTGAGTTTTTTTATGTGATGCTATATATAATAGTCACTACGGTTGTCATGGTGACCAGAGTTCTAAAAATGACAGAAAGAAAAGCACATCAAGTTGTTGTGACAAATGACACTTGAAATGACAGGTTTCTGGTGGGGCTTGCTTCTTAATTAATGCAGCCCAGTAAGGAACGTTCCCATTGAGTAATAGATTTGCCAGAAGCTCCAAAACCTGGCTGGGAGATTGTTCTGATTTTCTTTTCTTTCTTATTTTCTAGCTTGATGATAACTGATCAGAGAAGGCAGAGGACAACAGGAGAGAGAAGCTCTTCTGTGAGTGGAGCTTCCTGGTGGTGGCTGTCGAAAGTCCCTTGATAAATGGATGCACCATGGGTTCTTGTGGATTGTGGAAACAGCTGTCTCTAGAAGCCATCATCAAAGTGGAGCTAAAAATATCCCAGCTGCCACAAAGGAGAGCTGTGGTGCAACATCAAAAATCAGCGGCTTAAGAACTTCTTAATATATCATTTTCATCATTTGTGCTTCGGGATGTTTTCATGCCCTGCTGTGTAAAATGAAAGCATATATAGGTATAAATATTTCCCTGGGTTGCACGTGGATTCTCCTTGGGTAACCTATTTCTCTCTGCAGAATGAGAGGTCTCCCCGTATTGCAAATTCTCTACTCCTGGTGGGCCCTGGAATAGGATGCTGAGTAGGCATCTGCTATTCACAGATATTTATGCTCACAGTGTCTAGACAGGGCAATTTGTTTTTCTGTGTCAGGTTCCAGATCAGGCCACCCCGAGAATGTGCCGAAGTCGCAGATCAATTATTCAGAATTAAAGAAACAGTCAGCAAAGAAACGATGTCTTAAATCTTCCTTTGTTCTAAAAGCAGGGATCTTCTTCCACCTTCCTCCTCTCTGTGCATACTGAAAGCAGGAAATAAATCTCTCTGTGAAATTTCCTGCCCTGCACAGAGATAGAGAGGCTTAGCTTAAGGAATTTTTTCTCCAAACCAAAACTTTCAAGAATTCCTTTGTCCCAGGCTCATCATAGGACTACTGCTCTTTCGTCTAAAATAATATATATATATATATATATATATATATATATATATATATATATATATTATAAACAGACTGTGTTAATCATTTACTATGTTCCATTAGGTTGGCCTATAATCTTGTTAATCAATATTAAATTACTAGTTAAGACAAAAAGGGGGACTGGTAATGGTGCACCTGGTTGAGTATACCAGTTTACAATGTGCAAGGACCTGGGTTCGAGCCCCCCAGTCCCAACCTAAAGAGGGAAAGCTTTGCTAGTGGTGAATCAGGGCTGCAGATGTCTCTCTGTTTCTCTCTCTCTCTATCTCCGTCTTGATTTCTGACTGTTTCTATCCAATAAATAAATAAAGATAATTTTTAAAAAGAGAGAAAACAAAAATATGGGCCTCTGAGGGGGCTGAGTAGTGGGTTAAACACACACACAAACACACACACACACACACACACACACACATGCATCAGCACATCAGCTAAGTCACCAAATACTCCACCTCAGAATTCCAAGGGTAAGTTGACGACAAATAGAATTCCTAAACTCCAAACTCTAGATCATCATCATCATCATCATCATTATTGTTGTTGTTATTATTATTATTATCTTAGGGCATTGCTCAGCTCTGCTCTATGGTGATGTGGGGGGTTGAAACCAGGTTTCCAGCCCCACTTGTAGGTAGAAAGCTTCATGTGATGAAGCAGAGCGGCAGGCTCACTCTCCAGCTCCTCTTTCCTTCTCAATGTCTCTCTGTCCCTATGCAATAAGATAAAAACAAAAAGATGGGCGTTTGAGAACTGGAAATCAAAATAGTCTCTTATTAATCTCTAGTATGTCAGATTTAAAAAATATAAATTTATTTTGCTTTATTGTTTTTTGTTACTGGATTATATAATAGAGAAATTGAGAGAGGAGAGGGAGATAGAGAGGGAGGGAGACACTTGCAACCCTGTTTCACTACTTGTGAAGCTTTCCCCTGCCAGTGGGGGCCAGGGGCTTGAACCTGGGTCACTGCACACTGTAATGTGTGCACTTGACCAATTGAGCCACCACCTGACCCCTTTAAAATTTTGTTTTTACTGGGGGGTAGGGTGGGGTGGGCTAGTTTATAGTCAGTTGTAAATACAGTTGTCGGTATATGTGTAAAATTTCTCAGTTTTCTGCAAAACACTCTCATCCTTAGCTTAGGTCCTCCTCCACCATCATGCACGAGGATCTGAACCTCCTCTCCCCCTCCCCCAGTGTCTTTTACTTTGGTGCAATACACCAGACCCAGTCCAAATTCTGTTTTGTGTTTCCTCTTCTGTTCTTATTTCTCAATATGAGTGAGAAACTTCTCATATCCATTCTTCTCTATGTATTATCTCACTTAATATGATTCCTTCAAGTTCCATCCCAGAGAAGGTGAAGAAAGTGAATTCTGAATAGCTAAATAGTATTTCATGGGAGGTATGGGGGGGGGAACCCCTGGGAAATAAGATACAAGAATTCTAGCTACAGTTGTGGAAATCTGTTTACTTAAAAGGTAAGCTATGGAGTCTCTAAGCTTGAGGTGAGAAGCCTGAGATGAAAACTCCTTAAGCTTTCATATTCCCAGTACCTACATCTGTGCCTGCCTGCCACTGGGCTCCTGTATCCGGGCCCAGGTACCTCCAAAGATTTTTATTTACTCAGTATCTGGAAGCAACTGCATAAGGACCTAGACAGAGAGAAAAACATGCTTGAAGAAAAGCAAAAGCAAATCATCATCATCATCATCCCTGTGGATGGATGGTTGGGGGTTGAATGGTTTTGCTTAAATATACTTCCAGTTGTAGTGTGTTGAGCTGGACAGAATTCAGATTTCTCTAATTCTTGTCACTTACATTGTTTTCTTTGGTCTCCCACCACCAGGACAGCCTCAGATGGGACATGTCAAAGGCCTCAGGTCCAGATGTTCTCTATTAGCTTCGGGGTCAGGCCCTCCTCTCTGCTAGCTGTTAATGGTTCACTTGACTTCCTGGAGGCAAAGCAAATGACTTTGCTCCTGGCTTTTTTTTTTTTGGCAGGAATAGAAGTTCAATGGAGCAAATAAATGAAACAAAACCTTCATGTCTAGGTAGCCTCAGAAGAGTTTCATAACAACTATGTTGATTGTTCATCACCTAACAGCTATAGGAACAGACTTTGCTTCAGTGGCCCTGCAAATATACTGAGGACAATGAGAGCCAACACTGCTTCCCTCTTGGCAGACAGAGAGCAACTTGAACACACAAAGCAAATACTGAAAGGACAATGGAGGATGCAGGGTAAGCAGCAGAGTGGAAGTATGGAAGTACCTGCAGGAACAGGAGGTACCTGGAGGGTACTCCCTAGGAGATGGGAGTGGTGACAGGTATGGCTTGGAAAGGTGAAGGGGAGGTTTGGTGGTATAAGCTAGACCTGTGGGAGTGACCGCTCTGTCTAGGTCACCATGTAAGTTGCCTTTCAGGATCTCTCTCTCTCTTTCTCTCTCTTTCTCTTCATTGGACTCTCTGCCCTAATTAAGCACCTCATCAACATGTGAGTAAGAGCTCTAGGAGCTTCCCCTGCCCCCCACCCCATCTTACTCTCTTTTGCTTTCTCTTCATCAGACTCTTGGCCCTAGGTGAGCACCCCATCAACATGTAAGAGCTCTGGGGGATCCCCCCTTCTTACTCTTTCCTCTCTCTATTTCCTTTTCTTTCTCTTCACCAGACTCAGCCCTAGGTGAGCAACTCATCAACATGTGAGTAAGAGCTCTGAAGGGCTTCTCTCGCTCTCTTGCCTAGATGGGCCTCTGATGAGATGTAAGGGGGCTGCTCTCTTTCTCTTTCTCTCTCATTCTCTCTCTCTCTGTTGACCTGATAAGTGAATTTTCCCAATTTTTCTGAATAAAGTTTAAAATTCCTGAAAAATCATGCTTTCTCCTCAATTCTTTGTTGAGAGAGTGTGCATGTGATAGACTTCTAAATGTTGAGGAAGTAAGCACCAGTCTACCTTCCCCTCAATATGGCATGATGATAGGTGTTCACTCATGTATTACCTTGTGTCAGGATCCAGATTCAAGCCTCCCGCTCAGCTCCCATCTACAGAGGGAAAGTTCCATGAGCAGTGGATCAGTGCTTCAAGTTTCACTCCATCTCTCAGCTTCTCTCACCATTCGCTCTGTGTTTATCTCTCTTTGTTTCACTCTCAAAAAAGAAGACAGCCATCTTCAATGCAGAGTCATCAGTCAGTAATCAGCAATAACCCTGTAGTGAGAGAGAGAGTGAGAGAGAGAGAGAGAGAAACAAGCAAGCATGGTAGAATATAAAATGATAAAAGACACTCAGAATGGGGGGCTTCAAGCGAAACTCAAGAAGAAAGAGGTAGGTATGTGTAAAGGAAGGAGAGAATGTTCTAGATCAAAGGAGTACATATTAGTTTTGACTGAAATAGTCACTGGTATGGAGCAAGTTGAAAGTTTAGTGGAAAGAGGAGTGTATGAAGGAAGTTATTTAGTGTCAAACTGAGGCCTGGGAGGCCAACATGAAATTTCTCTAAGTGACTAAAGCCCTGTTCTCAGAACTTTTGGCCTTGGTTTATTTAGTTAAGTCACATGCACTTACATGCGCACACACACAAACACACACACAAACCTTGTTTTTTTTTTGTTTGTTTGTTTTATTGATTATTTGTTTTAGAAAAGAAGACAAGTAGTTCATCTCTAGCATGTTTTAGTTATTTGATTAATGAGAAGTACTACTAGTAATTTCAAAGCAATGTCTTGCTCTCATTGAATCTACTTAGTCAGTTAATCTGTGTTTGGGAAGATGTAAGGACCAGAGGTTATTTGACTTATCCTAAAGCACCAGGACAGATGTCAGGGTGCAGTGAAGTGTTACCTTATGCTTCCTCTAGCAACTTGTAAACATGACAGGAGCAGACTCCCACTTGTGGACTCTCCAAGATGGCTTCTTTGTTGTTGCCTCAGGGTTCTTCATAACAAGACAAACAGTTATGGTTGACTTCAGCATCCTCCGAATCTACAACCTAAAGGCAAGGAGACCTTTCCTGACAGAACAACATGTAGAGTTGACTTTTCTTGATACATTGTGAGCCTGCTGGAAATGACGAATGACTGGTGATTTCTACGGGCAGACAACCTCACCAATGTGTCCTGGAACTTTGCCTCTCCAGAGCCCCACCACACTAGGAGGAGATAGAAACCGACTGGGGGTATAGATCCACTTGCCTATGCCCATGTGCAGTGGAGAAGCAATTACAGAAGCCAGGCCTTCCACCTTCTTCACCTCAACAATAAGTGTGATCCATACTCCCAGTGGGGGAGAAGTGATAGGAGGAAGAGGTTAAGAAGGCTCAGAACTCCAGCTCCATCAGGACCCAAAAAGAGAAGAGGAAAAGGAGAAGGACATTTGGATATAGTAATAGGGTTTATGTGTAGCTTGGAAAGGAAAAGAAGATGGACCTTAAGGGGGGGGGCAATTATATACAAATATAGACAGATTGTTGTGGAAATAATACTTAACCTATATCTGCAACCTCAGGAAAACTGCTGTAGCTTACACTAGAGCATTGGGGATTCAGAACTCTGGTGGTGGGAACTGTGTGGAATTAAACCTCTGTTGACATGTAATTTTGTAAATCAGTATTAAGTCACTAAAAAAAAAAAAAGTGAGAGACTGGGATGCAGGAGTGTGTGCAGTGTGAGAAGTGATTCCTGGAGGCCTCTGCTTCTTAGGCCTGAGAAGAGGACCTGACTCTAAGGAGAGAATAAGGGACATCTGCATTTTTGAAGTCCGTGTTTCATATTAGGAAGTTAACACTAGCTCTCCTGAAAACCTGGGAATATGATGAGTAGATAGAGGTCTGGGGAAAAGGCATAATCGTCTCAACACCAGAAATACCCAGTGTTAACTGAATTTAATTTTCTTTTCACGGTGATACAGACACACACAAATGTACTGTTCTGCTTTTTGTATGTGTTTAAAGTAAAGAGGGCTGGCGAAATAGCTCGCTTGGATCATGCACTGCTATGCCATGTACAAGACCCAGGTTCAAGGCAGCCCCCCACCACATTGAAGGAAGCTTCAGTGCTGTGGTCTCCTTCACTCACCCTCTCTCTCTCTCTCTCTCTCTCTTTCTCTCTCTCCCTCTTTCTCTTTCTATCTCTATCTCTTTCTCTCTCTCTTTGCTGCTATCAAAATGAACAATCAAACAAAGCATCGCCCAAATGCACTCATTTGAGCTAAACCCACATCACCAAACAAAGACAGTGATTAAGGGCACATTCCCACAAAATGTCCCAACCCTCTCAGACACAGATTGCAAGCCCAGGTTACCATCAATCAGTGCTTCCAGTCAAATGGCTGTAAACTAGAGGTTTTTCCTCTCTGAGTTCAACTAATTTGCTAGGCTGGATCACAGTACAAACTGTTTAACGTGTGTGTGTGTGTGTGTGTGTGTGTGTGTGTGTGTAATTTTTTTTTTTTTTTTTTTTTTTTTTACTGAGACTACTAAGTTAGGGATCAACAGCCATATAAAGAGACTGGAATGAGGTCTGGAAAGGGCTTGAGAGGGTGAGGGAGATAGTATAATAGTGATACAACAGACTCTCATGCCTGAGGCTCTCAGGTCTCAGGTTCAATCCCCCACACCATCATAGGGCAGAGCTGAGCAGTGCTCTGGGGAAAATAAAAAGTCTTTAAGGCTAAAAGACTAAACATTAAGACTAAAAGACTGAAAAAGACTAAAGCCATCATGCTGGCATCTGGAACCTGGTGACTGAAAAGAGAGTTAACATATAAAGCCAAGCATGTTGTTGACTAATCATGAACCTAAAGGCTGGAGTAGTGCAGATGAAGAGTTGGGGGGGGGGTGTCTACTTTCTGTAGATAGCTAGTAGGCATATTTTAGTTATATTCCAAAGGGCCTGTGGCTATACTAGTTTCTTTTTTTTCCCCCTGAGCCTGAAATCTGATATGCAGGTGGATCCCAGTTATTGTCTGGAGAGATGATGTCATGACTGAAAAAAGGACCACAAAGCTGGACCTGTGGGAGAGTAGCTCCCAAATACAGGAAAGGTGTATAAATATTGTTGACTGTAAACCCCATAGATTTGATCTGATCTGAGGCCCATATTCAGCTTAGGAGTCTATGTGACCTCTGCATCCCTGTAGATCCGACCTCACTTTCTGTGGTCATGAGCAGGAACATTCCAAGTTGCTCCATCTTCAGGACCCATCTTCCTCATGTGTAGCATAGAGTATGTTGTCCAGCCTCCCTTCAGAGGATGGAACATTTTCTACTGTTATTGATCCAAGTTGAGGGCAAGGCCTTATGGGGGTCCACAAAGGGATCTGTTTTGTTCCTGATATAGATGACCAGTAACAATGGAGAGAGAGATTTATTTGAGGTCTAGGCCCATCATGTCTGTTTGGGAATTTTAGGACTCCCCAACTAGGGCCCCGGCTGATGGGGTGGCCTGATAGTGCCAGCATGATGCTGACCAGACTTCCCTGGACAGGCAACCCCACCAATGTGTCCTGGAGCTCCAATTCCCCGGAACCCCGCCCCACTAGGGAAAGAGAGAGGGAAGCTGGGAGTATGGATCGACCTGTCAATGCCCATGTTCAGTGGAGAAGCAATTACAGAAGCTGGACTTTCCTCCTTCTACTTCCCACAATGACCTTGGGTCCATACTCCCAGAGGGATAAAGAATAGGAAAGCTATCAGGGGAGGGAATGGGATATGGAGTTCTGTTGGTGGGAACTGTGTGGAGTTGTATCCCTCTTATCCTATGGTTTTGCCAGTGTTTCCTTTTATAAAAAAGTAAAAAAAAATAATAATAAAGAATAAAAAATCTTTAGAAGAGAAATCATCTGTGTCCATGAAGCTTGGGTTATGCTACCTTTACAGAATACAGATGTGTTCCTGCCCACCAGTTTGAAAGTTTTTTCAATCTCCATCCTTTTGGGATTATATGGATGTTACACAGGCATGGTTAGATCATTGGCCATTGGTGACTGACATAACAGGCAGCCCCTGTTACCTCTTGAAGATCAGGCTGGAAGGCCTGTTAGGTCTTTAATCACTTTAATCATAAAGTTAGTTTCCAGACAACCCTCCTTCCACCAGTGTTTATCTAGAGGCTCACCTCATCATATAGACTCACATATGTTGAAGGAGTTTTGTTAAGGATCATGAAAGAAATCCATTTCTTTTTTTTAAAATGTATTTTCTTTTAAAATTTTTTATTAGTGATTTAGTGTTGATTAACAAGATTGTAAGATAACAAAAAGTTCCCATGACCAGAGTACTATGTCTCATTCTCTCCATTGAAAGCTTCCCTATTCTTTTTTTAAAAAATGATTATATTTTTTAATTTTTATTTATTAAATGGAAAAATCGACAAGACCTAGGATAAGAGGGGTAAAATTTCACACAATTCCCACCACCGGAACTCCCTGTCCCGTCCCCTCCCTTGAAAGCTTTCCCATTCTTTATTTTTATTTATTTATTTATTTATTTATTTATTTATTTTTTAAATTTAAGAAAGGATAAATTAACAAAACCATAGGGTAGGAGGGGTACAACTCCACACAATTCCCACCACCCAATCTCCATATCCCACCCCCTCCCCTGATAGCTTTCCCATTCTCCATCCCTCTGGGAGCATGGACCCAGGGTCATTGTGGGTTGCAGAAGGTAGAAGGTCTGGCTTCTGTAATTGCTTCCCCGCTGAACATGGGCGTTGACTGGTCTATCCATACTCCCAGTCTGCCTCTCTCTTTCCCTAGTAGGGTGTGTCTCTGGGGAAGCTGAGCCCCAAGACATATTGGTGGGGTCTTCAATCCAGGGAAGCCTGGCCAGCATCCTGATGGCATCTGGAACCTGGTGACTGAAAAGAGAGTTAACATACGAAGCCAAACAAATTGTTGAGCAATCATGGACCCAAAGCTTGGAATAGTGGAGAGGAAGTGTTAGGGAGGTACTCACTGCAAACTCTAGTGTACTTCTACTTTCAGGTATATATTTTACAGTAGTTTATAGATAGCTGTGAAGATATGCTCTCTCTCACAGAAACTGGTGTATATCTAGGTTTTGGGACTTTGTTAGAAAGTGAACCACCTGAGATGAAATTAGAGTATACTATGAAAGGAAAGGTCTCACCCGAGTAATGAAGCTGAAGGGTTGTCATTCCACATGTGAAGTCTCTGGACACAGTCTGAAGTGAAGCATGTTGAGGTGGCAATCATTGCATTGTATTTTTATTTTTTATCTTTGTTTATTGATTGAATAGAGACAGTCAGAAATTGAGAGGAAGTGAAGACAGAGAAGGAGAAAAACAGATAGCTTCACTACTGCTTCACCAATGTGAAGCTTCCCCCTCTGTAAGTGGGGACTGGGGTTTGGACCCTGGTCCTTGAGCATTGTAACATGTGCACTCAACAAAGTGCATCACCACCTGGACCCAGATTCCCTATTCTTTTTTTTTTTAATTCAAAAAATGGAAATATTGGCAAGACTATAGGATAGGAGGGGTACATTTCCACATAATTCCCACCACCAAAACTCCCTATCCCATCTCCTCCCTCGATAGCTTCCCTGTCCCTATTCTCTATCCCTCTAGGAGTATGGATCCAGGATCATTATGGGGTGCAGAAGGTGGGAGGTCTGGCTTCTGAACATGGGCATAGGCAGGTTGATCCATACTCCCAGTCTGTCTCTAGCTTCCCCTAGTGGGGCAGGGATCTGGGGAGGTGGGGCTCCAGGACACATTGGTGGGGTCGTCTGCCCAGGGAAGTCAGATTGGCATCATGTTAGCTAGCATCTGGAACCTGATGGCTGAAAAAGAGTTAAGATATAAAGCAGAGCAAATTGTTGGCTAATCATGAACTAATCATAAAGGCAAGAATATTGCAGATGAAGATTTGATGTCTCTGTTTTAGAAAAAGCTACTGGGTATATTTTAGGTATATTCCAAGGGGTCCATGACAACTAGTTTTTGCCTGAGTCTGACATCTAATATGCAGGTGGACCCAGGTTATTGTCTGGGGAGATGGTGTCATAATTGGGAAAAGGACTAGAAAGTTGGATCAGGGAAGAGAGTAGCTCCCAAATATGAGAAAAATATATAAATATTGTTAACTGTAAACCCCATCGATTTGATCTGGGGCCAATATTCAACACAGAAGCCTATGCAACTTTTTCATTCCTGTAGGTCTGAGCTCACATTCTGTGGTCATGGCTAGGAACATACCAGGCTAGACCAATTTCAGGACCCAATCTCCTCGGGTAGTAGGTAGAGTATGATGTTCAACCCCCCATTCGGAGAATGGAACATTCCCTACTATTGTTGATCTACACTGAGGGCAAGGTCCAATAGGGGCCCACAGAGGGGTCCATTATGTTTTTCCTGATGGAGATGACCATTGACAATATTGAACAGAATCTGTTAGAGGTCTAGACCCATCATGTCTTTGTGGGAATTACAGGACTCCCTGACTAGAACCTCAGGACATCCTGAAGAAGGTTCTCTGGCTGTGAGCTCTGCATGTCTCACACAGAATCACCAGCATCTCTTGGATGCTTTGTGGACTCTGCAGTCTTTCTGTTCTGCCAGAGGACATTGTGCTTGATAGACTTTCCTGCCAACTGCAGCAATATGTCTGGAGCTCAGTTTTGCTGGTTGTGCTTTTCTGCAACTGCAGTCTAGAAACAGAACCATGGATACAGAGGCAGAGGTGAATGGAGTTAATTCTATGTCTGACTCAAAAGCTCTGGCTCAGCACAGAACACTAGTTCCCTCCACCCCATGTAGGTACAAGGACTTACTTTACTATTTTCAGTAATGATGACTCAACATATTGGTTTATCCAGAAAAATAAAACAAACAAGCAAAAAAAAAAAAAAAAAAAAGGCCAGGGGAGATAGCATAATGGCTATGCAAAAGACTCTCATTCCTGAGGCTCTGAAGTCACATGTTCAATCTTCTGTGTCACCATAAGCCAAATCTCTGCAGTGCTCTGGTGAAAAGGCAAAAGTAAAACAAAAACAAAACAAACAAACAAATGAACAAAAAAGCCTTCTTAAATCACCCACATTCTATGTCCTGAACCTCCAATTTAAACATTAAAGATAATATTTGCACATTTATATTGTTCCAGGGGCAGAAAGAGTTGCTCCTGGTTGACCACACATGCTGCCATGTGCAAGAACCTGGGTTCAAGCCCCGTGTCTCCACCTGAAGGGGAAAGCTTCACTAGAGGTGAAGCAAGACTGTAGGTATCTCTCTTTCTGTCTCTTTTTCTCCTTTCTTTCCAATTCCTCTCTGTCTCTACACAAAATTAGAAATATAAATTTTAAAGCACCCGAAAAATCCCACTAGTTACCCTGATATGCTTCCTGATCAAAGAGATGAGTAAGTGTCTCTCACACCACCATTCTCTCACCACCGCTGATCTCTGCTTGCTGCATTTTCAGATCATGACTTTTTGGGGGAGTAGTGACTGAGGGGAATAGGATGGGTTTGAAAGGAGACAAGACAGGGACATCAGATTATCAATCATTTCATGAGCATTTCACTCCCAGGTGGGAGGCCAGTTTCATAGACTGTCTATTCACACTTGTTTAGACTCCTGGGCTGTCAGAGATAAGAGTGCATGCTTGTGTCTTTGACAAACTCCATCTTGTCTCTGAGCTGCCACA
This sequence comes from Erinaceus europaeus, assembly GCF_950295315.1. Lineage (NCBI taxonomy): Eukaryota > Metazoa > Chordata > Mammalia > Eulipotyphla > Erinaceidae > Erinaceus > Erinaceus europaeus. The sequence continues at coordinate 40,357,634 of NC_080181.1, read as the reverse complement.
TGGAGACATCGTTTTGCTCATAAGTGAAATGGAGATGACTGAAACAATTGAACTTGAATTTTTGTGAAAATTACAATGACTGGGCTAGAGAGACAGCATGATGGTTCTGCAAAAAACTTATGCCTGAGGCTATAAGTTCCCAGGTTCAATCTTCAGCACCACCATAAGCTAGTGGTGATCAGTGCTCAAGTATCTCTGTGATAAAATAAATAAAGCATTAAAAAAGAAACCAAAGTATTTTTAAAAAATCATGATGGTAGGGAGAGAGCACTGGCTTTTGGTAAATGGTGTGATGACTTATACACACCATGTATGGATATAAAATTATACCCCTGAATTCTGATGATTTTTTTTTTTTGCTAAGTCTCTAATGAAAAAATTAAAAAGTAAAATTCAGGGCTGGGAAAATGACTTACCTAGGCAGTGTGCATGGTTTGCTATCTGTGTGACTTTGATTATAGTCTAGTTTCCTTTGCACTGGAGGAAACTTTCTTGCTACGAAGTGTTTTCATTTCTCTCCCTATTTCTGTCTGAAAAAAAAAAAAAGAAAGAAAGAAAGAAAATTGTTGGAGCCTCCGAAAATAAACAACAGAAAATGGACCAGACTGGTGAGGCACCATCAATGACAAAGATACTGAACCGAGTAAAATTTTAAGATCTTACTGCTTCTATTTATCAAGCTACAAATTGCATTGCATCTACTCTAAAGGTTAAAAAAAAAAAAAAAGAGGAGGGGAGTTGGGTGGTGGCTCAGTGGGTTAAGCACACATGGCGCAGCAAGGGCCTGTGTAAGGATCCCAGTTTGAGCCCCTGGCTCCCCACCTACAGGGGAGTCAATTCACAAGCGGTGAAGCAGGTCTGGAGGTGTCTGTCTTTCTCTCCCCCTCTCTGTCTTCCCCTCCTCTCTCCATTTCTCTCTCTCCTATCCAACAATGACATCAATAACAACAACAGAAAATAACCACAACAATGTTAAACAACTAGGGCAACAAGAGGGAAAATAAATAAATATAAAAAAAATTTTAAAAAAAGGAGGGGGACATTCAGAGTTGCTGTACAAGGTGAAATATTAGGAAGAAGGAACTTAGACTAGGTGAAAAGGAAGGTTAGTGTTGCAAGATTATTTTCCTTTAGCTAATGGTTGGAGAACTAATCAGGGACCATCAGGTGATTGGTTTAAAATTCCATTTTTTTTTTTAGTATATTTATTTCTTTTGGATTGAGACAGAGAGCAATTGAGAGAAAAGTGGGTAGACAATGAGGGAGAAAGAAAAATGAAAAGAGACAGATTAAAAAAGAGAAAGAAAGAGACCTGAAGCACTGTTTCATCACTAGGAAGCTTTCCCCCTGCAGGTGGGGGCCGGGAGTTCGAACCTGGCTTGTGCATTGTAATGAGTGCCATCAATCAGATGCACCACCAGTGGATTCCCAAGACTTAATTTCCATGCAGCTCAAGAGGAAGCATTGAGCTCCAGCATGAGGTCCTGGTTTGATCCCCTGCATCACATGGATTAGAGTGGTTCTCTCTCTTTTTCTTATTAATAAATAAAAATAAATCTTAGGGGCTAGGCAGTGACATACCAGGTTGAGGTCCCACATTACCATCTGCAAGGACCTGACTTCAAGCCCCTGGTCCCCATTTGCCAGGAAGAAACTTCATAGATGGTGAAACAGTAATGCAGATATCTCTCTCTTTTCTTTCTATCCTCCCTTTCTCAATTTATCTCTGTCCTATCAACTTCATTAAATTAATTAATTAATTAATTAATTAATTTTTAAAAAATTAGATTCCAAAAGAAATTAGATTCCATTTCTGGGAGGACTGAATTACAGTTTAGTGAAGTCTCAGTTTGGTGATGTGGGTCTTAGCATAGCCAACTTCATTTGGGGCCTGTTGTCTTTCGGAGAATGTGACACTTTTTTATTTAAATGCACAAGCTAAATTAATACATTACCATGAATGCTTTATTTCCATTAAGAAATAAACAAACCAGAGTAAAAGCAAGTGTAGCCCTATGAGGGAAATTGTGATATGCAAACAGTGAGAGTGAACCAGCTGGTGAGAAATCAAGGCTTCTGTAGCTTATGCAAATATTAGGAAAATAGGTCGCAGCCAATTCTACCCCACTTTAGGTTATATGCCACAAGAAAATTCCAGTTATTTGGCTCTTCCCTCAGGGAGTATTAAGAAGAACACACGCCTTTTAATAAAACAGACTTCAATAAAAGGTCAATTACTTTTTTGTTCTGTTATGAACATTTTGCTTTATCAACAAAAGTGAAGCCTCCTTAACTCAGGCCACAGATGAAGCCATTGTTCCTATTACCACAAGGCATACACAGAGAAAGTGACAAAGGGAGATCATAATCTAAAGAGAAGTCAATTAATTCTCTGGACAAGGGACCTCATCAGTGTGTCCTGGAATCTCACCTCCCCAGAGCCCTACCCCATTAGAGAAAGATAAAAACAGGCTGGGGGTATGGATCCACCTGCCAATGTCCATGTCCAGTGGAGAAGCAATTACAGAAGTCAGACATTCCACCTTCTGCGCTCCATAAAGAATTTTTGTCCATATTCTAAGAGAGATAAAGAATAGGGAATCTCTCAGTTGAGGAAATAGGACACAGAACTCTGATGGTGAGGATTGCATGAATTGTACCCCTCTTATCTGACAATCTTGTTGATCATTACTGAATCACTAATAACTTTTAAAAAAGGAGTTTGAAAATAAGAAAACACAAAGCAGAACTTGAACTGGGCTTGGTAATAGACTCTGGAGGTGGTGGGGAAGGTTCAGGTCCTAGAACATGATGGCAGAGGAGGACTTAGTAGGGGTTCAATTGTTATGTGGAAAATTGAGAAATGTTATACGTGTGCAAACTACTGTATTTTACTGTTGACCATAAACCATTAATTCCCCTCAATAAAGAAAGAGAGAGAGAGAGAAGTCAGTGAGACATAATACTGACAAAATGGGGGTTAGACTGGGGAGAAATTGAAAAGCAAGATAAACACCTTTGCTAAGATAAACAGCTTGTCTCATAGATGTCAACCATCTTCATTTGTTCCGTGAAAACACATATTTCACCTCCACTGAGTAGTTCAGTCTATTTCTTCTCTCCTTTGGACCTGAGCTGGTCTGGGAGTTGCGTTGAACAACAGAACATAGCAGAAGTGGCACTGGGCCAGTTCTTGACCTGGCTTTTAAGAGTAAAGACATTCTGAAATGTCCTTTTTGCACCTAGTAAAAAGTGCAACTACAAAAAAAAAAAATGTGGGGCCAGACTGTGGTGTGCCTGGTTGAGTGCACATGTTACAGTGCGTAAGGACCAGAGTTCAAGCCCCCGGTCACCACCTGCAGGGGAAAGCTTTGCAAGTGGTGAAGCAGGGCTGTAGGTGTCTCTGTCTCTCTCCCTATCTCCACCTTCCCTTTCAATTTCTAACTGTCTCTATCCAATAAATAAATAAAGATAACAAAAAAATGCAACTACTCTGAAGTTATCATACACGAGGAGGAGTTCAAAACTTGTGAGGAAACCCTAGGAAAAGAAGTTAAGTCCTTCACTTAGTGAAGTACCACTGCCAAACACCAGTTAAATCCATCCAAGGGAGTGAATGCACCAGGGTTCTTGTGAAATAGGAAAACTGCACTGCATAGTTCTTCCTAAGTCATAAGCAAGACAGTATCGTTTTTATTTTATTTTATTTTTCCATTTTACTCAATAGGACAGAGGGAAATTGAGAGGGAAGGGAGAGACAGGAGAGAGAAAGATAGACACCTGCAGATCTGTTTTACATCTTCTGAAGTGTCCCCCCTGCAGGTGGAAAGTCTGGGCCTTGGATGCAGATCCTTACTTGGATTTTTGCGCTTAGTACTATATGCTAAGTACTTAACTGGGTGTGTCACAGTCCAGACTCCAATATAGTTGTTTTTAAACAAGAATGTTTTGAGAGTAGTTTATTAGTAATATAAGTCCCAAATCAGTAACTTACAATTTTATAAAGGACCATGAGATAAACAAGTACTAAGAAGGATGAAAACCTTTAAAATTGCCTCCTTAGGATTGCAAAGGGCTGTACTGTCATCTTACATGTTCATTTGCAGCCCAGGAGGAGACGCAGTGGATCAGTATCCCACTTGCAAGCAGCAGGACTTGAGTTTGATCCTTGACATTGCACATGCCAGAATAATGTCCTGGTTCTCTCTCTCTCTCACTCTCTCTCTCTCTCTCTCTCTCTCTCTCCTAAATAAGAAAACAATTCTGGTTTTCCTGAGGAATTTTATTTTTACTATAGTTTCTTTATTGCAGGTATTTGAAGGAGATTGGAAGATAGGAGTAGGGGACCAGTTATTTTTGGTTTCTCTGTTAGAGAACAGTGGCCGACTCCAAGATCTAGTATCTTTGGCATTTTCAGCAGAGGAGTCTGTGGCACTGTTGGTGGAAATGCAAACTGGTGCAGCCCCTTGGGAAGATTATATAGAGAAACCACAAATAAATAAGAATGGGATCATTTTATGATCCAGTAATGCTGCTTATAGGCATTTATCCAAAGGACATTAAAACACTAACTGACCCCACCTGCAGGGGAGTCGCTTCACAGGAAGTGAAGCAGGTCTGCAGGTGTCTTTCTCTCCCCCTCTCTGTCTTCCCCTCCTCTCTCCATTTCTCTCTGTCCTATCCAACAACATTAATAATAACTACAGCAATAAAACAACAAGAGCAACAAAAGGGAATAAATAAATATTTTTAAAAAACACTAATTGAAGGGACATATGCACCTCTGTGTCCATAGATGCATTATTCACAATAGTCAAAAAGTGGAAGCAGCCTAAATGCTCATCAACAGTTGACTGGCTAAAGAGATCATGAGATTTATACTCCATGGAATACTACTCTGCAATCAAAAAGGTTTCTTGTGGGTCTTTTGGGGCAAAGTGGATGGAACTGGAGGTGATTATGCTTAGCAACATAAGTGAAGAGGTGAAAGACAGCTACTACTGGATGGTTTCACTCATGTGGAATCTAGAGAAATTACACACATGAACTTGCAAAACAAAATAAAACAAAAAGACAGAAGCAAACAAGTTGTCTCTAAGACATTGTGAAAACTGTGGTGGTATCACTGTGAGGATGGGAAACAGGGAACATTGATGGTGGATGCAGTGTGGAACTCTATCCTCCCTGTAATCATACAATCTTGTAAACCACTATTGATCACAAATTTAAACCATATTTTATTTATTTATCTATTTATTTATTTATATAAAAACTATGAATGGGAATGAAGTCCACAGTTGTTGGGGTGAGGAAACAGAATATAAAATTGGATTGGGAAAAGTTTAATCTGATTTCCTTGAGTTAGCTTTTGAGTATCCATGAGTGGCTCTAAGTCCAAGTTTGCTTGATTAATCAAACCCCAGACCCACAGTGACCTACTTCCATTGAGGATGCAATGCATACATCCATAGGACAGGGTAGGCTAATCTTTTCACATGCTTAAGCAAATAAACATGTGACCCCCACACCCATGCTGCTTGTTCCTTGGATTCAGAGAATACTTCTTTCATTAGGATATTGAGAAATACATTGGTTAAATATTTTAGGGAAATGTTAGAGATGATAAAGGGGCTGAAATTAAATTATTCTGTTATGAATAACTGCATGAGTTACTGCTCATTTAAGACAAAAAGTATAGGGGGGTTACTGACCATTTGGGGCCTTTTTAGTCATAGTCACTGCCGATGGAACCACACTGTAACTTTTTAATTTTTTCCCCAGAGTGTCAATCAGCTCTGACTTACGTGGTGCTAGAGGCTAGACCTGCAATATTGAAGTTTCAGGCACTTAAGTCTTTTTAAAATTATATTTATTTATTTACTGGATAGAGAAAACCAGAAATAGAGAGGGAAAGGGGACATAGAGAGAGACAAGAGAGACACCTGCAGCATTGCTTCAGCACTCACAAAGCTTTCTCTCTGCAGGTGGGGACTGGAGTGCAGGGGGTGGGGGGGCTTGAACCTGGGTCCTTATGCATTGTAACATGTGCACTCACTCACCCAGGTGCACCACCATCCATCACCCTAAAGTCTTTTTATATAACCATTATGCTATCTCCTTAGCTCTACATGGTGACTTTCAAACCCAGTTCTGCTCTGTGGAAGGAGGCCTCGCAGCATAGATCCACCCCTTTAGGAATCAGCGATGTCACTGAATCTGTGCTTGCTGGACCTCCCCTGCCAGTACTATGGACACCATCATAAGTACATGCTAATTATTCTGACCTGTTTTTTTTTTTTTCCTTCACACATTCCAATTTCCACCAGAACCTCCCTAAGGCAGAAACTAACTAAGGCAGAAATATAATGGAAACAGAATTTCAGAGATGGAGTAAGTGAAGATGAGCCCTCTGGAAAAAAAACAAAAAACAAAACTATAAAACAGAAATGAGAATATATAGGATCTAAGAAAAGACACAGGCAAGTAAGAAGTAACTCAAAAAAAGTTTACCTTCTTGTTTATTCAACATTCATTCCCAACCTGCATTTCACATTTGTGGGTGGCATTGTGGGTTAATATCAAATGAATGAAGCATTTTCACTTGTTTTCTTCATCCTGTGTTTCTCATTCTTTCTCTCTCACCATCCTTTTTTCTCTCCCTTCTTTCTCTCTCCCTTTCTTTCTCTTTCACCCCCTCTCCCTCTCCTTCTCCCACTCTGTTTCCGCATTGCATTGCATTGCATTGCATTGCATTGCATTGCATTCCATTCCATTCCATTCTATTCCATTCCCACATGCAGACAGAAAGACAATGAGAAAAAGACCACCAAAGTTTCCTTCAATGCAGTAGATGATGGGCCAGCCTCAAACCTGAGTCACACACATGCCAAAGCAGTGCACTAGTGCTGTGAGTTGCTTCACTAGCTGTCACTCACCTTCTAAATTCTCTTCTTTATCAATCATTGTAGCCAGTCCTGAGGGAGGTTTGATAGGACTGGTTTGGTCAGAGTTAATTTGTGGCCTGGATATGCACAGTGGGAGTATGAATGGAGAGAAGGTCTGAAAGATCTTTACAAGGGTATACATTTCAAAAGCAAATCTTAAAAAAAAAAGCCATATGTCACATGAAGTGATCATTTTTGAAATACTCTGGTGGTCTTTATGACCAAATTACGTATTGCTTCCAATTTAAACAGAGAACATAGCATTCAAATTCTGTCAAGGCATGGAAGGGTTGTCTATGCATGGAAAGTATCAATACAACTTCCTCCTAAATAATCTTATCTCTATCTGCAACTTATACCGTTGGTTTATGAAGGGCTTAGCCTGCCTGGAAGCTTTCTCTACTTCATTGGCCAAGTCAAGACAATAGAAACTGGTGAGTTTGTTGTGATCTGACTGAACAATTGTTCAAACTATAGAACTGTTGGAAGAAATGGCACTGTTTGCTTTGACTACTATTCACCTCAGCCTTTGTTAGTTAAGAGTATGTAGACTTGGGTTGGTGAAATTGCTCACTTGGACAATGTAATGTGTTGCTTTGCCGTGTGTGCAACCCAGGCACCAGCCTGACCCCTAAGACATTGAAGAAAACTTCAGCATGGTGATTTCTTTCATTTTCTGCTTTCTTTTTCTCTGTCTTAAGCAAAGAAAAATAAGCTTTTGTGAGCTTTTGCATGAAAAGATGTTTTATTCCCTTCCTGGAGACAGCTTAGAAATTATCCTTTCACGTTTTCAAGACCTTTCTCACTTCTGAAAGTGTGAATTTTCTAGGACCATCAGTCTCAACCTAACTTCTGCTGTGATTCTACCCAGAGCCTGCTTCCATGCCTCACTTTCCCTATATTGATTTTATGGAAGGTGAATGGATCTGCTTTCTAGTTTCCCTGACTTCCCTGACCCAGGTACAAAGCTCTGTTCAAGCTGTATTGCTACTTGGACACACACCCCCCCCCCTCATTTCTTTACACCCCTGTTTTGTGATTACAACTTCAGCACTTTTCAGTTCCGCTCAGGCCTCAGACTCCAGGGCTCTTGGGTATGACCTCTTCACAGTCTCACTATCCTGGGGCCAGAAACACTCTGTGGGGGCAAAGACCATTATGAATTGGCCAGAACCTAAGAATTCCTTTGTCTTAAAAAAGAAAAGAAAAGAAAAGATAAGAATCAGAAGGATGAATATGGGATGATCTCACTCTCAGGCAGAAGTTGAAAAACAAGATCAGAAAAGAAAACACAAGTAGAACCTGAACTGGAATTGGCATATTGCACCAAAGTAAAAGACTCTGGGGTGGGTGGGTGGTGAGAATACAGGTCCAAGAAAGAGGACAGAGGACCTAGTGGGGGTTGTATTGTTATATGGAAAACTGGGAAATGTTATGCATGTAGAAACTATTGTATTTACTGTTGAATGTAAAACATTAATTCCCCTATAAAGAAATTAAAAAAAAAAAAAAGCAGAGTAATTCTATGCTTATTTGACCATTAGCCCATTGTGGTAATCATTTCACAACAAATAGGTGTGTATCCTCAAATCATGTTCACCTTCAGCCGACATAAGTGCTATCTCATTATGTTCAATACAACCCGAAGGGAAGAGGGAATTTACTTGTCTAACAGTTTGGTCATGAAATATGTTTTTAATACTTTTAAAAAATTTGTTATTAATAGTATGTTACAAGATTGTAAGATTACACTGTAATCTTACACCACACTACACCCACCACCAGATTTCTATGTCCCTACCCTCCTGCCTCCCAAAGATAATCACCAGAGTTCTCATAAGTATTACTATTTGCTTGCTTCTGTTTTGTTTGGATTTTTTTTTTTTGCAAGCTCCTAGAAATCAAATCTTTAGATTGCACATATGAGTGAAACCATCTGGTAGTTGTAGTCCATCTCTTTATTTCTGCCCTATGCATAAATCACCTTTCTGACAAATTCAAATTTATATGATATATATGAATTACATAGTGAGCAAAACACACCACAGCAACATAAAGGTTTTCAGGGAGTGTGAAATGCAAGTGTCTGTTTCCAGGTACCAACAATCAGGAGTTAAGAGAGTTCAATTTTTTTTTTGGAAAGGATTTTAATTAGAAGTTAACACGTGAATTTTGCACTTAGGTTCTGTAAAAACAAGCACATTCCCACACCGGGAGTCGAACCCGGGCCGCCTGGGTGAAAACCAGGAATCCTAACCGCTAGACCATGTGGGAGACGATAAAAGCTGCTTGATGTCTAAGCAAATTGAATCATTGCTCTCAGCTTCCGCTTTCCAGCCACGCCCGCTCTCTGCGCGCCTGCGCGGTCTTTGGGACTTTCATTTCCGTGGCCAACGCTGCAATTTCTTCTGCCAGAGATCCTGAAGCCGCGCGGCTGCTAGCAGTTGCAGGTTCCGCTCCCCAGATCTTCGGAGTCTAAACCTCGGATTTGGTTCCCCCCTCACCGCGCACCTGGCCTGAGGAGTCCGGAATCCCGCCCAAGAGAGGCTTGCATCCTAGCCTCAGTTTGCCAAAAGAAAAAAAGTAAAGCCCGTAGTGTAAATTATGCTCTAAAAGAATCAGAAAAACCATTTGTCAGCCTGGCTTTTCACTGTCCCCCATATTTGCAACCCTGCGGGTAACCTTTGTTAAAGTTAATATATTGCACCCCCCCACACCTGTGTGTAAGGTCATGAGGTTATTTTTAGCTCAAAATTTGCTTTTAGAAGCCTGAATGGATAAAACCCCTATTAAGCCACAGAGAACGTTTTGGCCCAAAATAATTTAGAAGTCTACTTTACGATCTTGTCTGAAAGTGGCCTTAAGCTACTAAAACAAAGGTGGAAGTCCAAAACTCTAAACGAAGATCTACACATTTTGTACACAAACTTGTTAAAAACAGTAAACAAACCACCAAACTGGGGATAGATTTATTCAGTCCTTTTGCGGGATTAATAGTTTATAATCTGGCAGGGTACTACATAATTATAACAAATATTACAGTATTAAGGTGAGGACATGTGAACTAGAAGTTCACAGTACGGCCAGAAACTATTAAAAATCAGACAACTCAGTTTCACTGGCCCCATCTAACATTTGGTTACTAAAGTGGTAACGTGAAAATGCCAGTCTGTGGGGGAAAAATAAACTAAAAACTTGCAAAACTGCATCAGGGAGGTGGAGTGCCACATTTCCTAAATGTGGTTATGACCAAGTCTCTATTATAATTGTTGTTGTTACTTTCCTTTTATTGGAAAACCTGTTTTGATTTAGAATTGCATTTAAGGGATTGAAAAGAAGTTAATACTGGTAAAGAAATAGACCTCCTGGGGGCATCTGGTTGAGGCACATATAACAATGAGCAAGAACTGGGGTTTGAGCCCCTGGTCCCCAGACCTGCAGGGGAAAAGTTTTGCAAGTGGTGAAGCAGTGCTGCAGGTTGACTCTCTATTGCTCTTCCTCTCTATCTCTCCCTTCTCCCTAGATGCTGACTGAATTAAAAAAAAAAAAAAAAGGAAAAAGAAAGTAGACCTTCCCACAATTCATGCTAACATTATCAGACTGCAGAATGAAAATCACCATAAGCATAATCAGAGTGGAGGAATTAATATTCTTAATCTCGAAAAGGAATTTCAAGTGTCAATATAAGTAAAAATACATAAATAAAAATAAAATTCCATAAGGATTGAGAACGTTCGTGGGCTCAGAGAAGCCATAATTAATGCCAGCAGACAAGTTATAGACTGGAAGTAAGTGATTATTAAGATGTCTGATTATCTCTAAGCATGAGGATACAACTCACAGCCAAAGATGAATTGGGGGGGGGGGGGAGGTGGAGGGGGCAGGTTGTGGTAGACTGAGGGGCCAAGAGTTTTGACTATTCAATCAATTCAGGGATCGAGCTCAGCCTTACTTTTAACCATAGCAGCACAATTTAAAGCAAGCAATATTAAAACAGCCAATGTTAGCGTTAGAGGTCTGTTTAGGGAGAGCAACTGTAAACAGGAAGAGGGGCCAGAAGCCCTGCTTGTGTCTGCATCCTGTACTAACATCCCCCTCTCTGCCAGACTGCCAAAGGTCTTAAAATGCAAATGAATGCAGATGTCAGCACCTGAAGACAAAGGCTGAAGTAAATCCCCTCAGGGCCCTTCATGTCACCAGAAGCCATTATTATAAAGCTTAGAGGAACTGAAGCTACTCTCTTTTGTTTCTTTCCATCTCTCTCTCCCTCCATCCCTCCCTCTCTCTCTTTCTCTCTGTCATACCTTCAGGCTTCTAAGATGTGTACTTTCCTCTCTTTTCTATCCCTGCTTTGTCTCAATAAGTGCTCATCTCCTAAAACATGGCCGTTTCTTTTGTGATTCTTCCATGTAGATGTCAGCCTAGAACCCAACCAACAGAGCTATGAAGGGACCTCTGTGCCCTTTGTCCTGTTGTCTCTCATTCCCTTGCAACATTAGGAAGGAAGGAAGAACACAAGACTCAGAGAATGGCAATGTGTATAACCCCTACTGGAGACTGGAGATGAACAGCTTGGCAATTTTCTATGGGAATGTAAAAGGTCTATGTTGAGTTTCATAGGAAAGCTATCAGGGAAGGGGATGGGATACAGAGTTCTGGTGGTGGGAACTGTGTGGAGTTGTACCCCTCTTATCCTAAGGTATTGTTTTTTTTTTTTTTGTCAGTGTTTCCTTTCTATAAATAAAAATTATATACATATATGTACATATATATATATGTATGTATGTACGTATCTTAAAAAAAGAAAGAAGTCCCACTGCTTTAAGTCATTATACTTTAGGACTTGCTAGTACTGTCCTGTGAACCTTAGCTTCCTGAAAGGATTTGGGGCAGTTGGCTTGGAAAATAATTTTCTACAAGGTTATTAAATGCCGAAGTCAATTTTTTTTTTTGCTTGCTTCTGTTTCTGGTAGAGATATAGATACAATGGAAGAATGTGAATACTTTTATTTATTTTATGGAGCAGACCTTAAAGATCCTTATCTTTTATTTGGTAGTGTTGATTCTAGTAATTAAAAGAAAATGGGAAATTGTACATCCTGTCTTTTAAAAATTTTTTTAATTTTTTTTATTTATAAAAAAGAAACATTGACAAAACCATAGGATAAGAGGGGTACCACTCTACACAATTCCCAACACCAGAGCTCTGTATCCTATCCCCTCCCCAGATAGCTTTCCTATTCTTTAACCCTCTGGGAGTACGGACCCAAGGTCATTGTGCAGTGCAGAAGGTGGAAGGTCTAGCTTCTGTAATTGCTTCCCTGCTGAGCATGGGCATTGACAGGTCAATCCATATTCCTAGCCTGTCTCTTTCGTTCCCTAGTAAGGTGGAACTCTGGGGAAGCAGATCTCCAGGACACATTGGTGGGGTTGTCTGTCCAGGGAAGTCTGGTCTGCATCATGCTAGCATCTGGAACCTGGTGACTGAAAAGAGAGTTAACATATAAAGCCAAACAAATAAGTTGTTTCCATAGTGTAGTGGTTATCACTTTTGCCTCACACAAAGCCAAACAAATTTTTTAACAATCATGGACCTAAAGATTGGAATAGTGCAGATGAAGAGTTGGAGGGTCCGACATTTTGTAGATAGCTAGTAGGCATATTTTAGTTATATTCTAAAGGGCCTTTGGCTATACTAGTTTTTTGGGTTTTTTTTTCCCCCGAGTCTGAAATCTGACATGCAAGTGGATCCAAGTTATTGTCTGGGGAGATGATGTCATGGCTGGAAGAAAGACCAGAAAGCTGGGTCAGGGAAGAGAGTAGCTCCCTAGTATGGGAAAGATGTATAAATATTATTGACTATAAACCCCATCGATTTGATGTGATCTGGGGCCCACATTCAGCTTAGGAGCCTATGTGACCTCTGCATCCCTGTAGATCTGAGCTCACATTCTAGTTCATGAGTAGGAACATTCCAAACTGCCCCAATTTCTGGATCCATCTTCTTCAGGTGTAGCATAGAATATGTTTGTCGTCCATCCTCCCTTCAGAGGATGGAACATTCTCTACCACTGTTGCTCCAAGTTGAGGGCAAGGTCCTATGGGGGCCCACAAAGGGGTCTATTTTGCTGCTCCTGATAGAGATGACTGGTAACAATGGAGAGAGGGATTTATCTGAGGTCTAGGCCCATCATGTCTGTTTGAGGATCTCAGGACTCCCCGACTAGGGCCCCAGCTGATGGAGTGGCCTGATGGTGACTAAAGAGTCATCATTAAAGTCTCTTGCTCTTATTCAGCTTTTGCAGTCCTTGCTTTGATGAGGTTAGTTTTGGAGTGAGTGAGAGAACTATAATAGGAAGTAGATATGGAGGTTATCTAAGTCTAATTAGATACTACTTCATTATGAACTTTATACTGACTCACTACAGACTATTGTGTACTTTTGCTTTCAGGTATATACTTTGCCCTAATTTATGGATACATGTGAACATATGGTCTATCTCACGGGACCTGGTCTATATCTAAGTTTTGGGCCTTTGTTAGGAAGTGAACCACCTGGAATGGAATTAGAGAATACTATGAAAGGAAAAGTCTCACCCGAATAATGAGGGTGAAGGGTTGACATTCCGTGCCTGAGTCTCTGGATACAGTCTGAAGTGAAGCATGCTGACCTGGTACTCATTGCATTGATTAGGTTGGGATCAGAGGATGCAATTTCATTTGGTATGAATGGAGAGAAGTGTACAGGAGAGTAAGCCCCACCGTAGAGGTTCCAGGACTGGGGGAAATATAGGCTCTATAGAGGAAGAGGGAGCTTCTTGCTGTCTTAGGGTTAAGAAGACATTAGATAGTTATTGCTATGATCACATTATTTGGCAATTGGGCTAACTGAAAAATTCCTTTGTTAAGATTTTCTGTATCATACACAACATCACCATAATGTATGTCCTTTGACATTTTTTGTATATAGCTTTGCCACCGGTTGCTTCTGTTTCCCTGGTCTAGGCTTTTAAGAGAGTCAACATATCAAAGACTCAGTCTGTGCTTTAAAAAGTTTGAGACAATCAACTTTTCCCCTCTCATATTAATTAAATAGTGATTTATATGACTACAAATTAATAGGAGTGTACATAAACACCATTCCCACCACCAAAAGACTGTGTCCCATCCCAACCTCCCAACCCCCTGCTACCCAGGAAAGTGGAACATCCACCCTCACCCTCACCCCAGGTTTTTTACTTTGGTACCCTACTCCAGCATCTCTGTCTTTTATTTCCTGTTTGATGCATATATGTAGTGTTGGTTTAAACTTAAGCAGCTTTTACATCTGAAAGATAACCTTGAGAATTTTCAAGGTCTCAGCTTAAAATATCTCCAGATTAAAATGACTTGCTTCTAACCATGCCACTGACAGATATAGGGAAATCTTTTCTGCCTTTCATTTATTATGAACACCAAATTAAGAATAGTATTGGAAAATGCTGAAATGAATGACAAACTAGAAAGCAATTTTCTTAAAATAAAATAGGAAGTTACAAAGGAAAATAAACATTTTTAATAAAAAGTTGTTAAATCTCAAAAGTATGAGCATGGTATGATCTCACTCACTCATAGACAGAAATTGGAAAGCAACTGGAAAACACTAAGCAGAACTTGGCCTGGAGTTGGTGTATTGCACCAAAGTAAGACTCTGGGGAGTGTGTGTGTGTGTGTGTGGGGGGGGGGGGTGAGGTAGGGGAGGGGAGAATACAGGCCCTGGAAAAGGACGACAGAGGACCTAATGGGGGCTATATTTTTATGTGGAAAACTGAAAAATGTTATATATGTACTAACTATTGTATTTACTGTCTGATGTAAAGCATTAATCATGTGAGTGATCACTTTGTTTGATGAAGAGGGATACCTGCATGTCACCACTCCTCACTCAGCTTGTCCAGAGTTGAGTGAAGAAAGTGACCATGCCTTGCAGAGTTGTATAGTGTCACATGTGTAAGGACTCTGGGTTTGAATCCCAGCCACCAGATGGGAGCATCACACAAAAGAGCAAACTCCATGAAAGTGAAGCAGTACTGTGGTGTTTCTTCTCTTTCTCTCTGTCTCTCTCAACTGTGGTCTCAATAAAAAAGAAATACAGTAAAACAAACCAAAACAAACAAACAAACAAAAAACACAAAATGTTTTCCAGGAGCAGTGAAATTGTTAAGGGAAAATGCAGGACACAAAGGGGTCCTAGGGAAGCAAGGACAAGTGGTTCCCACTGGGTTTACACACAGGGAACAGGGATGCATACTAGCCACTTTTGTTTTCACTGAGTTTGCATACTTGGAACAGAGACCCACTTGGTGAAGGGTTCCTACCACCCCCCCCTTTTTTTTTTTACACTGGGGCTTCACATCTGATTGAAGGGTTTTGGAGGAAGAACCTTTTGGGTTCTATTCAGCTTCACTCAAAAAGAATTTCAAAGGATATGCGTGAGAGATGTGTAGTTTCTAAATTTCTTCTTTTTTATTTATTTAATTTTTTATTATCTTTATTTATTGGATAGAAATAGTCAAAAGTCAAGAAAGTAGGGGGAGATAGAGAGGGAGAGAGAAAGAGAGACACCTGCAGCCCTGCTTCACCACTTGCAAAGCTTTCCCCCTGCAGGTGGGGACCAGGAGCTGGAACCTGGGTCCTTGTGCACTCAACCAGGTGCAGGAAATAAATAAAAAAAAAAAAAGATTTACCACCGCCTGGCCCCTTCTAAATGTGTTCTTTAATACAGTCCTGCAAAAGTGAAGTTAGAATAAAAGCTCAGGGGACAAAACTCCAGAGGGTCTCTGGACCTCATCCAAAATGGCAAAAGACCAAATAGACCCCTCTCTGTACAAGCCCTTCTCCTTTATACCCTTCTTACGTCACACAGGGCCCACATTTCATTGGCCCAAAGTAGCAGACTTCTCCCCTTTCATATGGTGCATATGATCAAATTCCTTAGCAATGCAGAAAGGCCATTAACATCTGACTTCTGCCATAGTGCAGTCTTATCCCTCTTTATTGCTTCTCTTAATGTGTGTATCATGCTGCTTAACAATACTTTTGGTTTGGGGGACCAGGCGGTAGCACAGAGGGTTAAGCACACATGGCTCAAGGACCTGTATAAAGGTTCCCCTTCGAGCCCCTGGCTCCCCACCTGCAGAGGGGTCACTTCACAAGTGGTGAAACAGGTCTGCAGGTGTCTATCTTTCTCTCCCCCTCTATCTTCCCCTCCTCTCTCAATTTCTGTCTGTCCTATCCAACAACAATGACAACAATAATAACAAGGATAAACAATGAAGACAACAAAAGGGAAAAAATAGCCCCCAGGAGCAGTGGATTCATGTGCAATGCATGGAGCCCAAGCAATCACCCTGGAGGCAAAACAAACAAATGAAAAATCCATACTTTTAGTTTGTGCATACTGGCTTATTTCCCCCCACCACCATTTATTTAGGTCTTTCAATCATTTTACCCAGGGAATGTCTACTTATTTATCAGGACTCACTTCAAGTATTATACATCCTGAACATTTTCCTGGAACCATCCTAACTGTGTATTCTCTCTTACACCACCTCTCTCTGTCACATCATGATGCATTGGTTCTAGTTGTTTGCTTGTACCTGTTTCTCCTCAAGCCTTTTATTTTGAAAAAGTAAAAGAGAGCAACTCCAAATAGCCAGAAGTTGGCCTGATAGCCACAGCTGAATCATGGAATTCTTTTGGTGGACATAAGTGTCCCCACAGAACATCATTCTCAGATAAAGTCCTTGTGAGGCTTGGCATTGTGAGGTAAAACACAGCCGCTTCATAATTGTCTCTAAATATAGACAAAAGCAAAGTCCTTGGGCTCCCTACAAACAAACAGCCCTACCTCTCCTGATTGCAAATAGTGACTGCAATTACAGTTACAATCATACTAATCTGCCTTACCCCTAGCTAAAATTAAGTGAAATATGCTTAGAAAATTGCCCTTTTTTTGCCACCATGGTTATTGCTGGGACTCTATTCCACTTCTGACACTACGACTCCATCAATTCTGGTATCTATATTCCTTTTTCTTACAAAGAAAGAGAGATTTGGGGACCAGGCAGTTAAGCTCACATAGTACAAAGTGCAAGGAGTCACTCAGGGATCTGGGTTCAAGCCGTTGGCTCCCCAGCTTCTGGGAGGACACTTCACAAGCAGTAAAGCAGGTCTGCAGGTGTCTTTCTTTCTCTCTTTACCTGTCTCCCCCCTCTCAATTTCTCTCTGTCCTAACCAATAAAATGAAGAAAAAAATAATAACCACCAGGAGCAGTGGATTCATAGTGCTAGCACCAAGCTTCAGCAATAACCCTGGAGGAGAGAGAGAGAGAGAGAGAGAGAGAGAGGATAAGGGGAGAGAGAGTAGGGGTGGGAGAAGAGGAGTGAAAAGGAGAGACACCTGCAGAAGTCTTCCGTCACTCATGAAGTTTCCCTCCTGCAGAAGGAGAGTGGGGGGTGTCTTGCATCTGGGCCCTTTTACATAGAAACATGTGTGCTCTACTGTGAGTCACCACCAGCATCTTCACTCTGCCTTCAAATAGAGGAAACTCAGGCTTTCTTTCCCATTCCCTTTCAACTCACCAAAGTGGAGTTCAGATCATATGATAGATCCCTTTTGTGGTATAACTATAGATTGTCCCCTGGTGGTCTATGGACAAAGGACTTTGATAGACATGCTGGGAGTTCCTTGTCCTGATGTGATATGTTCAACTCAGTGACAACACACACACACACACACACACACACACACACACACACACACCCAGAGAATTTTTTGCCCTAGCAGGGAGGTAAGTGCATACTGAATTACACTCTACTAGGTTCTTGAAGGTTTCTGACATTGGCTTTATCTTGTTTTCTTAGGAATTAGATCTCTGACTTGTATAGGTCTTTGGAAGAGTTGTTTTCTAACTTCTAACAGCTCATTTTCTAATACCCTGTTTTGTCTTAGAAGTTTGTCTATGATAGGAAACTTCTTAAGAAACTAGTGGTGGTGCACCTAGTTGAGCGTACATGTTACAATGTGCAAGGACCTAGATTCGAGCTCCCAGTCCTCACCTGCAGGAGGAAAGCTTTGTGAGTGGTGAAGCAGGACTGCAGGTGTCTCTCTGTATCTCTCCCTCTCTATCACCCCCTTCCCTCACAATTTCTGGCTGTCTCTATCCAACAAATAAATAAAGATAAAGAGAGAGAGAGAGAGAGAGAGAAAATGTAGCTTGACTTATGAAATCCCCATGGGCTGAAAAGTTGTTTTTGTTATATTTTCTTCTCTGATCAGTGCCCTTTGGGCAATGTTTGCCCCCACTGGTGAATATGATAAGAAGTTCTTTCTTTCTCGGTCTTCTTTTATGTTGCTTTTACTTAAGTTGCTTTTACTTAAGTTGCTTGGGTGAAACCAGGAGATTTTGTCTGCCTCTGATTGCCTTTACTATGTCCCAGGGATATATATAGTCCCATACATAAAAAATGCCTTTGAACATTTTCTTGGGGGTTGGCTCTTCAATACACACAGTGGCCTCCTCCATGTTGGCCTCCAGTTCTTCTCTCCTGTATCTCTCTCTACTTGGCGCTATGCAACCTAGACTGTTAGCCACAGATAACACTTTGGAGTGCTCTTAAAATGGGCAAAACTGTTCATTTAAACAGTGTTTTAGGAAAAACAAAAAAAAGGGTTGGGGGCAAGAATCCATAGTCTCTAATGGTCTGCTTTCTTTAATTGGTTCAAGCAGACTTCTAAATGCAATTTAGACACAAAACTTGCCTTGCTAAAACTTATGTGTTAGCTACAGCTAATTAAAAAGTACAGGAAACTATCTGAGAAGCATAGCTAAACAATATTCAGGATCAGCTGCTGTTGATATTTTCAAAGAACTTTCCACATTAAACTTCCATTGTTTGAAACTTGAAAATCTATAATCATATAGATATGTCAGCAGCAGCAGCAGTTAAATAACTACATTGTACAAACATCAGTATTTGACTGAAAGTTTTCTATAAACCTTAGAGAATAGTAACTTGGGGGGAAAAAAGGAAAATAAAAGAACCCTCTCATTTGTCTAAAGAGAGCTCACTTTGTTTAATATGGGTGAATCTTACTCTTCATTTTCATCTTGGACATTACTAAATGTGGACATTTTGATCAAATGACCTGATGAAATTTTCAAGGGCCCACATTATGTCAAAACGAACTACACGACACGTGTGTGTGTGTGTGTGTGTGTGTGTGTGTGTGTGTGTGTGTGTAAAATGTTCCTTCTAATACATTTAAACTTTCCCACAGCTACTTAGAGAAGATAATTAGCTGTTTGTCTGAAGATTGGTTCCTCACATCTTTTTGTACCACATTTTCCCTATCTTGAGAAGCTATACAGATTAGCTGATTTCAAAATTTTAAAAAAAGATTGTTATGTGTATACTGTATATTAAAGGCATATAAACAGTCAAAATTGTCTAAAAAGCCTAAACTGTTTCTCTTTGTAGACAATGGATACCCTATGTACATAATCATCTTTAACTAATGACAATAGCTTCATGATAGTAAGCAGATACTTCAAGTTGAAGATAGAAGAAACCCTTGACATGACTCAGTCTTTTAATATAATAGTGGCTCACCATATGATACATTAGTGCTAGATTTTACATTATTTGAGACCAATGCTACTTTTCATGTGATTGTTTAAAATGTTTATCTATCATCTATCTATCTATCTATCTGTCATCTATCTATATATTTTACACCAGAGCATTGCTCAGCTCTGGCTTGTGATGGTGTAGTGAATTGAACCTGGGGTTTTGGAGATTTAGGCATTTGAGTTTCTTTGCACAATCATTGTTATCTACCCCTGCCCTTTTCCTGTAATTTAAATGTCTTTTTTTTTTTTTTTTTTGCCTCCAGTCGCTGGAGCTCAGTGCCGACATTATGAATCCACTGCCCTTTTCTTTCTTTTTTTCTTTTCATTCATTAGAACAGAAAGAAATTGAGAGGGGTGGGGGAGGTAAAGAGGGAGAGAAAGATATACACCTGCAGACCTGTTTCACTGCTTGTGAAGCAGCCCCCTTCCTGCCGGTGGGGAGCTGAGGGCTTGAACTGGGATCCTTGAGCTGGTCTTTCTGCATAGTACTATGTGTGCTTAACCTGTTGTGCCACCACCTGGCTCCCTGATTTAAACTTCTACACTGATTATATGAGTTAAATAAATTTCTACTATTTTGATAATTTTTAATCAAATGTTACATTGTAAACTTGTATTCAGTTAAATACAACAATAGTAACAATGCCTCTTACAAACCTATTTTTATTTGAAAATAAAATTCAGTGTGTGTAAATATTTTGTGAAGCAAGTAGATTTCATTTCCATAACACCAGAGCCAGTATCCTCTATTACTAATATCTTAAATTAGTATGGGTATATTTTTTCCACACCTAATGAGCCATATTGGTTTGTTTTTGTCAAATAATGTTCACATTTTATTCATATTGCCTTAATTTTCACCTCATGTCCCTTTCTGCTCCAGGATCCATCTAGAACACCACATTAAGTTTTCTCATTTCTCCTTAGGCATCTCTAGGCTTTGACAGTTTCTCAGAATTCTTTCTTCCCTTCCTTCTTCTCTTCCTGCCTCCCTTCCTTCCTTTCTTGCCTCCAGGGTTAACATTGGCACTACAAATCCACTGCTCCTGGCGGCCATTTTTCCCCCATTTGATTGGCTAGGACAGAGAGAAATTGAGAGGGAAGGAGGAGGTAGAGAGGAGAGAGAAAGGCAGACACCTGCAGACCTGTTTCACCACTTGTGAAGCTGACTCCGTGCAGGTGGGGAGCTGGGGCTCACACTCAGATCTTTGAGCTTCATATAATGTATGCTTAACCAGCTCCCCAGGCCCCTCTGACTTTCTTTACTTTTGGTGATTTTGATAGTTTTGAAGGAGACTTGATTAAGTATTTTATATACTGTCCCCCAGTTGGAATTTGACTGATATTTTTCTAAATTGGTTGGATATGTGGGTTTCAAGAGTAAGGCTACAGACCTGAAATGTCACTTGTTGATTCTCTTCACATCATATCAAGGGTGGGTATATTAATACAGCTTATCACTATAGATGTTGACCTTGGTTACTTAAGTGAGATAGTTTTGTCAGTTTTCTCTCTTATAAGGTTGTTCACTCATCATGCCTCTCCTTTCCCATTGTATGCTTTGGGAAGAACTGTTGTGTGCAGGCTGCGGAGAAGAGAGAGAGGAGGGGTCCGGAGTGAAGAGGAAACACAAATCTTTATTTGCGCTGACACCTCAGAGTTGGGTGCTAGAGAAGCAGGTTGGGCCACGTGGAGGTAGCGAAAATGGCCACCTCACGCAGTAACCTTTCCTGCCTCTGAACACCGGAGTGAAGCGCTGGCAAGAGAACAAGGTGTGGAAGAAGAAGGGCTTTTATAGGAGCAGCTTTCGTGAGAATGGGAAGGGAGAGGAGTAACCATAGCACTCCAGGATAGGATAATAACTCTTGTGAGAATGGGTGGGGGGAGGAGTAACCAAAGCACTCCAAATATCATGGGGATATAGACAATGCCCTGAGGGAACAACATGGCTGAACAGGCACTCCGAGAATGTCCCAACTCTCGCGGGAACTAGCAGTAGCCTGAGGCGACAACATGGCAGATGTGACTGCATCGGCACAATTTCCCAGCAAAGAACCATCTATAGAGTTCTTACTTAGGAGGGGGATAGCTATGTTACATCTTCTATTATAAGAAATAGCTGCACAAGTCACTTGACAGTCTTATGCAACAACAACAACAAAAGTGTGTGTGTTTACTAAAGTACTAACTTTCTCATATTTTGCCACAATGAGATACTACGGATTCATCTTACATTATTACAATAAGAGACATAATTACTACCATTGAATTTCCCTGTTATTATTTCTCCAAGGAGTTCTGATTAATTAATTAATTAACTAATTTTTGGTGGTTAGTACTAGAAATCAAGATCTGAGGCACTAGGTATGCTCTTAATACTCAATTGTCATTGCTTTTTAGCTGAAAGAGCAAGGAAATAAATACACACACACACACACACACACACACACACACAAGATATTTGTCCATATTTAAGGTACTAACACACTGCACATCTTTCTATATGTGCCCATCCATATAAAACTAGATCTAACCTCATGCTGCTGTCTTCAACTCTTTTCTGCTGCCTATGGATCCTTCTAGCCGACTCCACTGGCATAAGTAATGTCCTATTTTACGAGTGAGATACCTGGCACCAAACACCTACTATTTTTATTTTCAATTTCACACATGTGTATAATAGTTTCAAATGTGCTAAACCATAGCCTGATGAAATTTCATATTTCAATATAGATTACAGTGTTGACATTAACTGTTCCTTTTGATTTTAGCCTTATAATATGAAGTTTTACTATCTGGTTTGAATTACATAGGCTCACCTATATACAGGCAAATGCTAGAAGAAGAAACCTATATACAGAGTTTCTTATAAACAGAGGATGTGAATTTCTGCTATCAGTAAACACAGTGTAGTGCTTGCTATCCATGTATTTTCCTTTCCTTCTGAATGCCTTGACATTTCCATGTTTGCATAGTTTACTTTACTGTGATAACAGAGTATATGCTACACATAACATAGAAAAAAGTGTTTATCAGCTGTTGCTATTAATGTAAGGATTTTTGGGTAACAGCAAATTATTAATAGTTAAGCTTTTGGAGAGTAAGAAGTCATAAGCAGATTTCTGATTGTATGTGGTATTAGTATCACTAACCCTCATGTAGTTTAGTAAATCACTATAAAATGATTTAAATTAGCATTTTCCTCCCATATTCTGTTCCAATGAAGGCATGTCATACTCCAGTGCTGCAGTTTGCTTCTTCTGTTATAGTTGACATTCCATTCCTAATTCCCCAAATTATTATGTTTAATTAACATATAGAAGCTTCCTCTTTGTGTTGTAAAATTCTTTAGAAATGTGTTGTTCCATAGAGCTACTATTATATGATCATACATAATAGTTTCACGATCCTAAAATATCCCCTGTGATTCAGCCATCTTCCCTCCTGAAATCCCTGGCAACCGCTGTTTATTGTTACTATAGTTTTGCCTTTCGTAGAACGTCACATAAAGGAAACCACACAGTATATGATCTTTTCACATGGATTTCTTGCATTTAGCAATGAGTATTCAAGATGCAGATGCTTCTGGTGGCTTGATAGCTCATTTCTGTGTATTACTGAATATCATTCTATTCTATGCCATCCAAACATTTTTTTAAATCTATTCACCTATTGAAAGGCAGTGTTCTCACATACAGTTCATAACAATGATGATGAAAATGGCTATAGACATCTACAGACAGGTTTTGTATGTAGGCATACATTTTCAAATCAGCTGGGTAAATACTT
This sequence comes from Erinaceus europaeus, assembly GCF_950295315.1. Taxonomy (NCBI): domain Eukaryota; kingdom Metazoa; phylum Chordata; class Mammalia; order Eulipotyphla; family Erinaceidae; genus Erinaceus; species Erinaceus europaeus. The sequence continues at coordinate 40,334,227 of NC_080181.1, read as the reverse complement.
CAGAGTACAATTGCTGGGTCAGGTGGTAAGGCTATATTTATTTTTGTGAGAAACTGCCAAACTGTGTTCCCAAAGTGGCTGTATCATTTTACATACTCACTAGCAGTGAAAGAGAGGTTTCTTACTCCATATCCTTGTCAGTGTTTTGTCAGTCTTCCAGATTTCAGGCATTCTGACAAAGGTGTAGTAGAATCACAATACAGTTTTCATTGGCATTTCCCTAGTGACACATGATTCCAAATGCCTTCTCATGTGCTTATTTGTACTTGTGTACAATTCTAATTTTTTGTCCGATTGGCATTCAATGAAGTTCTTGCTGCAGAAGAAGACATTAACGTATACATGGATTCCATTCTTACTGTGTCATAGCTTCCAGAAAGTCAAGCCAGGGTCTGCCGCATGTGATCTGGCCATCAAATGACGTAAGGACACTTTAAAAAACATGCAGTTCTCAAACTATATACATATATATCCCCATCCAGGAACAACCAACTTGACCAATTCCTTCCAGATTTTTTTTTAATTCTCTGGTGTTTTTAGTTTTCCCTTACATACTTATTCTTCATGTATTTATTCTTCATGAGTAGTTAACTTATATTCTACTTTTTATTTTCTAGTCTTAAATCATGCTGAAACAAGCCACATGTTTCATAAACCTCTCACCTCATTCCCAATATAATTCTGGAATTAAAATTACCATGTGAAGTTGTAATAGTCCTCTAACGGGTCTCTGATACACACAAGTGCTTTTCTGCAAAATTGCTAACATTTTGTCGCTGCTGGCAGGGACTGAAAGTGCTCATTATTATACTTCAGCCAACACCAAGTAGGGTCAGTGGTTTTCATTCGTTGTCATCCCAACTTGATATTTTGTGTTAATTTAGATACATTCAATTTACGAGGGAATTCAAACTTTCTCTGTTATGCTCAACATTGTGCTCCATAATAATTTCTGTAAAATACTCATTTGTGACCTCGATGACGATTCACAATTTGCTTTAGTATAAGTCACAGCCACAAATGTTTCTCTGTCTTGAAAATGTATCCTTTATCAGGAAGTGAGACCAGGGGAGCACACATCCCAGTTTTACATCAGACAACATGGAAGTCTGGTCAACATGACAGTCTCTCTATACACAAAAAGTGAACTGAGTTGGGGCAAGAAGCAATTGCGAACTCTCTGGGTATCCTTTTTCTCAATCATGAACAAAGGTCATTGCCTTGATTCTGAGAGCTTTTGCAAGGAAGACACCCAGAGCTTTATTTTTAAAGCTTATGATGGGCCTTCCTCTTCTCAGATTTTTTGAGGATTTGACTCTTGTGTTAATCTATCGAGTACTGTTTAGAGAAGATATGTTGGAAACAGGAGATGGGGCTGGTCTTAAATGAAGTGGTAGGGACCAGGTGGTGGCATACCTGGTTGAGTGCATGTGCAAGGACCCAGATTCAGCTTTGTGAGTGGTGAAGCAGTGCTGCAGGTATCTTTTTGACTCTCTCCCTCTCTATCACCCCCTTCCCTCTTGATTTCTGACTGTCTCTATCCAATAAACAAAGATAATAAAAGCAAATAAAACAATAACAAAAATTAAAAAACAAAAAAAGTGAAGTGGTGTAAGGAAATCTTGACAGTAGGGTTCAAACAGTGATATATATACATGGATAGTTAATTTTTGTTTCTTTGTTGAAGGACTGATTAATTTGGAGAAAGATAACAGTAGTTACAGACTATACATATATAAAATGCTTCATGTTTTTGTTCAAGGAGTTTTAAAAAATGTATCTGCATATATAGCTCTTTAAACATCTTGAGCCAACTACAACTTTGGGGCAGACACATCAAGACCATTTATTTGGCCCTGGAAGTATCTAAAATACAAAGATGTTCAGATACCACTAAAAAGATACAAAGCATAGTGAAGTCAAGTATATTAATATAGATACTAACCATTATATTATCATAGAAAGCAACCCCCCAACTAATCTGGTTATAATAAAAATTATTGATATTCTAAACTCTCTGAAACCTCTTGCATTTTCTTTAAGATCCTCATTTCTCCTAGTCCTGGTACCTCTAAGACTATGCCCATACTTTTTGATATTTCTTCTCTATGATTTATCACCAGCATTCCACCTCTGTTGTCTTCAACCAAATCACTACTGGTGTTGCCATTTCACATCATGCTACTACTGAATTCTTTTTTTTTTAAATATTTTTTAATATTTATTTATTTCCTTTTTTGCCCTTTTTGTTGTTGTTGTTAGTGATGTCATCATTGTTGGATAGGACAGACAGAAATGGAGAGAGAAAGAGAGACAGAGAGGAGGAGAAAAAGATAGACAACTTGTGAAGTGACTCCCCTGCAGGTGGGGAGCTGGGGGCTCGAACCGGGATCCTTACACCTGTCCTTGCGCTTTGTGCCACCTGTGCTTAACCCAGCTGCTACTGAATTCTTACAGTGAACTGTAACCAGAGATACTGAGCCTGAGAAGTGAACCTTGCAACTCTTCAAATCTGGTGAGATCTTTCCTAACACATGGGACATCCTATCTCTGCATTGGACAGCACATCATCTAACAAAGTTACAGGTACTAGATATCAGCTAGGGTTTAGGGTATTGGGTACAGACACACATGTATCCATAAGCAAGGGCAATCATATAACTCAAAATGCTCAGTAATAGTTGAAATGCCTAAATAAGGCATCATAAATTCTCTAATTGATTGGACTTAGACCAAATTATCTGAGCAGCCTAGCAGAAAGACCCAAAGAAGACAGATCCCAAATACCTAATTCAGGTTGGGTTCAACAAATGACACTCAATGTTTAAACAACTGGGAGAAAATCTAAGGTCATTAAATAAAAGAGAAGACTATAAAAATTGGATAAGGGTAAGAGACTGGCCCACTTAATAATGGCCCTTTTGGTCAATATCACACTACCTCATCATCTGGGGCCCTAGTTAGGGAAACCTTGAATTCCCACACAAATATAATGGGGCTAGACCTCTAATGGATCCCTCTTTCCACCACCACTGGTCACTTCCATTAGGAAGGCTTCATAAGCCATCTTGTGGGCCCTCCCAGGACCTTGCCCTTTACCATAAAGCAGCAAAAGCAGGGATAGCCCCAGTCTCTGAAGAGAGATTAGGGTATCCTTCTCTGGCACTGGTCCTGAAATGAGTGCAGCCTATAATGTTCCCAGCTGTGATTATGAGCTGTGAGCTCAGACCAATAGAGATTCAGAGGTTAAACAGGCTCTGGTGATAAATATAAATATACAGGCCCTGGGTCAGGTGGATGGAGGTAAATAGTTAATTTTATTCACAGAATTTTTTCAAGAATGGGATTGGGGGGTCCAGTGGTAGCGTAATGGGTTAAGCACACAGGGTGCGAGGGCAGGGACAGACATAAGGATTCCAGTTCCAGCTTCAGTCTCCCCACCTGCAAAGGGGTCACTTCACAGGTGGTGAAGCAGGTCTGCAGGTATCTTTCTCTCCCCTTTTCTGTCTTCCCCTCCTCTCTTGATTTCTCTCTGTCCCATCCAACAATAGCAATGGCAACAATAATAGTAACAACAACAACAAAAAAGGCAGAAAAATGGGGAAAATGGTCTCCAGGAGCAGTGGATTCATAGTGCAGGCACTGAGCCCCAGCAATAACCCTGGAGGAAAAAAAAAATAATTTAAAAAATGTTAAGAATAAAAAAACGGAGCTACTTACTGCCCTAATCAAACTTTGTAGCTCTTTTCTCTACTCTGACACCATTTTCTCAGACAATATTCTTTATCCAACTTCAGGCTAGCTATCAAACTCAAGCAAAACAACCATAATTGTGTGCCCCCAGGAACATGCCTAAAATGGACTTTCTAGCTTTCTTCTAACCTAAGATTCCTAATCTCATCTGCTCTTTTCCTATTTGTTGGTTCCTGTTCATTAACCATTTTGTCTCACTTTATGTCCTGCCACCTTCCAGACACCAAGTTGCAGATGCTACCATGACTCCATCCTGACCTCCCTGGGCAGACGACCCCACCAGAGTGTCTGGAACCTTGCCTCTCTAGAGCTCTGGCTCACTAGAGAAAGATAGAAAGAGTCTGGAGGTATGGATCAACCTGCCAAAGCCCACATATAGCAGAGAAGCAGTTACTACAGAACCAGAACTCCTACAATCTGGAAAAACAACCTTGATCCATACTTCCAGTGAGGGAGAAGTGATAGGAAGGAGGAGCTAAAAGGGCTCTGAACCCTAGCTCCATCAGCACTCAGGGAGAAAGGAGGAAAAGGAGAGGGACATATGGAGGTAGTAATGTTGTCATGAGTGGCTTGAAGGTGAAGAGAGAATTGAATCAGGAAGAAAAGGGGAGCAATTATGTATAAATGTAGACAGATAGTTGTAGAGATGATGTCTGGCCCATGTCAACAACTTTGGGGGAACTGCAGTGACTTGCAGTGGGGATACTGAAGATTCAGAATCCTGGTGGAGGGAATGGTCTGGAATTATATCCCTGTTGACATGTGATTTTGGTAGTCAATATTAAATCACTAATAAAAAATTTTTTTAAAGCTTCATTTTTTTCTGCACAGTCGAAGCTCAATAGTTAACCAGTTTGTTGATTAACTAAATTCAGCACATGAAGAAGTAGATTAATCCATATTACTGGCTTATCACTTGCACTTCTTGACCTGGCACTGAGGGTGTGTATGCATAGATCTATGAGTGGTTGAAGAACAACAATATAATTAGGCAGAATTGTGAGCTTCAAGCCAACACCAGAGAAGCAACTGGCAGAACCATCAGCTGACAATTTCATAAAAAAAAAAAAAGTAATGAAAATTAAGGGGCGATTCAATTAGAACACCTGAGTGGCATTCTAAAACTTATATTTCATAGGCAAACTAGAAAAAAATGTCCTAATTTAGAATAATAGTGCCAAAGGAATGAGGATAATGAAAGAAAGGATATTAGAAACGGAACGGAGTTTTAGGAACTATAATGAACAAATAATTAAGCAGCCCAAGAGAGTAAAAATAAACAGCTCAAAGAAAGATAATAAAGGAAAATTCCTCTGTGATAATTGATGCATTGACTCAAAGCTAGATATCCACATGTGGATGAATGAGATTGAATCTTTATGTGACAAAAAATTTAAGTTATAAAAAAGCTTAAAAGCCATGATATTAAATACTTGACATAAAGCCTAAATCTATGAAACTCCTAGAAAGAAAAGTCACAGGAATAGAATTTCATGACACTGCTCTTAGCAGTGATCTTATAGCTACGACATGGAAAGCACAGACAAGAAAAACTATGGGGTTAACAGTTAACAGTATTTATATACTTTGCTGCCCATATTTGGGAGCTACTCTCTTCCCTGATCCAGCTTTCTAATCCTATTTCTAACTCTCACACTATTTTCCAAGACAATACTTTTAGCCCACCTGCATGTTAGCTGTCAGGCTCAGGCAAAAATTAGTAAAGCCACAGGCCCTTTAGAGTATACCTAAAATAGACATCCCAGCTTCTTCCAATATAAAGACCATAAATCTCGTCTGCTACATTCTTACCTTTAGGCTCCTGATAATGAAACAGATCTCCCAACTTCTGCATCCCATAATGATCCTGGGCCCATATTCCCAGAGGGATAAAGAATAGGGAAGCTTCCAATGGAGAACATGAAATATGGAACTCTGGTGGTGGGAATTATATGAGTAATACCCCTCTTATCCTATAGTCTTTTCGATCATTATTCAATCAATCAATACATCCATAAAAACTAAAAGAAATGGAACTGCATCCAACTCAAACCCTTCAGTACCAGCAAAGGGAACAATCAACAGAATAAAAAAGTAACTACAGGGGGTAGACAGCCTAATGGTTATGCAAAAAGACTCTCATGCCTGAGGCTACCAAGTCCCAGGTTCAGTCACCAACACTACCACAAGCCTGAGCTAAGCAGTGCTCTGCTAAAAAAAAAAAAAAAAAAAGTGTGTGTGTGTGTGTGTGTGTGTGTGTGTGTGTGTGTAATACACAACAACAATGAATCTTGAGTACAATACACTAAAATGAAATTAACTAGTGTAGGTAAAATATATAAGTATTTTATTTATGTAAGTTGCTAAAATTGTCAAATTCATAGACTCAGAGTGAAATAGGAGACTCTACCTCCTGTTATATATTATTTCCAAAAAATAAAGCCTGCATTTACAGACTGAAAAATCCACTGGATAGAGGCAACATCAACTTAAAATACAGAGATACCTAAACATATCTTTTTGACATTCTGACATTTCAAGTATAAATAGAAAGTTGTTTCAGGGTAGTCAGGCGGTAGAGCGGGTTAAGCGCACGTGGCGCGAAGAAAGACTGCCATAAGTATCCCGGTTTGAGTCCCTGGCTCCCCACCTGCATGGACGTGCTTCACAAGCAGTGAAGTAGATCTTCAGGTGTCTATCTTTCTTTCCCCCTCTCTGTCTTCCCCTTCTCTCTCCATTTCTCTCTGTCCTATCTGACAATGACGACATCAATGACAATAACAATAATAACTACAACAATAAAACAAGGGCAACAAAAGGGAATAAATATAAAAAATTTTTTTAAAAGACAGTTGTTTCAGCTTTCTAAGTGATAAAAACACACCAAATTGAATTAAGGCTAACATTAGACCTTTCTTTTCTGGCTCTGGACTTTAGTGACAGGGAAATACCATCTGAAAAATATTAAGAGGAAAGGTGTTTGACCCAAGAAACAATTCTCAACTAAAATACCATTAAATTGTCAGGATTGGAGATTATAATTTTGTGAGACATTTGCAGTAGTCACTGCACTAAGGAAACTAGAGAAGGTATTTTGGAATATGCGTTGACTTAGAATGTACCATCTGACAAATATAGGTGAGTGAAATACTTTCTGAAGCAGCACTTCAATAAGAAGAGGAGTCTCAAGGCCTGGGAAGATCATTGATCTTTGAATCTATCTATCTATATATATTACCTGGATGGTAAATTAATATCATATGTGATCATATGTGTTTACTGATGACTACTGAGTGTTGGAAAGTGGTTGTGTGGGCAGTATATAGTCACTGCATGTCTGAGGCCCTTGATTTGATCCCCAGCAATGCATATGCCAGAGGAATGTTCTGGCTTCTCTCTCCCTAACTCTCCTTCTTATGAAGTAAATAACTATATTAATCTTTAACACAGTGCTGGAGATTGAACCTAAGACCCTGAGTATACATTCTTCCACAGAGTAAAAAATATATATATATTTTCCTCCAGGGTTATCTCTGGCGCTCCGTGCCTGTACTAGGAGTCATTGATCCTGGCAGCCATTTTTTTTCCATCGTTGTTGTTGCTGTTATTGTTGTTGTTGGATAGGACAGAGAGAAACTGAGAGAGTAGGAGAAGATAGAGAGAGGCAGAGAAAGATAAACACCTGCAGACCTGCTTCACCACTTGTGAAGTGACTCCCACCCATGCAGATGGGGAGCTGGGCCCTTGAACCAGGATCCTTGCTCCAGTCCTTGTGCTTCATGCAAAGTGTGCTTAACCCATAATTTTCTCTTCCCTTCATGATAGGGATCAATCCAGGACACTTTAAGGGCAAATCTGTTTGGAAATGTTTAAATAATACACAGAGCATAGGAGGATATGTGTAAGATAATAGGATGAGGATTTAAAAACTTTCAAGGTCAATGTTAAAGGAACAATCAGCTAAAATACAGTGATGTAAGAGAGCTGAGAGAAGTGCTTAGCAATGGGAGTACTGGGGCAGGGAGATGGCAGGATGATTATGCAAAATACTTTCATACCTGAGGCACACAGGTTCCAGGTTCAATCCCTGACACCACCAAAAGTCAGAACTAAGCAGTACTATGGTAACAACAGCAACAACAAAAATTGAAAAACAATAGGAATAGACTAAGATCATTATTTCAGTAAGGTAGTAATGGAGACTATTCCAACAGAGAACTGGGTTTCTAATAGTGTCAAAGTCTTAAGTAAAGCCAGTGAAGTAGCTCACCTGAATAAAGTGTCATTTTCACAATGTAGGTGAAAATGACACTTTTTCTCCTCTCTCTCTCTGTGTCTACCTTCTCTGTTTCTACTGAAAAGCAAAACGAAAACAAACAAAAATCACTTCATAAGGTTTACTACAGAAGCAAAAATCAAAATTCTCCAGTTTGGTAAAAAGTACACAAAAACAAACAAAGCAAACACTATAATGATAACTACAACCAAGCAGGAAGTGATATTAGTAGTACTGACAGGCACACATTCTATTCAAACCAAAGAACAGATAGCTATTATTCTATGTGAACTATTCAAGAGCAGAAAAAACAGCTGAGAGGATGACTCAGCAGTAGAGAGAGCCCAAAACTGGTAGGCATGAGACCCCAGGTTTGGTTCTAGTGCATTATATACCAGAATGATACTCTTGTTGTCTTTCTGCAGTTAAATAAACAAACAAAACAATTCCTTAAAATAAAAGGAAATCAGAGAAAAGGAAGAAACTCTTTCAATTTACTTAAATAAAAAAAAAAACTGTCAAAAGGACACATTAAAAACAAATACACACACAGTTAATGAATATTGAAGCAAAATTCTAAATTAAATATTAAAAAATCCATTACACAACCTTAAAGTAATTGACCAGCATCTTCCTATTTTTTAAATTAAAAGAAATTAGTGTCCTGGTACTTTTTTTGTTTTATATTTGATAGAACAGAGAGAAATTGAGAGGGGTGGGGGAGATAGAAAAGGAAAGAGACACCCCGGCAAACCTGTGAAGCGACTCCCCTGCAGTTAGGGAGGCTGGGCTTGAAAAGGGATCCTTAAGCTGGTCCTTGCCCTCTTGTGCCATGTGCACTTAACCCGTTGCTCTACCTCCTGTTCTTCCTGTCTTAATGTTTACTATTACTATAGAACTACTGTCAAACACAAAATATAAAAACTTATAAAATAGGAAACAGTTTTTGTTATTTCTATATGGTATAGTTATATAGATGGAATACCTAAGAGGAATAAAGAAATAAAATATTACAAATAGAAATGCGACAAACTGATTAGGTGTGGAATTAACACACAGCAATCAATTGACTTTGGAGCTAAACAATTTAATAACGTTTTCACCTTTTTTTAAAAAAAAATTTATTTATTCTCTTTTGTTGCCCTTGTTGTTTTTAATTGTTGTAGTTATTATTGTTCTTGCTGTTGTTGGATAGGACAGAGAGAAATGGAGAGAGGAGGGGAAGACAGAGAGGGGAAGAGAAAGGAGAAACCTGCAGACCTGCTTCACCACCTGTGAAGCGACTCCCCAGCAGGTAAGCAAGTCTTCTACTCTAGCCTCTGAACCACCTCTCTGACTGCAGTGATTACTAATTTTTTTAACAATAATAATAATAAAATGTATTTCTGGCAAAATAGTTCTACAGCATGCACTAGACTGGCCTGACATTGTGCTTTGCATCTAGCTTCTATCCTTTCCTTCTCTCCATAGTAAAGCCAGGAGAAACTCAGTCAAATCCCACTTTGAGTTTGCCTTTCTTTTCTTCTTTCTCAACTTCTGTTTATGAGTGGGATCATCTCATACTTGTCTTTGTCTTTCTGGCATAGTTCACTTAACATAATTCCCTCTATCTCCATCCAAGATGGTTCAGAGAAGTGGGTTCATTGTTCTTAATAGCTGCGTAGTATTCCATTGTCTATATATACGACAGCTTTCTCAGCCATTCATCTGTTGTTTGGCACCTATATTTTTATTAGTGATTTACATTGTCTCACAAAATGGTAAAAATTCAGGGACAGGAGTTTGTGTATTGAACCAAATTAAAAGACTCTGGGGTGGGTGAGGGGGAGAGTACTGGTCCAAAAAGGATGACAGAGGACCTAGTAGGGGTTGTATTGTTACGTTGAAAACAGAGATATGTTATGCGTGTACAAACTATTGTACTTACTTCCAAATGTAAATGTAAAACAGTAATCCCTCAATAAAGAAATTTTAAAAAAGATTAAAAAAATTCAGGGACAGAACTAGAAAAATAACTGTCTGGGATACTTATTTTGCCATGTGTATAATCTAGGTTTGAGTCTGATACCCAGCAAACTGAAGGAAGGCTCAATGCTGTGGTTTCTTTTCCTGCCTCTCTATCTCTATCTGAAAGTCATCCTGGAAACAGTGCAGCCCTGGAGATAAAAATAAAAACAAAATAATTTAGCAATATAAGCCTACACCCCATCTATAGTGTGCACAATTCATCACACCCTTCCCAGCGTTCCATGCCTTATAACACATCTCACAAGGTGTAAAAGAGTTTGTGTACCTTTTTAAAAAATAAAACAAATAAGCAAACAAACAAAACAAGTTCCTTTGCTTTAGAATAGCATTTATTTATTTATTTATTTCTAAAAGGAGATATTAACAAAACCGTAGGACAAGAGGGGTACAACTCCACACAATTTCCACCACCAGATCTCTGTATCCCATCCCCTCCCCTGATAGCTTTCCTATTTATCCCTCTGGGAGTATGGACCCAAGATCATTGTGGGATGCAGAATGTGGTTGGTCTGGCTTCTGTAATTGCTTCCCCACTGAGCATCCATTTTTAAAGTTTGGTTAGTCAAGAAAAACAGTAGTAAAATACCTACACTTTCTTGTTATTTTATTTTTTCAAAAAACATGAATGCTTCAAAAACTGGCATGTGATCCTTGTGTAGGGGCCAGTCAAATCTATATGTCATTTCCCTTTTAGTATAAAGCAAGTGCTTATCTTACTTTTTATGATGCCCTTTGAAAATGTGAAACTCATGTTTTATCTGGAATTAGTTATAAGGGGTGTGTGTTGAGTCATGTATAGCTAGAAATGTAAAGGAAGCAGCAAGTAAAGGGCAATTTCCATGCAGGAGATGAACATGGGAAACTTAGATACAAAGGAAGAACCCACACTGACGCTGGCTGATCTGTTAAGTACTTTGTGGGGTATGTGATCAATGTTTAAAGGTAACCATTCTGGGAGTTTGACAATTTCCATGGTGATTACCCTACCCTACCATGGTTGATTTCAAACTACCAACAGAACAACTTTAAACACAGGTTAAAAAAGTACCTTTCTCTCTCTCTCTCTTTCTCTCTCTCTCTCTCTCTCTCTCTCTCTCTCTCTCTCTCGATGTTCAACTCCATTGGATTTAGACCAGATGAAGAACCTTTTCAGTAACTTGACACCCACATGCCCACACCCAGTGGCAGTCTTTTTTCCAAAATGGCAAACTAGAATCAAGGTCATTCTGCAGTCAAGTAGCAGAGGATGAGGAGGTGGTAATTTGAGTTGAAAGCAATGGAACTTTTGAAACCATCAGGTGATTTCTCATTTGATTGATAAGAGTAGGCTATAGAATAGATGTAATAGTGGGTAGTTTCAAGTTGCAAGTGCTACTATGATTCCATCCTGAATTCTCTGGGCAGACAACTTCACCAAGCGTCCCTGAGACTCACTTCTTCCAGAGCCCTACACCACTAGGGAAAGATAGAACCAGGCTGGGGGTGTGGATCAGCCTGTCAACATCCATTTCCAGCAGAGAATCAATTACAGAAGCCAGTCCCTTCTGTCCTATCCAACAATGACATCAATAACAATAATAATAACCACAACAACCAGGGCAACAAAAAGGAAAAAAAAAAATAGCCTCCAGGATCAGTGGATTCTTAGTACAGTTACCAAGTCCCTGAAATAACCCTGGAGGCATAAATAAATAAATAAATAAATAAATAAATAAATAAATGGAAAGGGGCAAACAAGGTTTATGTGCTGGTAGCATGCAAGATCCTCAATATCACATATATTGGATTGGTTTTCTGATTTCTTTCACACACATGAAATCCTCTTGGTCTCATATGAAATATGTAATGGAAAATCTGTAAGAGAAAAAAAGACAGTGACAATGAAGAAATTGTATGTTGTAGCAGGAAAGAACTGGTTGAGGAGGCTGGGTGTAGGCACACGTTACAATGAGTAAGGACCCATGTTCGATCCTCTGATCCCCACCTGTAGGGGAAAAGCTTCAAGAGGGGTGAAGCAGGTCTGTAGGTGTCTCTCTGTCTCTCTCTTCTTTCTTTATCACTTTCTTCTCAATTTTGGGCTGTCTCTATCCAAGAAATACAGATAATAAAAAAATTTTTTTAAAGTAAATATTATAAAAGAAACAGAAGAAAAAAGTGGATGAGTGTCTATAGGACCACAGGTGCATGCTGTGCTCCATTAGTCTCCTGGGATGTTTCAATGTGTCTGAAATGGGGTGAAGACATGGGCATCTCTATGAGGGAGAGATGTGTATGCAGTGGAATTTCTACTTCAGCAGGCCTGTGGGATTAGGTCCTGGGAGACCAGAGACTCATCACTAGAGGATCCTGCCATCTTGCCTGCCAACGGCTGGAGCTCTTTCCTAGCAGCAAAATTATAGGTGTGACATACATTTGGTCTATTTTTCTCCGAAATATCCCAGAAAAGTCACAAGAGGACGCAAAAGATGATTTCCTCCCTTTGAAATGGCTAAAACAAAAGTGGTAAAAATAAATCCAAGGTTTAAAAATACCTCAGGAATGGTAGGGCAACAGGCTATCATTACTCAGACTTCTGCCTGCAATTAAACATTTCCAGAAGGTTGCAAATTGCCTACTTCTTCACCAATTTCACATTGCACCCCCCAACTAATCCAACTTGCTGAAAGCAAGGCTTTTCAGAGAAGCTTCTCTACAGCCTTGAGATGCCTATGTGGGGCCTTTACTCCTCTACTTTGGAACATTTTGAGTTCTTGTGGCCTCTAAGGTCATTCATGAGCAGAGTATTTTAGTGTGTTCAGGTTAACTACATCTCATAGCTAGAGATTGTTAGATATGATTGCTACTATTGACTTCACAAAATAACCTTTTTTTTTGTTATGAACCTCTATAATGGTTGGAAGAGATTAAGTTAATATGTGAAACTCTTCTCTTAACTACTGAGACGTAGTTTTGTTGTTGAACTTGTTTTTCAGATTTGACATTCAGATCTGAATAACCCAGTGGAATAATCACACTTAATTTATCCATGAATTTATTCTTTTAAAAATTCTATGAGTGATTTAATAGCAATTAACAATATCAATCATTATACAGAGGCACAATCCCACACAGCTCCCACCACCAGGGTTCCATATCCCCTCCGTTGGAAGCTTCCCTATTCTTTTTTTTAAAATTTTTTTTTAAATTTAATTTTATTTATTTATTCCCTTTTGTTGCACTTGTTGTTTTATTGTTGTAGTTATTATTGATGTTGTTGTTGTTGGATAGGACAGAGAGAAATGGAGAGAGGAGGGGAAAACAGAGAGGGGGAGAGAAAGATAGACACCTGCAGACCTGCTTCACTGCCTGTGAAGGGACCTGCCTGCAGGTGGGGAGCCGGGGGCTCGAACCGGGATCCTGACGCTGGTCCTTGAGCTTAGCGCCACCTGCGCTTAACCCACTGTGCTACAGCCCGACTCCCGCTTCCCTATTCTTTATCCTTCTGGGAGTGTGGACCGAAATTCCTTATGGGGTGCAGAAGGTAGGAGGTCTGGCTTCTGTTATTGCTTCTCTGCTGGACATGGATGTTGGCAGGTTGATCCAGACCCCCAGCCTATTTTTATCTTTCCATAGTGGGGTAGGGCTCTGGGGGGAGGGGGGTTCCAGAAGTCATTGGTGAGGTAAATTGCCCAGGGAAGTCAGGATGGCATCATGGTAGGTCTACAATTTGGTTGTTGCAAAGTGCAGGACAAATTGTTTAATAAGTAATAAAATTGTTTAAACGCAGGACAAATTGTTTAACAAGCAAGAACCCCCCCCCCAAAAAAAAAAGATAGGGATAGAAGAGATGAGACTAGAGGTCTTCATGTGGGAAGGAGCTAGGAAGTCTATTTTAGGTATGTTCCAAGGGGCCCATGACTTTAGTACATGCATTTATTCTTGATGGACACTTGGGTTGTTTGCACCTTTTTGGCTGTTGTGAATATTGCCCTGAAATGGATGTACACATCTGTGCATGAACTACTTCATTCTTTTTTTTTAAGGAGTTGACATACACACAGAATTGGAGTTGTTTGGTCAAGTGCTAATTCTATGTTCACAGTTTGCAAAGTGTTTCCATACAGTTATCTGCTGTAGTTAAAACCAGCTCACATTTCTAGTGCGCATAAACATTTTGATTCCCCCATATCCTCACCAACATTTACTTTCTGTTTCTTGTTTCTTCCTTTGGTTAAATTATTGTCATTCTGATGGAGGAACCGGATACTGCACTGCAGCATGGGTATGTTCTGAGCACGATAGCTACATATTTCCTGTGTATGACGCTCACTGTAGATCATAAACTGTTTCTTTTCATTTCATTTTGTTGATTTTTTCCTCTAGTCATAAATGCATGCTTAATAGTCACAAAAAGCATATGTATATATATATATATGTATATATATTTAGAGAGAGGTGAAAAGTGTGACTAGAGCATCACTCCTGGCACATAGAGTTCTAGGGATCAAACCTGGGATCTCATGCATGCAGATAATATGTTCTATTATTCTGCTTTCTTCTCAGGCCCATTCTTTGATTTAACTAAAGTTGCATTAATTTGCTTTGCTGTCCTGTATAAATTTCAGGAGTGTAACTCCTTGACTCTGTCTGTGTGGAGACCACACCATCAAAGTTCTAAGGTCTTTGTTGTCAGTTCTCATATATATATATTTAATTTTTTAAAATCTTTATTTATTTATTTGAATAGAGACAGAGAGGAATTGTGAGGGGAAGGGGAAATAGTGCGGGAGAGAGACAGAGAGACACCTGCAGACCTGCTTCACTACTCATAAAGCTTTCCCCCTGCAGGTGGGGACCAGTGACTTGAACCCAGATCCTTGCCCACTGTAATGTGTGCACTTAACTAGGTGTGCCACTGCCTGACCCCCAGTTCTCATATTTTTATAAGGATGAAACTGACTTGTAGGAACAGGCCTGCAGCTTACACTATAGTTCCTGTAAGAGATAAGACAAGGAGAAAAAAGCAAGAACATGTCTGGACCTTAAAATACCCAATCTTCTAGTTCTCTCCAGGAGCTCACCAAACTATCTGGTGTGATGACTGTGCCTGACCCCCAGAGCTGCTTTGGGAATTAAATGAGATGAACATGAAAGTGTTGAACCAGAGGGCTCACTGGGAGAGCTCTGATCTGAAGAATGTTGATGTGAGTCACAGATGATGTGAGCAGTACCTTGCTGAGTCATTCAGCACAGAAACTTCTGCTTTTTGTTCTTCTCTTCCACTTAAAAATCCCCTACATGAAAACACTCTGGTGCATGATTTTCTAACTGACCTATTTAATCATGATGTATTCTGCATACTTCACAGTGTCAAGAGCAGAGTACTCAGGAAGTTTTCAAAATATACTTCAAGTTTCCTATTGTTTCATGTTCTTCCAAAACAAACACCTTCAGCCTTGAGGCCCATTTCCCTCATGTGAAGAATTCCACAGGATAAAAAAATGAAGGTTTTGAGCCAGTAGTTTCTATCAAGTAGAAGGAAAGCCGTTTCCACTTGAGGAAGATAAACTTGTCTGGGCAGGACCCATATGTGGACAACCACGTAGCTGTTGGGACTCTGTGACCTGGCCATGCAGGGTGTCATGGCTGCCCTCTGCAGTGCTGTGTGTGGCCAACTTCTGGGAAAGCAGTGCTTCCTTATTTGGGACATGGTAACAGCCCCCTGGCATTCATCTTGCTGTTGTTAAACATAGCGTCCTTGAACAATGTGATTCTTGAACCTCACAGGGCCACATATAGATTTTTTGTTTGTTTGTTTTTCAGTAAAATATATTGGAAACATTTCTGAAGCATTGTGACAATCTGAAAAACAAAACAAAACTCAGGGAAGGGTCAGTGTATGAGGTTGAGTCACATGTTACCATGCCTAAGGACCTGGGTTCAAGCCCCTAGTCCCAACCTGCAGGAGGAAGCTACAGGTTCAGTGCTGCAGTGCTGCAGGTGTCTCTCTACCTATCTTCCCCTTCCCTCTCAATCTCTCTATTGTATCAAATAAAAAGAAAGGAATAAAGAAATAGAGAGAAAGAGTGAGAGTAAGAGAGAAAGAGAGTGAGTAGGAGGGGAGAAAAAGAAAAATTGGCTGTCAGGAGTGGTGGATACATCTTGTAGGCACTGAGCCCCAGAGATAATCCTGGTTGCCAGAAAATAAATAAGTAAATATATTTAAATTTTGAGAATAGATCATATGACCTAGAAAGGCTGAGAAAAGGAAGGAAAAATTAAACATGTCCTGAATGCATAACATTTATGGACCTAGCATTTTTTTGTATTAAAAATCATTTTCGGGATTCGGAGGGGTAAAGCAGAGGGTTAAGCTCACGTGGCATGAAGCAGAAGGACTGGCATAAGGATCCCGGCTTGAGCCCCAGGCTCCCCACCTTCAGGGGAGTCACTTCACAAGTGAAGCAGGTCTGCAGGTGTCTGTCTCGCTTCCTCTCTGTCTCCCTTCCTCTCTCCATTTCTCTCTGTCCTATCCAACAATGACAAAAACAATAACAACAACAATAATAACTACAACAATAAAACAACAAGGGCAACAAAAGGGAATAAATAAATAAATATTTTTAAAAATAATTTTCAGTACTCTAGATTTTATTTTTCTTAAAAGTTTCTTAAGGACATTTTCTTTTGTATATGCATACATGGAATTTGCTTATACTCAATATGTATACACAATGTAGAAAACCTGTGTCAAACCTGTGTCGATCAGCTTTATATTCTCAGTAAGACTCTCAGTAATCTGCTAGTTTAAACTGGGGTGGAGACTCAGAATTTTTGCATGAATTTTTGGCATTATTAGTCCCTGTAGCTCATATGCAAAGCCCTGTCTGAATGAAACCTATGGAGAGTTCATTTATTTATCATTACTGCAAATGCATATTCCTTTTTTTTTTTAACCAGAGCACTGTTCAGTTCTGGTTTATGGTGTTTTGGGGGATTGAACCTAACCTGGGACTTTAGAGTTTCATGCATGAGACTCTCTTTGCACAACCATTATGCTATCTACCCATGTCCCCAAATTCATATTCCTAAAAGTAATCACGTTTTGGTGCAGTGGATGCCTGCATGAGTGAGTCTCCCATGTTTGAGACTGAGGGACATCTCAGATGGTATAAATTCTGCCTTATAGGATAGTGACTTTGACATACATGCAGGGTACTGGAACCTCACAGGGCATTATTGCACTTGACACACATGGTTTCACTGATTTCTCATTCAACCTGTGGTGAGTACCAGGAACTAGCTCTTTCACCTTCTGCTCTGCAGAGGCTGGAAAGTAAAAACTTACCTTTGCCACAGGACACTGCAGTAAGCTTTTGTGATTTACTGTTATCATCGGAAGTCCTTATGCAGATTTGGAAGGACAAAGGAGAAAGTTGTTGTCTTCCTGGGTGATTACAATGCCTGGTCACTAGAGGGGGTTGGAGGGCTGGAGACGGAGGTGAGGGTATCCGCCCTGGACACTTGTCTTGTTCGGAGGAACAGGTGCAGCTCGGTTGCCTCACGGTGCTGTGATACTCATCCTGCTTCTTCCTGAAGGAAGCACCTCCACCAGGGAGCTGGCTCCCCAGTTCTGGGCATCAATCCCAGAGGCTAAATTGAGAGCCAGTCACTCTGGTTCCGCCAGCACTTTTGTGCATACCCAGTTTTCTATGCAGCATGCCTTAACTTCTGTACATAGCTAACACATTTTCCCCTGAAACAGAGCTGATGGACAAGGGCAAATATCATTGTTTTGTTTCTTATAGCAGGGTAAGAGTTACTGACAAAGGCCAGATATTAGATTTACAGGCAGACCTGTAGTTGTCTTTAAAGGGAATACATTTACACCATACTTTTAGATGACTACCAAAGCAAGCCTGAGCTAACGGCTATCAACAAAAATTTATCTTCTGACAATAATACAGAATACGTAACTTAGAAACATTATCTACCTTCAGAAGCCAAGTCACAGATGCTACTGTGATTCCATCCTGAATTCCCTGGGCAGATGACCTCACCAATATGCCCTGGATTCTCTCTTCTCCAGAGCTGGGGGTATGGATCCACTTGCCAATGCCCATGTCCAGTGGAGAAGCAATTACAGATACCAAACCTCCTGCACCCTATAAAGAATTTCGATCCATACGCTCAAAAGAGTAAATGTTAGGGGAAAATGACCAGAGAGCTCTGAACTCCAGTTCCATCAGGACCCAGAGAGAGAGAGAGACGAGGAAAAAAAAAAAAGAAAGAAAGAAAAGGAAAGATATTCAGAAGTAGTAACCAGTGTAGTGGTGTGACTTAGAATGGAAGAGAAGGCAGGACCATAGAAAAAAATTAGCAAATATCTATATAGACATATAGTTACATAAATAATAGTCAACCCATATCTGTGACCTTAGGAGAACCACTACAGTTTCCATTAGAGGGAATGGAGACATAGAACTCTGGTGGTGGTAACAGTGTGGAATTGTAGCCCTGTTATCTTAGTTTTGTAAACCAATGTTAAATCACTTATAAAAAATTATAATAGTAAAAATCCTGTTATTCACTCTTAATTCAAAGGATATTAGGGACAGTTTGACAGCCTCTCTTAATGTTGAATCTTTTTCTCTTTGAAAACACTAATAATAACTGTAACAACAAAAATACACATTGAGGGAACTCCCAGAGAAATAAGAAAGAGAAGGAAATGACAAACAAGGAAGGCGAGCTATGGGTGCACCCACTGAGCTTTGGGACTATTACACGATTTCTGGCAGAAATAAATGCAAACTCTGTTTGGAAAGATGAGTTTTCACACAAGTCCCATAGACACTGTGCTGCAGCCGATGAAATTCCAATTTTCAATTATAAAGTGGAGAAGGAAATAATCTATATTGAGGATCGATAGGGCAATTAGTGAAGTAGCTGTTAGTCAATAAACCTACAAAATATTCCTTCTGTAGGGCTAGATAGCATAATGGTTATGCAAAGAAAGTCTCATTCCTGAGAGGCTCCAAAGTCCAAGGATCAATCCCCTGCACCACCAAAAGCCAGAGCTGATCAGTGCTCTGGTTAAAAAAAAAAATTCTTTCTATAAATGCTAAATTATAATAACACAAGCAATACAAATGTCAAATAATGATAAAACATAAAAAAGCATGAAGTAGTAGTAAAAATATTGTCAAATATTCTTTAAGTGATTACGGACATACATGATAGTTCATGAGGAAGGGTACCTGTCTTGTCAAGTGAACTGCCCAGGTTTGAGTGTCAATTTCACAGGAAAGTGCCTTAGTATTGGAAATGTCTTTCTCGCTGTGTGTGTCTCTCTGTCTGAAAGTGGAAGCTGTCTAACAGATGTGAAACTGCTCATGTGTAAGTTTCCACTTTATCAAGAAAAAAAAAACAGTAGAAAAATATTAAGAACAAATTACTTTGAATAAGAAAGACTTTTTTTTCAGCCTGAGAGGTGGCACAGTGGAAAAAGCATTAAACTCTTAAGCATGAGGTCCCAAGTTCGATCCCTAGCATCTTATGTACTAGAAAATTGCTCTGGTTCCCTCTGCCTTTTGTGAATAAATAAAAAAAGATAGAATTTAAATTAAGAAAACTTCTAGAAAGAAAAATGTGCACTTTATTTTCTTTCTTTCTTTCTTTTCTTTTTCTTTCTTTCTTTTTGTCTCCAAGGTAATCACTAGAGTTCAATGCTAGCACTGCAAATCCACTGCTCCTGGTGACTTATTTTTTTCTCCATTATTGGATAAGATGGAGAGAAATTGAGAAAGGAGGGGGCGATAGAGAGAGAGAAAGATAGACACACCTGCAGGCTTGCTTCATCACTTGGGAAGCATCCCTCCTACAGGTGGGGAGCCCAGGCTTGAACCCAGATCCTTGTGTGGGTCCTTGCACTTAGTACTATATGTGCTTAACTGGGTGAGCTACCATCCAGCCCCCAAAACAGTTGACTTTCTTTTTGTACCAAAGCACTGCTCATGTCTGGCTTATGGTGGTACTGAGGACTGAACCTGGGACTTCTGATGAAAGGCTTTTTGCATAAACATTGTGCTATTTCCCCAGCCACATTGATTTTTTTTTAAAGTCAGATTTCTGCTCAGCTCTGGCTCGCAGTTTAGTTTACAGTGGAGAATGGGGACACAGAACTCTGGTGGTGGAAACTATGTGAAACTAAATCCCTATTACTTTGTAATTTTGCAAGCCAATATTAAATCACTTAAAAAAGAAAATCCTGTAGTTTAAAGGCTATGATACTCCAGTCCAGGAGGTGGCTCACCTGTGAAAGCACATATATCTCCAGGCCCAAGGACCCAGGCTTGAGACCTGGCCACCACCTGGGAGAAGTTGCCATGGGTTCACAACTTCACAAGTGTTGGAGCAGTGCTGTGGTGTCTCTCCTTCTCCCTATGTTCTTCTCTCTCTTTTTAATTGTGTAGGGCAGAGATAAATTGAGAGAGAGGAAGGGCAGATAGGGAGGGTGAGAGAAAACACATCTGTTTCACCGCTTGTAAAGTGACCTTTCTGCAGGTGGGGAGCCTTGGGCTTGAACTGGGATCCTTGCATGGGTCCTTGTGTTTTGGACCATGGGTGCTTAACCTGGTGCCCCACAACCTGGCCCCTCTGACTGTTCTTCTCTATCTCTGCCTGTCACTGCAGTCTAGAGAAAGGGAGACAAAAGTGATACTCTGTGTCTGAAGAACATTTTATACAGGAGTCAAGAGGAAATGACTGAGTGAAATACACACCTAAAGAATATTCAGGGGGCTGAGGAAGTAGCTCACTGCCTTTGCATGGGGCATGTCCCCAAAGAGAGTGCACACATAATGACATCATCAAATGTCAGAGAGAGAGGGGGCAGTTATTCTGAGTGGAGAGTAACAATGTACAGCTTTCATTTACAAATACCTGCATTTGTTATTATTTATTTATTTATTTATTTTTCCAGAGCACTGCTCAGCCAGGGATTGAACCTGGGACTTTGTAGCCTCAAGCATAAGAGTCTTTGCATAACAATTATGCCATCTACTACCCCACCCTCCTACTCAATACATGCAACGTTTTAAAATTTATTTATAAAATAAAAAATATCGATAAGACCGTAGGATATGATAGGTAAAACTCCACACAATTCCCACCACCAGAATTCCATATCCCATTTCCCTCCACTGAAAGTTATCCTATTCTTTGTCTCTCTGGGAGCATGGGCCCAGGGTTATTATGGGGTGCAGAAGGTGGGAGGTCTGGCTTCTGTAACTGCTTCTCTGCTGAACATGGACATTGGCAGGTCAATCCACACTCCCACCCTGTTTCTATCTTTCCCTAGTGGAGTAGAGCTCTGAAAAGGTGGGGTTCCAGGACACATTAGTGAGGTGGTCTGCCCAGGGAAGTCAGGTTGGCATCATGGCAGCATCTGTAACTTGATAGAGTACTGGAGCTGAGAGGTTGGCATCACAGGCCTGTCTGTGGACACAGTCTGAAGTGAAACATGTCAATGTGGTCCTGACTCCATTGATTAGGTTGAGATCAGCAGATGCAGTATCATTTGGTATGGGTCAAGAGAAGCCTGCTGAAAAATGAGCCCTGCCGTTGAGGTTCCAGGACTGGGAGAAATATGGGTTTTATAGAGAATGGGGAGGGTTCCTGCTGTCTTAAGGTTTAAGAAGGCAATAGATAATTATTATTATAACCAAGTTATCTGGAAATTTGGTTGACTTTGTAATCCCATTGTTAGGATTTTCTGTATCATATAAGACCTCTATATGAGATATCATATAAGACCTATCTACCCTAGCGCAATACTCGATTTTAAAAAAATATTATTTTTTAGTTTAAATTTTTTAGTAGCTTCATTTATTTATTAGATAGAAACAGCCAGAAATTGAGAGAGAAGGGGGAGGTAGAGAGGGTGAGAGTGACAGAGAGAATCCTACAGACCTGCTTCACCACTTGTGAAACTTTCCTCCTGTAGGTGGGCACTGGGGGCTTGAACCCTGAGTCTTTGCACACTATAACCTGTGCACTCAACCAGGTGCACCACCACCTGGCCCCACATTTTTTTTAAAAAAGATTAATCTGATTTTCTTTCTGCAGAGAATCAATCACTGAACTATTGTTTAGCAAATGCTATTCAAAAATCAAGAATCCCTTCTTTTGCAATGTGGAGAGAACAATTTCAATTTTCTAGGACCAACTCAAGCTTGTGAAAACCTTCTATAAATTCACTGACTCATATCAATATTATACATAATAACTCCTATTATTATATTCTACATTGTCTTAGTGAAAATATGTTTTTACCTTTAAAAATTAACAGTTCAATATGGCAGCAGGTGATACTTTGCATGATTAAAGTCCATTTTAGATATCCCAGCATGGAATTTTAAGAGGATTTTTTCAGTGAGTCTCTGATAAACAAGAAACTGTGATGCAAATCTGGTGATAAACATCTTTTTAAGACTAAAGAAGTGATACAAATCACAAAACTCTCAAGAATTTATTATCAGCTCAGGAGGACCACTTGTACCTTGTTTTTGTTACTTTGTTTTGAAGATCAAATTGCTTTATCCTTTTAAATAAATATAAAAAATAATCCCATTTATACTGGGCCCCACAAACATTTAATACCTAATTTACTAGCCATTTCAGCCTCTCCCAGGGATATAATCTTAAACCAATCAATCTGCAGTTTCCAGAATAACCCACCCCTGGTGAAGTAATATGTATAAGGAAACCCCCATTTTCCCTTGAGGGATTTCCGATGGCTTTACATCAACAGTCATTTCTTTTGCTAGTAATCTGGTCTCAACCTCTCATTAAAACTTTCATTAAAAAACTGTGTTTCACTGGATAAGACAGAAAGAAATTGAGAGGGAAGGGGGATACAGAGGAATTGGAAGAGAAAAAGAGAAACTTTTCTCTTGTAGGTGAGGACAGGGAGCTTGAAATAGGGTACTTGTGCATGTTTACATACTCACTTGACCTCTTGACCCGGTGTGCCACCACCTGGACTGCAAAGCCTTCCTTTTTGTGTAAGCTCTTGTAATGCCTTCCTACTCACTAGATGGGATGCTGCTCAGTCCATAAATTGTGTAGTAAAGCCTATTCCCCCCTGAGTTTATAAATTTTGTTTTTTCTATCCATATGGTTTGCCATGCAGAGTTATTTATTTTTTGGGGGGGTATGGGGGAAGCAGAAAGTGTCTCTGTTCATCCAAAAAACAAACAAACAAACAAACAAAAAACAAAAAAAAGATGATATTATATCCTTTGGGATAAAGTGGATAGAATTGGCGATTATTCTCAGTGAAGCAAGTAAGGAGGTCAAAAACAACTACAGAATGGTTTCACTCATCTGTGGAATACAGAGAATTGAGTATACTAATGTGAAAAAAAAAGTCAACCTACTTCTAAGACTGTGGAGGAGGGACTGTAGTCTTTATCTATGAGGGTGGGGAAGGGGACACAGACTTTTGATGAAGGGAGTGTTGAGAAAAAAAAACAACAGGATTCAGCAATCACACAGTAGTGGTGGTGATTAGATTAAATTCACAGGGTCCAACGCTGGTGAGTGAGGAAACAATGATTATTAAGAAGGCAGTGAAAAGTAGAGAAGAGAAGGTAGACTGCTGAGGCTAAATGTAAGATAAAATATTGTTTCAAATCCATCAAGGGCTAGTTGATTTTAGAGTTTATCTATCCTGACAGACTGGGAAGGTGGGCAGACTTGATGGAGAACTACAAGATTCCCCATTCAAGCAAGGATTTTAAAAAATTGTTTTTATATCTATTATGTCTAGGTGGAGAAGGGTTGGGTAGTGGCATGCCTAGTAGAGCATATCTATTACCATGAGGGAAAGGATGGGTTCAAGTTCCTGGTTCCCACCTGCAGGGAGAATGTTTCACAAACAGTGTTGTAGTTGTCTCTACTTCCTTCTGTCTAGCTCTACTGTTCTCTCTGTCTCTCTCTCTCTCAAAGAAATGGTCACTGGGAGGCATGGAATTATAGTGTAGCCACCAAGTTATAATTATAATACTGGTTACAAAACAAAAGAAGGAAAGGAAATGAATGGGGCCAACAGGTGGCCCACCTGGTAGAGTACACGTTACCAAGTACGAAGACCCAGGTCCCATCCTCTGGTTCCCACATGCAGGGGATGTGAATTGGGGGAGCAATGTTGCAGGTATCTTTTCTCTATGTCTCTTTTTTCTGATATCTCTCGCTTTCTATATCTCTGCATTTCACCTCTATCAAAATAACAGGTAAAGAAGGCAAGAACAATAGCTGTTTGGAATGGTGGAGTCACGCAGGCACTGAACCCCAGTAATATTACTGGTGGGGAAAAAGTAAATTGGGGGACTTTAGGGTCTATAGGACCAGGCCTTGAGGCCCTCAGGCCATATGGCCTTCTGGGTCACTCTGGGCTTTCCCCATAATAGATCTGAAGTCCTGTTGTTTGCTCTGAAGACAAAGGGGAGATAGGAACAAAGGGGAATTGTGAGTTTCTGCTCATTGTTGTTTTTCCCCTCCACATGTTCAGTTTTAGAATAATTGTTTATTTATTCATTTTTTGCAAAGCAGTTTCCAGGAACAGAGTGCTCACAGTTCTTATACTTCTTTTGCCCAACCCAATTTGTCAATATCAGATTACCTCATCCTTCCAGACCCTTGTGAGGTAGTACTGTCTTTTGGGACCATAGTGTCATTTTGAGGTTGAGCAAACAAGCAAATTGACACTAGGTAGATAAGTAGAAGAAACAGTCCAAGTTTTCATAACGTACATATAGAGAATTGACATGACTAGGTAATTTTCACAGTCTCTTAAAGATGGCAATTCTTTATGGCCTCTTGGGATATTGACTGACTTTAGGACTGCATAGCAAGGTGACATATATTGGAAAAAACCTGCTCTGAACATTTTGGTTAAAGCCTGTCTGATCCCTGTTCCCACAACTACAAGGGGAACCCTGTACCTATTTTGTTTCTTATTTATTTATTTATTTTTATATTACATAATTACACGTTGACAGGGATTTGAATCCACACCATTCCCACCACCAGAGTTCTGACTCTTCACTCTCCACTGCAATTCACCACAGTTCCCCTAAGGTTGTAGAGATGGGCCAACCATCATCTCTATAACTATCTGTCCACATTTATATATAGTTACCCTTTCTCTTTTTCCTGATTTAATCCTCTCTTTTCATATCTACCTCCATATGTCCCTCTCCTTTTCCTTCTCTCTCTGGGTGCTGATGGAGCTGTAGTTTAGAGTCCCCTTATCTTCATCACTTCTCTGCCGCTGGGAGTATGGATCAAGGTTGCTTTTGGGGAGCAGAAGGTAGGAGTTCTGACTTTTGTCATTGTTTCTCCACTGAGCATGGGTGTTGACAGGTTGATCCATACCCCAGCCTGTCTCTCTCTTTCCCTAGTGTACCAGAGTTCTGGAGATGTGAGGGTCCAGGACACATTGGTGAGGTCGTCTGCCCAGAGAAGGTGGCATGGAGTCATGGTAGCATCTGTAGTTTAATATCTTGAAGGTGACATGACCTAAGTTGAGACAAAATGGTTATAGGTTTGTAAATTAATATTAAATCACTAATAAAGATGGTTTTGTGTAGAAAGTTGGGAAATGCATTATAATGTATTCCATATTCAAAAGAGGAAATATTTCTAGAGAGGACTATATGTTGTGTTATGTGGTGTTATCCAGTTACATGGAGACCAGATATATCAACACATGACTCGCAGCACCATTGTCTACTGCATTTTTCTTCAAATGCTTTTGGCAGTTATACAAATACTATAAATATCCAGTGAAAAGCTTCCTTATAAAATTAGCTACTTATAATAAGGAAGAGAAATCTGAAACCAAGAATCTCAGATATGTATTCTTTGAGATTTTTCTTTTCTTTCTTTCTTTTGCCTCTGCACACGTCCCATTCTGATCATCATCAGAAAGCTGTGTGGTATGCCTTTGCCACAAGTCACTACAATATTCTGAACCTGGTCTACTCATTTGCAAGATGAGGAAGCAGACAAGACTATTTGCATCAAACATTAGCCCAAATAGTTATCAGGTTCTATACTTGAAAGAATGAGTTTTGGACATTATATTTGTATTGAACCATCAATTCAATGAAAAGCTTTAATCTCTTTGTAAGATGATTATAGTAAACACTATCTCGAAGCTCAAGATTATGTTCTTTATATAATTCCAGATCAAAAGTTCTTCATAAGACTCTAAAATTAGAATTAGACCTTTAAAACACACACACACACACACACACACACACACACACACACACACACACACCAAACCTAATGAATGTCAAGTGGATTTTGTACACTGTAGTCTTTCCTGTGAATGTGAACTTAGTGTTATTTTTAATTGTCCTGCAGTGTAGTTTAGCACACACTGTCCAAGGGTATGCAATCATGTCTCCATGAAAATAACTACAATTCATCATGGTGGGTTCAGTCTTGTGGTGAAGGTGATTTTTTCTCTGCAATTTTGCATACACATGTCACACTGCAGTGCCCCTAGAGCTTTCCTTGGTGGGCAGAGGTCCTACCTCTGGAGGAAATAATTCTAGGAGGACATAGTGCTGTTGTTTATTAAGAAGGAAGTTAAGACAAAGAAATCCCAAGTGCACCCTCTCAATAGCTGTTAGACTTGTAGAGGTTTATAAAGAGACTATGGGGCCAGGCTGTGGCACAGCTTGTGGGTCATCTCAGGCTCTCCACCTCCCTGGCCACTGGTGGCAGAGATCAGGGCAGCCCCTGAGAGTCCTAGGGGGCCCTGGTAAAGTGGGAGAGTGTGCAGAGAGGAATCAACCACATGATTTCCTCCTCTGGGAGAAGCCTCAGGGATGATTTGTTTATTGGGGGATACAACCAAGTAGATATACCCAAAGGTTTGAGAAAGGTTAAGACAATCATTAATCCATACACAATACAAAGTTACATCTTGACCTATCAAGAATTTATCACAACTGGAAAGTTACCATATAAGGTCTGGTCATGAGCTCACAATACATAGGTAGGCTTTTATCTCTAAGGGTAAATTATAAGCAACTCAAGGAAGGGGGGAAGGGAGCAGTTGACTAAATCCAGGATATTTGTGGTGGGTTTCGGTTGGCCATACATAGTAATTCATGGCCTTTGTTCAAAGGGAATGAGGAAGCATGTGCAGAAAGATTCCCAGTCTGGAAAAGTCCATCCATCATAGTTCACGAGGTCGGGGGGGGGGGCAGCCTACCACCTCTCGTGAAGAGGAGAGGGCTCGGGGTCAACCCACTCAGACTCTGTGAGAACAGAAATAACGCCTTGGACTTCCCAGACAAGCAGGCCCTTTCCCACAACAGCTGGTTGAGTGCATACGTGACCATGAGCAAAGACTTGGATTTGTTTGAATCCTTGTTCCCAACCTTTAGGGGAGACACTTCATGAGCACTGAAGTAGGTCTGCAGGTATCTCTCTCCCTCTCAATCACCCTCTCTTTTCTCAAGTTCTCTCTGTCCTATCAAATAGAAAGGAGGAAGAAAAAAAAGAAAAAAAAATGGCTGCCAGCAATGAGCCCCAGCAATAACCCTGGAGGCAACAAAATAAATAAATAAATAAATGAATAAATAAAGTGCACACACACACACACACACACACACACACACACACACACACACACACACACACTGCTGATGCCTCATGCTGGCACTACTTCTTGAAAACTGTGTTTTCTTTTTCTTTGTTTTCAGGTAGAAAAGGGCAGGGTGGGGGGGGGGAGAGGCAGAGACAAGGAAAGACACAAAGGGAAGGACAGACATCACAGCACCTCTCTGCTGTTCATGAACCTTCCCTTTGTTGCTATGTCCTCATGTATTGAGTTGGGAGGCTCAAACCTAACAGAGTGTGCATTAAAGGTGAGCTATCTCCTAGCCTGACAGTACACTTTAAATTTTTATTAAGAAAGAGTATTAAAAATCATAGTTAAGCAAGTTATGTTTGGGGATCAGGCAGTGGAACGAACACCTGGTTAAGCACTCATGTTATGGTGCCCAAAGAACCTGGTTCAAACTCCTGGGCTCCACCCACAGGGGCAAAGCTTCACAGGTAGTGAATCAGGGCTGCAGGTATCTGTCTCTTTCTCCCTTTCTATCTCCCCTTCCACTCTCAATTTCTCTGCTTCACCACTTGTGAAGCTTTTCACCTGCTGGTGGGAATGAGTGGCTTGGACACTGTAATGTGTATGCTTAAGGCGCATCACCACCTGGCCCCAACACTTATACATATTCAGTAGTCACAAAGTTAATGCCACCCAGATTGAAATTAAGCGTTCTAACTCCTTTCAGACCCCCACTCCCCCCAAAAACTCCTATGACTTAATATTATTGATAGTCAACATGAATCCAATGTACATAGCTTTGTATTCACCAGGGTGATCACTGGGGTTTGTTGCCAGCAGTACGAATCCATAGCTCCCAATGGCCATTCACCCCACCCTTTATTCATTTCTATTTTTGTTTTGATAGAACAGAGAGAAATTGAGAGAGGAGAGGGAGATACAGAGAAGAGAGAAAGAGAGACACCTGTATACCTGCTTCAAGGCTTGTGAAGTGTCTTCCCTGTGCATGGGGGTGGGGTGAGTGCGAATTTGGGTCCTTGTGCTTGGTAACAGGTATGGTACCATCTGACACCCTGCTACATTAAAGATTTATATCTATATTGTTTGTTTAATATTTATTTAGTAAAGAAAGAGTGCCTCAGCATCACATGAACAACTCTAATTCTCCCTCTTTCTTATGTTAATAAACATATAAAAATTGTATGAGGGACCAGGTGGTGGCATACATGTTACAGTAGGCAAAGACCAAGGTTCAAGCCTAGGTCCCCACCTGAAAGGTGTTTGTGGGGGGGAGCTTTGCAAGCAATGAGACAGTTCTGCAGCTGTGTTTCTCCCTCTCTGTCTTTCCTCTTTCCTCTAGATTTCTCTCTGTCCCCAACAAATAAATAAATATTTTAAAATATTTATATGAAATTACTTTGTTTCTGATAGTGTTGGAATAGGCGTCACACTTAGAAGGCTGATGGTCTGGGGGTGAACCCGAGGTATAGATAGACAGACAGACCATGATATGCTGAGGAGGGAGCACTCAGAGAATAAGAACAGAAGTAGTGAGGGTGCTTGAAGGTCTAGGCAACTATATCTGGAGGCATAGAGTTAATTTCATGAGGAGAGAGATACTCATCTTGGTTTTGTAAGAAAATAGGGGAGGATACTTCAAAAGAACGGGAAGGTGGTTCTCAAAGATCTAAAATAGCGTGGAATGGCAAAACAAACTCACTGCATAGTCCTTCTCTCTCTCTTGTATTTTGTTTTAAACTTTGTTTTTAAATATTTATTTATTCCCTTTTTTTGCCCTTGCTGTTTTTTTTTTTATTGTAGTTATTATTGTTGTTATCCTTGTCGGATAGGACAGAGAGAAATGGAGAGAGCATGAGAAGACAGAGTAGGAGAGAAAGATAGACACCTGCAGACCTGCTTCACCACTTGTGAAGCGACTTCCCTGAAGGTGGGGAGTCGGGGGCTTGAACTGAGATCCTTAGGTCATTGCACTTTGTGCCACGTGCACTTAACCTGCTGTGCTACTGTCCGACTCCCTGTTTTAAACTTTTTTTAAAAAAAATATTTGTTTATTTCTCTCTTGTATTTTGTTTATTTTTATTTTTTGCCTCCAGGGTTACTAGGGCTCAGTGACTGAACTACAAATCCAATGCTCTTGTCAGTTATTTTTTTCCATTTTTATTGGATAGGATGGAGAGAAATTGAGAGGGAAGGGGAACATAGAAGGGGGAAAGATAGACACCTGCAAACCTGCTTCACCACTTGTGAAGCATACCCCCACCCCCGCTGCAAGTGGGGATCTGGGGGTTCAAACCTGAATCCTTGTGAAAGACCTTGCACTTTGTACTATGTGCACTTAACCTGGTGTGCTACCGCCCAGCCCCCTGCTTGAGTGAGACTATGATCTCTCACCATGATCATCATCATCTCTTCCTCCTCCTTCTCCTCCTCTTCCCTCGACTTCTTCCTCTTTTTCCTCTTGCTCTTCCTTCTAATTCTTCTTGTTTTGGGTTGTCATTGGGGTTTCACAACTCCAGGTAGTATTTTTTCCCCATCAGATAAAAAGAGAAAAGATACAGAGAAGACATCACAGTATTGGCATTTCTCTCAGTATGTGGGAGTTGGGACAAAACCTGGGTTGTATGTATAACAAAGCGAGCACATAAAGTTTCTTCACCTTCAATGGCTTTTTTCTTTGTTCTTCTTCCTGAATTGTGAGTGCTGCCACTGGGAAAGCTTTGTGAAGAAAACAAGTATGATAGGACTGACAACTGCCTGGCTTACTCACTGAATGCTTTGCTTTCATCAGAAACTTTGAAAATGCCTTCTCCTAGGGGCCAGGCAGTGGTGCACCCAGTTGAGCGCCCACATGAACATGCACAAGGATCCAGGTTCAAACCTTTGGCATGTGGGGAAGTCTCACTAGTGTTGAAACAGTGCTGCAGCTCTCTCTCTTTCTCTTTCTCTCTCTTCTCTCCTTTCCCCTCAGTTTCTCTCTGTCGTATCAACATAAAAAATAAAATAAAAGGGAGTTGGGCGGTAGCACAGCGTGTTAGTGTTAAACCCACATGGCGCAAAGCACAAGGACCGGC
Source organism: Erinaceus europaeus (assembly GCF_950295315.1). Lineage (NCBI taxonomy): Eukaryota > Metazoa > Chordata > Mammalia > Eulipotyphla > Erinaceidae > Erinaceus > Erinaceus europaeus. The sequence continues at coordinate 40,303,443 of NC_080181.1, read as the reverse complement.
GTAAGGATCCCAGTTTGAGCACCCAGTTCCCCACCTGCAGGGGGTTAATTCTTAAGCGGTGAAGCAGGTCTGTAGATGTCTGTCTTTCTTTCCCCCTCTCTGTCTTCCCCTCCCCCCTCCATTTGTCTCCTATCCAACAACAACAACAATAATAACTACAACAAGGGCAACAAAAGGGAATAAATAAATATTAAAAAATAAAATAAAAATATAAAAATTAACTTATCTTTTGCCTGGTCACAGCCATATTCAAAAGCAACCACAAGGCTGACAAATTAGAACTAATGAGAATTTAACAAGGCTGCTAAATTGAAAGCAATATAAAAAAAATCAATTGTAACCTCATCTATCACAAAGACACCACTGAAGACCAAAATTAAAAACTTCAACCATTTAGCACATTGCAGGAAAAGAAAAATTTTTTTTCATCTACTCATCTCAAGGTCTGTAACAAAAAATCCAAAAAAAAAAAAAAAGAAAGAAAGAAAAAAAGAAAAGAAAGAAAAAAAATTGAAAGGAAAGCGCCCAGATTTATCTAATGTAAATTTTACATTAATGAGAAGGTCTCTTAAGGAAATGAAGACCCAGCAAAGTGGCAACATCAAAGTGTTTATGTATCAGATTAAGCAAAGAGAGGAAATGGAGGTAAAGCAAAATACATAGAGACAGAGAAGGAAGGTAAGAATTGCTTAAACAAGGTTTGTTTATTCAGGTTTCTCTCTGTTCTGTGTTTTCCTCTGGAGTGATAAGAATATCTTATTCACTCTGGCACAGGGAGGGCATCTTTCTCACAGGAATTTAACCTCCTGCTAGGAAGAAAAAGAGAGGCCAGGGCATCCCTCTTGAGCATATTTTGTCCAAGTGCTTTTAGCTAAAAGAGATTGTTATGCCAAAGTGGCACAACTTGGAATATTGAATCCTACCACCTTCTAGTAGCACCAAAAAACACCAACTATCTAGTGATGAATCTAATAAAATATATCCAAGATTTATACAGAGAACACTGAGTAAACACTTTGTTTTCATACATTGGAGAAAATACTCCATGTGCATTGATTTGAAGGCTCAGTAAGGTAAGGGTATCAATACAGCTCTCAATCAAAATCAGAGAAGGTGTCTCTTGGAACTTGACAAATTGTTTTCAAAGCTCAAATTAAAATGCCAAAGTCCTAGAATCGCCAAAGGCAAAAGCCGAGAGAGGACCTGCTCACCCCACTGTCAGTAGTGATCTTAAGTCTATAATAAATGTGGTAGTTTGGCTTAAGGCTGGGGATAGACAAATAAGCCAGTGCCATAAAGAAAAAGAGCCTAGCAATTGCCTATATTACGAACACATGCAAGTGTGCATATACTTGATATATGACAAGGTGACACCCACAGACCCATGGTGTTGGAGCACTTCATATTCATCTGGAAGGAAAATGAACTATCTCTTATCACTATATACAAAAGCCAATTCAAGAAGAATGTGTGTCCTTAATGTAAAAAACAGAGTTGTAAAGATTTTACAATACAATGGGGGAGAACCTCTCTCCATCCCCTTCATTATATAGAAACATATCTTGGGAGTCTGGTGGTAGCACAGCGGGTTAAGCGCAGGTGGTGAAAAGTCAAACTTACTAAATAGCTTAACCATATAAAAATAATAACTTTGACTACATTAACATTAAAATAAAAAAGAAAGGCACTAAGGGAGAGAATATATTTGAGGGGAAAGTAATAGTACAGAAACATCTAAAGAACTCCCATTATCAATAAATAAAATACCAGTCAGGGAAAAGGGAAGGGGAGTGGGGGAGAGAAAGACTTGAAGGGATATTCCATTAAAAAAAAAAGAGATGAAATACAAATGATCAATAAGAATAAGCAAAATGTGTCTATCCTGGTTAGAAAATAAAATAACACAGAGGCTAGGCAATGGCACATCTGATTGAGTGCGTATGCTACAATGTGCAAGGACCTGAGTTTAAGCCCCCGGTCCTCGCCTGCAGGGAGAAGGCTTCACAAGTGGTGAAGCAGAGTAGCAAGTGTCTCTCTGTTTCTCTGTCTCCCCTTTTCCTGTTGGTTTCTGGCTGTCTCTATCCAATAAATAAATAAAGATAATAAAATTTTAGAAAAAAAAGGAAAGGTGGCTGGGCAGTAGCGCAGCAGGTTAAGTTCACATGGCGTGAAGCGCTAGGACTGGCGTAAGGATTCCAGTTTGAGCCCCTGGCTCCCCACCTGCAGGGGAGCTTCACAAGCAGTAAGGCAGTTCTGCAGGTGTCTCCCACCTGTGGGGGGGGGCACTTCACAAGTGAGGTAGGTCTGCAGGTATCTATAAAGAAAAAAAGAAAAAAGAAAGGAAGAAAAAAAAAGAAAAGGTGTACATTAGAACCAGTGTAAGGTACTTTCACACATATAAGTCCTTTTGTAAAAGTGTATGTCTGAAAATACTAAGCACTCATGTGATGTTGGAAAAACTGGTACTTATTCTTTATCAATCTTCCTTAAAAAAAATTTATGTATTAATGAGAAGGAGAAAGAGAAAAGTGGAGAATCATTCTGGAACAAGGCATACCAGGGATCAAACTCAGGACCTCATGCTTGAGAGTCCAAGGCTTTACCCACTGCACCATCTCCTGGGCTCATAAACTATAGTTACTCTTTGGGATTTAACTTAAGAATCAACCACCAGTATATGAGGGTGATCTGGCTGTGACATCTGTCACTCCATTGATGACCAGGGTTAATTCGGCTGATCTAGCTGGCTAGGTGGGCGTCCTGTCCCCATCCTCTCCCAAGGCTCCATGTGCATCCCTCCCAAAGCAGTGTGCTAGGTCAAAGAGAAAGACCTTCTCCTATAAGAGATGGACTGGTATCCAGCTGAAGGTAAAGGAGTAGCTGTATTCTCCTCCTTGAACCTCCAAACAAGCTCTCAGGAGTCCTCTACCAAAGAGCAGACTGTGCATCTATCATCTACTAGGGGTGTATTTCAGAAAATCCTCCATGTGTCCACAATAATACATGCACAAGAGCCTTCAGAGATATTATCTTGAAGTAACACCAGTCCAGGAACAAGGGAAGAGTGTGAGATGTCAATCATAAGTAAAAATAAAGAAATCAGTTGTGGTATATCCATGTAATAGTATATCCTTCATCAACAGAAGTAGTTAAAATATAGCTAAACATAGTGAAAAGGATGGGTTACAGAATTAAAAGTGGGAAGAATGATGCAAAATAACCATGTCTATCCTTTCAATTCACATCATCCCAAACAGGCAAATTGGAATATATATATGCATTCACAGTTGGCATAAATGTTAAGAAAAAGTATGGAGTTGTATTTATGGTAAAACTCATGACTGATTCATAGTTAGGGAGAATTAGATCAATGTTTTGATAGAAAACACGTGTGTACTTGGTATATATATGCATATGTATATTCCTTTTATTTCTTGGTGATATACACATTAAAAAAAAGAGAGTGGGACTGGATAGATGTGAGGGTAGGAAAGTGGGAGCAGCATTATAGAGCAGGAATAGTGATAGAAAAAGACCAGTGTGGACAGAGGAATTGAGAAGTATTAGTAGAGTAACCCATTTGTATTGTCTTTTACATTTTATTCATGTATTTGGATAAACACAGAGAAATTGAGAGATATGGGGGAGGTGGAGAGGGAGAGATACCTATAGTACTGCTTCACCATTCAGTTTCCCCCTGCAGGTTGGTTGGACTGGGGGCTTGAACCTGGGTGGTTGGGCCAGGAAACAATGAAACATGTGCATTCAACCAGGTGTGCCAATCAACAACCTCCTATCTTATACCCCAATTATATACCACTTTATTTAATACTACTTCTTTTCAAAATAGTGAGTGAAAGATGTACTTTATGGTCCTTTATAAATAATGTTGACATCAAATAATAAAATACATCATTGTTACACCTCTTAAAATCAGAGAACACTGTTAAAATATGTAATTAGTAAATAGCACACTGTTAACACGATAGGAATTTCAATTAGATTTAAAAAGTTGTTTCCTTCTGCTCAGATCTTGCATTAATATTTGCCATTTTTCCTCTTAAGATAATTTATTCTTCCTCTAACTATTCTACTAGTGACCTTTTTATTCATTAAGCATGGTAAAGAAAATTACACTCTAAACTAAACATAGAAACTGCTGACATACATATTTTAATGCTATTCTAACAGGAAATGAAAGTGAATAAATTGGTTATGAATATGCTGATTAAATAAATTTTGTATAAATATCACTTCAAGACCAAGAAACAGGATTTGAAAATACTTTTATTATTTAATTTTGTTCAAAACATGTTACTTTCATTGCTTTCAACATAAAAAGTTGTTAAACTAATAATCAATTATCTCTACATAACTGACAGAGAAGCAACTGTGAAATTTCTTGTTCCTTTTACATTACTTCTTTGATTCCATTTTTAACACAAAATCACTGCAAGCATTGAAAGGTTTAGAAATTAAATGATTAAAAAATCTTTTAATGCCCCCCCTTTTTGTTCTAACTCTATTAAAGACACCAACCTCAGGCTAAAAATATTTTTTCAATGGCTTTTAATCTCTATAAATAACATTTTTTTTTTACCACATTGCTCTAGAAAGTAACAAACCCTTTGATTGATGAACTATTAAGCAAGAACATGGTCCCACTTTTTATAAAAAACAGACTTTTATTATTCCAAGACAAGAAAAACTTTCCTTGACCCACTATGGGTCCCAAATTGAGGCTGAAAATTAAACTGGCAATGACAGATTAATGGGCTAAAAGCACACAAATTTATTTAATGTGAGTTTTATGTGACATGAGAAATTTCATAAGGAAATGAAGATGAGAAAGAATAGTAAAACCTGACAATTTTTATACTGTGTTTGATGAAAAGTGGAAAAACTGGAAAGACAAAAGGGAATAGACAAAGGAAGTCAGAAAGACAAAAAAAAAGGGCAATGGAAGTAAAATAAGGGAGGACCTGTCAAGTACCTTTCTGATAAGGATGTTCTTTTTCTCCCTCATGATCTGCATCAAGGGAGGAGGGAGCTATCATGGCTTCCCACTACATCTGTCATTACTCAAATTCTTTCAGCTTAAAGGAGTGGTACACTGAGCAGAGCACGCATATTACCATGTACTAGGACTCTGTATAAAGCCCCTGGTCCCCATTTACAGAAGGAGACACTTCATGAACAGCAGAGCAGTGCTGTAAGTATCTCTTTTTCTCCTCTGTTTCTGTCTTTTTTTTTTTTTTTAAAGAATTTATTTATTTATTTATGAGAAAGATAGGAGAGAGAAAGAGCCAGACATCACTCTGGTACATGTGCTGCCAGAGGTTGAACTCAGGACCTCATGCTTGAGAGTCCAATGCCTTTATCCACTGTGCCACCTCCTGAACCACTCCTCTATTTCTGTCTTTACCAAGGAAAAAGAGAAAAGAAAAGAAAAGAGGGAGTCGGGCTGTAGCGCAGCGGGTTAAGCGCAGGTGGCGCAAAGCACAAGGACCGGCATAAGGATCCCGGTTCGAACCCCGGCTCCCCACCTGCAGGGGAGTTGTTTCACAGGTGGTGAAGCAGGTCTGCAGGTGTCTATCTTTCTCTCCTCCTCTCTGTCTTCCCCTCCTCTCTCCATTTCTCTCTGTCCTATCCAACAACTACAACAACAATAATAACTACAACAATAAAACAACAAGGGCAAAAAAAGGGAATAAATAAATAAAATAAATATTAAAAAAAAGAAAAAGAAAAAAAAATAAAACAAAACAAAAAAAAAAAAAGAAAAGAAAAGAAAAGAGGGGGAAAATGGCTACTGGGAATAGTGAAGTTTTGTAGGCACAGAGTCCCAGCAATAGCTCTGGTGGAAAAAGAAAAAAAAATCCTTCAGCTTAAAATAATCAACATACTCAAGTACCATCATTATTTTGGTTAGCATGGTCTGAACTTGTCACAAGAAATGAATGACAATGACTTATAATGAATGACAATGACTTCAGAAACGAACATGGGGGGGATTTCCAGGAGCCGTGACTATGGATTAATAGCAAACAGCAAAGACTCCCCCAAAACAATAAATACTAACAACCATCAAATCCACAAATCTCACTAAACTGCAGCTGGGATATCTACAGATATCAAGATATCTTGACAGCTTCAGTGGGGTGCTGGTGTGCATAGTCAGGGTGAGAGGGGACACAGGATTGAAGCCAACCATGCAGAGGTTGGGAGCTCTGGCAACAACAAACTGCACCATTTTGCATCTGAATAACAGCAGTGAAGGCTGTTCATGGTGCTGTGAGAGGGGTTAACTTCTGAGCTTTGGCCCATGGGTAAGAATCTGCTGACCTGGTAGCAGGGTCACACCAAAGTAGCAATGAATTTGCCTGCCCCCCCAAGCTAAGGCAGACATACAGAAAGGTAATTTATGGCATCTGGCAGCTAAATGGTTATAGGTAAACTGAGCCCTGCTTCTTCAGACACAACTGCCATATAGTAGCAAGTCCCTGTGGCTTGAATTCAGACTAAAATTCTACAGACAAGTTATAGACACACACTACATAGAGTATAAAACAGCTCAAGGGAATAAAAATAAACAATCTCAACCCCTATGCCACCACCACTTAACAATAATAGCACCACCTGTTGGCTCCACAATAACCAACAAATAAATGTGCAAACAGCAGAGAAACAGCAAAATTTAGACAGAGGGACTATCAGAGAAAGACTATAGAAAACTGATTATAAAGTTTCTCTAGAACTCTAAGCACAGTATTGAGAAACATGCTCAAGAGTTGAAAAACCATTTCATTAAGAGTTGGAAAACATTATAGAAGAACTCCAGAGTTCTCCAAGATATTAGAAAAGGAAAGAAGAGCTCACTAAGCAGTAAGGAAGAATACAATAAAAGCTTTAAATAGAATTATAAGTTACGAAAGACACTTAGAGCATAGTAGAAGCTCAAGTATTGGGCTTTAGGAGTAGATTCACTCAGGCATATGAAAGAATATCTAAACTAGAAGATACAATTAGACCACTCCTTCAATTTAAAGATGATGTAGAAGAAAGGCTCAGAAAGAATGAAGAAACGTGTGAAATAGAAGACTCCATCAAAAAGTTAAATTTAAGATTGATAGAAATCCGTGAGTAAGAGGACAGAGTGAAGAGAACAGAGGCTATATTCAAAGAAATTATAGTGGAGAATTTTATTCACCTAGGCAATCCTCATAACATAAAATTCTTGGAAGCAGAATCTATATCCAGGTACCTAAATACAAAAAGACAAACATCAAGACATATCATAGTAAAACTATTAAAACACTGAGACAAGGGAAGACTATTGCAAGACAGTAGGTAAAATGAAGTGACATACAAAGATAAAGTTATCAGACTCTCATCATATTTCTCTGCACAAATACTAGAGGCAAGGAGAGAGTAGAAGGACATATTTAAAATACTGAAAGATAAAAACTGCCAGCCACATATAGTCTATCCTGCAAAGTTGTCCTTTGTTGTTAAAGTTTCGGGGGCTCCAGCTGGCTGGGCTAGCTTTGAGGTGGAGAACAGAGACAGACTTGGGGACACACAGCTGGGCTGAGAAGCTGCAGTTTAATCTTTATTCATGAATGGGCAAATCACCACACCATGTGCTTCCCCCATCATTCTCCCTCTCCTGCTGCTGCTGGGACTCTGCACATCCTTAGCATACGGGGTGGGGAGAAAGAGGGGCGCGAAACTAGCAAGGACCAAACCATTTCTCTCAGAGGTAGGGGGAAGGGGGTCAAACCAACACGAAGAATGCCAACATATTCCCCCTTTTCTTTTTAACTAAATGACCACAGTATCAGGGGTGTGGGGTGAACAGAAACCTATATCGTACAGGCATTTTCAAAAAAGAAACTGGCACAAACATGGAGAAACATGTAAGCGAGTAACAAGAACCAGTGTGCTGCCAAGGGAAGGCCTGAGGGGGCCATTTTTTGCCTCTGGGCAAAACTTTATCAGCTTAAAAAAAAACATTTCCTGCCTCTTGGGGCGTACTTGTCTCGACGGGCATTTTCTAGCATGGGGGGAGGGTGAGGCCTAGAGTCCCAAGGCATGGCTGCAGTCAGTCTTTGAGAAACCCAGCAGCATAAGGGAAGCTGCTAGTTTTGTGCAAAGTGTCTGAGGTGTACCAGTGAGTCCGATAGAAGTCCAAAGCAGATGTCCACCGAAGAATTGCCAGGGGGTGAATTGTTGTACGTCTGTCTTGATGGGAAATGTCAGCCATCGGAATTCTGCTTTTCTGTAGAGAACTTGACAGCTGGAATTCACTTACTTATGAAACAAAACTTGTAGCAGGTTAGAAGCTTATCACAATTGATAACTCTATTATAATTAGAAGTCTTTTTTAGAATGATTTTAAGGTTGTTTAAAGTTTAAACAATAGAATGTGAAAAGGTAGACATAAGAATCAAGGAAAGAAAACCTCAGGCATGAGAATCATTAGCATAGGCATTGTATAATCTACCATTTCTAATAGAGAAGGTAATCGAGAGTTTTACATATCAACAAGTCTATTTAACCTTTTGTTACACCCATTCAAGATGGAGGCACACCCTAGGTGTGCGCAGGTTTTGTTTAGACCAACTTGGTTAAAATATATTGATATTTAAACTAATTTTTACCTCAGACTTTAAATGTAAGTTAATTTTATCTTTATGAGAATTACGTTGAAAACCTTTTTCATTTAACTTTGCTTGGTAAAAATTTAGCCTTAAAGTTACGTTTTTAACCTTAAAGTTACTGTTTACCAAACTTTAAACACACACATAAACATGGTCTTCAATATATAAGCCTCCCAGTGCCTCATGGGATAATGAGGTCCTGCCTAACCCAAATCACCCAGCTGTTTACGTTGGAGACTTTAATAGTCATCACCAAGACTGGGGATATTCCTCCACTCGTGCTGACAGCTCTGTCTTAGCCGACTGGGCTTCAGCGAATGACCTCTCCCTACTATACGATCCCAAACAGCCAGGCTCTTTTCACAGTGCTAGATGGAATAAAGACTCATCACCCGACCTGTGCTGGATTAACACAGTCAACGGCCAAGCCTTTCCCGCTACAAACAAGTTCTCAAGATCTTCCCGCACAGTCATCACCGCCCAGCTATCATCCACATTGGTCTCCAGCTCCCACTGATTCTGTGCTCGGAGAAACTAAGATGGAACTTTTGGAAAGCAAACTGGCGTCTGTTCAGTGATCTTACCAACAAATCTATTCCTGCAATTCTAATTAACTCTGTCCCCTCTGAAGATTCCTACAGGCGCTTCCGCCAAGCCATCTTCAAAGCAGCTTCCCAAGCCATTCCTCGTGGGAGACGTGCTAACTATACGCCTTGTCTTGATGCTGAATGCGAGCAACTACTAAAGCAGTATGATGAGTCGGGCGACTCAGATGTGGCTGACCATCTCATTGCCTCCCTGGATGCAGCACGCCAAGCCCACTGGCAACAACTCACGGAAAGTCTGAATTTCACCCACTCAAGTAGGAAGGCCTGGAAGCTTCTTCACAGACTGGGTGCCAACCCCCTCCCATCTCCCATCCTCCCGTATCCCCAAACTCAGTGGCCAGTCACCTAACTCAAGTTGGATGTGCCAAGATTGACCCAGTCTGGAAAAGAGAAATTTCCCATGAGTGGTCATCCCACTTCCAGTTATCTTGTCCATCTCCAAAACTCTCTCCCTTTACACTGTCTGAACTGGAAGATGCTTTGAAGAGGGTTAAACCGGGAACAGCTGCTGGCTATGATAACATCACCCAGAACTCATTCTTAACCTGGGTCCCACGGCAAAGAAGTGGCTCGCTTCATTCCTGTCCCACATCTTGGAATCTGAGTCTATGCCCAAAGTTTGGTGTCATGCGAAGATTATAGCGGTTTTGAAACCAAAGAAAGACCCAACACTGGCCACCAGCTATAGACCAATTTCTCTCCTCTCCATGTGTTACAAACTCCTTGAGAGGCTGCTTCTGTCACGTATTTCTCATCTTACAGAGAAATTCCTATCACCCGCCCAAGCTGGTTTCCGCCCAGGAAGATTTACCTGCGAACAAGCCCTGGCCCTCTCAACTTACATTGAGAATGGATTCCAGAAGAATTTAAAGACGGGTGCTGTCTTTGTTGATCTCATAGCAGCCTATGACACGGTCTGGCACCATGGTCTCCTAGTCAAGATCTCAAGATGCCTGCCTCCATGGGTGGCCAACACTATATCGTTTCTTCTCCAAAACAGAAGATTCCGGGTGCATCTGGGTGACAAGTCTAGCAGATGGAGACTTGTCTCAAGTGGCCTCCCCCAGGGCTCTGTTCTGGCTCCTACGCTATTTAATATTTACATCAATGACCTCCCAGAAACTTCTTCAAGGAAGTTCATCTACGCCGATGACATCTGCTGTGCAACTCAGGCATCCAACTTCGACATCCTCGAGGAAACACTCACGAAAGACATGTCTCTGATATCTGATTACTGTAAAAAATGGCGACTAATCCCTAGCACTGCAAAAACGGTATCATCTGTTTTCCATCTACACCATGCCTCGGCCTCGCGTGAGCTTAATGTGCAGCTTGGCGATATGAGAATCCGGCATGAAGCCCAGCCAGTCTATCTTGGCGTTACTCTCGATCGCACTCTGTCAATTCACGAACATCTCATAAAAACTGCAGCAAAGGTGGGCACGAGGAATAACATCATTGCAAGACTGGCCAGCTCCTCATGGGGCGCGAGCGCTTCCACACTACGATCATCATCTCTGACATTATGCTATTCCACTGCAGAATACTGTGCCCCACTATGGTTCCGTAGGCCCCATGTCCACTTGGTCGATTCCAAATTATATTCCTCCATGAGGATAATTTCTGGAACCATCCGTTCCACCCCGGTTCCATGGCTGCCAGTTCTTAGCAACATCGTCCCGCCAGATATTCGTTGGGATGCGGCATCATCTAAGTTCATTTCCCATGTCTACGCTCGACCGGACCTGCCAATATACGTGGATATCTTCGCCCACCCTGTCCAACGCTTGACGTCTCATCACCCAATCTGGTCCCCTATGCCTACACTGAACTTCTCTGTTCCAGACTCTTGGAAACAGAGTTGGCAGTCAGTCAGCTGAGGTAAAGAACAAACACCTCATCACAGACCCCTGCAAGCGTCAACCCGGCTTTGACCTAGCACGTTATGATTGGGCCCTCCTCAATCGCTATCGAACAGGCCATGGCCAGTGCGCCGCTATGTTCCATCGCTGGGGAGCCAGAGACGACCCGAACTGCCCCTGCAGCTACAGACAGACTATGACCCACATAGTCAACAACTGCCACCTCTCCAGATTCAAAGGAGGTCTCGAAACTTTACATCAGGCTCAACCTGATGTTGTTGACTGGCTACAGAAGAAGGGCAAACGCTAGAAGAAGAATACACAAGGAGAGAAACTTTTGTTACGAAGACATGTCATTTTAAATACGAATTTAGATCTGTACTGTCCAGACTTCATAGCACAAGGGCGGGCAGGCCAGCTGTGCAGAAGGCGCGGCCCGAGGTGCCCCGGGGTGGTGGCCAGGATAGGCTGTCGTGGCCCTGCCCCATGCCCCTGCCATGTCTGCTGCCCTGCTCCCAGTGGTCGAGCAGCATGGAGGGAGCCGGTGCCCAACGCCCCGCGCCACGCGGCAGAAAGCTGGCTCATGCGGGCTGGCATTGGGCTCCTGTGAGCTGGCGTTGGGCAGAAACCACAGATATAATGTTCCAGAAACAGTGAAACAGTCTTGTGCAGAAAGGGCAGAGGCCTTTGGAGATCTCTTCACAAGCAGAAGAGAACGCCATAGTGCATAGGTAGCCAAATTGTCTTCACTTATCTGAGAGATGTGCAGGTCAGGTCCACGTGGGCGCCATTTGTTGTTAAAGTTTCGGGGGCTCCAGCTGGCCGGGCTAGCTTTGCGGTGGTGAACAGAGACAGACTCAGGGACACACGGCTGGGCTTAGAAGCTGCAGTTTAATCTTTATTCACGAACGGGCAAATCACCACACCATGTGCTTCCCCCATCATTCTCCCTCTCCTGCTGCTGCTGGGACTCTGCACGTCCTTAGTATACAGGGCGGGGAGAAAGAGGGGCACGAATCTAGCAAGGACCAAACCATTTCTCTCAGAGGTAGGGGGAAGGGGGCCAAACCAACACGAAGAATGCCAACAGTCCTTCAAATATGAGGAAGAAATAAAGGTATTTTCATATATTCAAAAGCTAAAAAAATGGAGCCAGGTGGTGGTGCACTTGATTGAAGGAACATGTTACAATGCACAAGGACCTGGGTTCAAGCCCCCAGCACCCACCTGCAGAGGGAAAGCTTTGTGAGTGGTGAAGCAGGACTGCAGATGTTTCTTTCTCTCTCCCTCTCTATTTCCCCTCTTCACTCTTGATTTCTGGCTGTCTCTATCCAATAAATTAATAATAAAATAAGATAATAAATAATTTTTAAAAGCTAAAGAAATTTGTCACCATCAACCCCACCTTGCAGGAAAAGGGTCCCATAGGAAAAGAAGAAACAAAGGATTACATGTTCTAAGTGAGGTGAACAGCAGCAGAACAGAACTAAGAACACAAGAGAAATGACAAAGAACAACAAAATAAGAGACCGAAGGAAATTAATGGGCAGAACAGTACTATCAAATACTAACTAGTCCAAGACTTAAAAAGTCTTGAAAATACAATATACTATTGATCTCACTTATGGTAACCACAAACAAAACAAGGAACAGAGAGCAGTAGAAAGTACAAACAAAATTAGTGAGAAAATAGAAACCAATCCATTCAAATAACAGAGAGAAGCAAGTTGGAATAGAATCAACAAATTAAAACAAACAAACAAACAAACAAAACCAGAATGGATGTAAGTAAATAATATATATCAATAATTACCCTAAATGTGAATGGCCTACATTCACTAGTCAAAAGATTCAGAGTAGCTAAATGGATTAAGAACACAATTCATCTATTATATGTCTCCTGGAAACACACATTCAAAGAAAAGACAAATAGAGGCTTAATGTAAGAGGATGGAGCAAGATGTTCTAAGCCAATAAAGCAGAAAAAAAGAGCAATTCTGTTCTCAGGTAAAATACACTTTTGAGTAAAGAAAGTAAGTAGAGATAGAGAAGACACTATATAGTGGCCAAAGGATCAATCTAACAAGATCACATAATCATTTTAAATATATATGCTCAAAATTTAAGAGCACTTATATGTATATAAAACATTGTTTCAAAAAAGAAAAAAAAAGGAGGGTGATACAAAGAAATGGAAGAACATTCCCTGTTCATGGATTGGTAGAATAAATATCATTTAAATGGCAATTCTGCTGAAGGCGGTCTATAGATTTGATGCAATTCCTGTTACCATTCCAATGACATATGTTATAGTTCCCGTGGAACTATAAAAAACACAAATAACAGGAGCACTCTTGAGGAAAAAGAAGAAGAATGGAAGTATTGGGAGTTGGATGATAGCACAGCGGGTTAAGAGCAGGTGGCGCAAAGTGCAAGGACCAGCCTAAGGATCCCAGTTCAAGCCCCCCGCCCCCCCACCTGCAAGGGAGTCGCTTCATAGGCAGTGAAGCAGGTCTGCAGATATCTGTCTTTCTCTCCCCCTCTCTGTCTTCCCCTCCTCTCTCCATTTGTCTCTGTCCTATCCAACAACACTAATAACTACAACAATAAAACAACAAAGAAAACAAAAGGGAATAAATAAATATAAAAAAGAAAGTCTTTAAAAAAAGAAAGAAAAATGGAAGTATCACAACTCCTGACTTCAGTTTATATTACAAAGCAATAGTAGTTGAAACAGTGTGGTATTAGAAAAAAAAATGAACATATGGATCAATGGAACAGAGAGCCCAGAACTCAACCCATGCATTCACAAGTACATTGTATATAATATGGGGACCAAAACTGCCCAGTGGAATAGAGTCTCTTTAACAAATGGTGTTGGGTGAATTTGACAACTATATGTAGAAGAATGAAACTAGACCACCACCTACTTCAGGCACCAAAATTAACTCAAAATGGATCAAAGATATGGATGTTAGACTTGAAACTATAAAATATATAGAAGGATATATCGGTGAAAAATTTCAGGACCTTAACATTAAAGATGTATTTGGAGATTCCATCCCATGGGCAAGGAAAACAAAACCAAGAATGAACAAACAGGACTATATCATACTGAAAAGCTTCTATACATCAAAAGAAAACTCTATAGGTATAAATAGGAATCCCCCAACAAATGGGAAAAGATACTTTTACACTGCACTTCAGGCAAGCAATTGATAGCAAACATCTATAAAGAACTCATATAGCTCAACGAAAGAAAAAGAACATCCCAATGAAGGTGTGGGCAGGAAATATGAATAGCCAGTTCTATAAAGAAGAGATACACATGGCCCACAGACATGAGGAAATGCTCCATCCAGTTCACTCATTATCAGAGAAATACAAATTAAAATCACATTGAGATTCCACCTCATATCTGTGAGACTGGGCTCCACCAATAAAACAAGAGAAGGTAAGTGTTGGAAAGGATATGGAGAGAGAGGAAGTCTCCTACACTGCTGATAAGAGTGCCAATTGATGTAACCATTATGGAGAACCGTATAAACAATCCTTAAACAAATACAAATGGAAATACCTAATGATCCAGCAATTCACTCTTAAGCACTTGCAGAATGGTCTCACTCATTGCAGAGTATAGAGAATTGAATATACAGATGCTGAAAAATATGTCAGCTTATATCTAAGACTATAACTATAAGACATAGTCTATAAGACTGTATCTAACTATAGTGGTGGGAATTTTTGTGATGGGAGTGATGAGAAAGAGAGAGAGAGGAGAAAAGGAGGAGGGGGAGGGGAAAGGGCAATGGAAGGAAGGAAAGGAAAGAAGAAAGGAAATAATAAACAGGAGAGGAGAGTAGAGGAGAAGAAAGGAGAAGAGAGGAGAGGAGAGGACAGGAGGGGAGAGGAGAGGAGGGGAGGGGAGGGGAGGAAAGAGGAGAGGAGAGGAGAGGAGAGAAGAGGAGAGAAGAGGAGAGGAGAGGAGAGGAGAGGAGAGGAGAGGAGGGGAGGGGAGAGGAGAGGAGGGGAGGGGAGGAAAGTGGAGGGGAGGGGAGGGGAGGGGAGGGAAGGGAAGGGAAGGGAAGGGAAGGGAAGGGAAGGGAAGAGAAGAAAAGAGAAGAGAAGAGAAGAGAAGAGAAGAGAAGAGAAGAGAAGAGAAGAGAAGAGAAGAGAAGAGAAGAGAAGAGAAGAGAAGAGAATGCACTGATTTAGCTCAGCTCTGGTTTACAGCAGTACCAGGAATTTCACTTGGAATCTCTGGGGCTCACACATGTAAATCCTATTCACTAACACACTAAGATCTTCCCCCAGTTCTCATGAATTTAACTTAGAGGAAAACCAATAATAGTGTTATATGAATGTTCGATGTTTTAGCTAATACAGTTGAACATTTTCATTTATAAAGCATTCATTAAGGGAAACTAAATATGATGAGCACTCAGAAGTTAAATATTTACTTTACATTTTGAAAATCTATTCTGTGAAAAATGTCCATGAAGGAGTCTGTGTGGTGGAGCACTTGGTTGAGCACATGGTATATGAGGACCGGTGTTTGAGCTCCTGCTTCTTGCCTGCAGTGAGGATGCTTCACAAGTGGAGATACAGGTCTGAAGATGTCTCTCTCTCTCTCTCTCTCTTCCCCCCAATTTCTCTGTGCCATATCTAATAAAGGAAGAAAGAGGAAAAGAAAAAAATAAAGAAAGAAAGAAGAGGAGGAAGAAAGAAAGATGGCCACCTGGAGCAGTGGATTCATCCTGTAGACACTGAGCCCCAGCTATAACTCTGGTGGCAATAAATAAACAAACAAATACAATGTTCATGATAAATATGAGTTTCTTGATCAGATTAGTGGAATGTGGAGGGTTTGAAATAACTTGACTATTGGCTCTACATTCTTAGAGAGGATATAAATATATGTATATATATTTTTTTAAAAAAACTTTATTATATTTATTTATTTATTTATTTATTGGATAGAAACAGCCAGAAATTGAGAGAGAAGGGGGTGATAGAAAGGGAGAGACACACCTGTCGGCCAAAGTTCACGGCACCAGTAAGCCAGGCTAGCTTTGCGGCAGGAGACATACGATCAGGGACACATGGCTGAGTGGAGAAGCAGTATTTCTTTATTCATGAGCAAACGATTCAAAAAACTAATCTAATCTAATCACAACACAAATCTGTCCTGTATCCTCCTCCGGCAGCAGCGTCAGGAACCCAGGAAGTATGTAGGATAGGGGGTGGGGAGAAGCAAGAAACGGGAAAAGGCAAAGACTAAACCACAATCTCCTGGAGGCGGGGGGAGTGAGACCAAACCAATGTAACAGTATGACCATGTAAATAGACCACAATGTCAAGCAATGTAACAGAAGGGATCCCCAGAAGCAGAACTAGAAGCATACCAACACACACCTGCAGCACTGCTTTATCACTTGCAAGGTTTTCCCCCTGCAGGTGGGGACTGGGGGCTAGAACCTGGGTCCTTGTGCATTGTAACATGTGCGCTCAGCCAGGTGTGCCCCATAATGAAAGTAGAGAAAGAGAGAAGCAGAACCTTACTCTAGCATCAGTCTCTTATGCCTGAGGATCCAAGGCTTTATCTACTGCTCAACTTCTGGGTCTCCTATAAACACTTCTTGAAGAAATTTGTAGTCAGAGACCTATGACATTGTTTTGCCCAAGTTCACCAACTGACCTTTTTCTTCTAAATCTAGTGGATGGCTCCCAGGCTGAAATTCGTTAAGTTGTGAGGAAAATGAACTTGATCAGGCCTTCCTTCCTCAGACCAGTTGGCTTTCCTGCCTGGTAAAGCAGCCACCTGGATATATAACCAGGAAGTAAACATATTTTGTGGCCCTGGTCAACACTGTGCATGTCAGTAGTTGGCCTCCTGGCAAGAGGCCATTTTGGTTCTACTCCTATACATAAAGAGGTAAGGGAGAAGCCCTGAAAGAATCTGGGAGACTCTGGGGACTTTGAAGGCCTTTGCAGTCCTTGAGAGAGGTACTGCCACAGTTGAGATACAGGGATGCTGAGCCAGGGAGCAGCAGCTGCTGTTGCCCAGTGAACAGGCTAGTGCTATTGACCAAGAGAGAAGCTGCCAAGATTTAGAGCTGTTTGGGAAGCCTTTGCAGCTGAGGTCTGAGGGGGAACTGACTTGAGGAAGCCAAGGCCTTGAGGGAGCCATCTGCAAGAGAGTTGCTGCCCCAGGAGCTGACCTGAGGGAGGGAGACAAGTTAGAGCCCCCAGAAAGAAAGCTGAATTGCTGTTGAACAGAGACTTTTGCCAAAGCCAATAAACTCACATTATTACAGACTGTTGGACATTAAGCCAGCTCCCCTGAATTCCTGATATTATGGCCTGTTTACATAATCATTGTTTTGCCTGAAAGATCCCCACCCAATTCCATACCTTTGATCTATCTTCTTTATACCTCGAGAACAGCCCTGCCTGCAGGGTAACATTAATCCCAGGGTTAAAACCTTTCAACAGTTGCTAAGGAAGTTTCTGCTAAGGAAGTTTCTACCTTAGCCTACTTTTTCCTTCTTTCCTAGCCATTTCCTTTTCTGACTTGCCACTTCTGGTTTTATCCTATAAAAGTCACTTCTATTTCTCGTTTCTCTTATTCTTTTCAGCATTCCGACCTAGAGGAGGGCAGGCTGACACAGGCCATTGCGGTTTTTGGCTCACGTGGCCTAACCTGCTGCACTCACACTGGGCTCTGGGGCTCCCATGAATAAAGATTTGTATTGCTACCTCCAGGAGCTTGGTTCCTGGATCCTCTCTCCTGCCTGCACTAGCCCGGCAACAGACAGTTCATTGGGAATTTGCTTCCTCAGATTTGCTTCCTGCTTTCCTCCAGGATACACTGTGGACAAGGTGTGGTCAGCATTCCACCCTTAGCTCAGCACCAAGCCAACAAGTCTAATAATGTCTGCAGAGAGAATGGGAATATGGACTACTTAACATGGCAGTGAACATGGAGAACTCAATAGTCCCATACTATGCCAAACCTGGCAGACAGACACTGAGTTCACGGGAGAACACAGACTTTCATTTACCTGACGTGTAAACAATATACACTGTGATTTTGAAAACATCAGACATAGCATTCCAATCAACATTACTGCCCTCTGCCTCCCACCCCCATGGAGCACAGGGATAGAGGTCTGTGACTTTTGCAGTGTGGTTTGAAGTAGTCCCAGAATTTAAGTTCAAGATGTTTTCCAATTCTCCCACTTTTGGAAGAAAAAAAAACTCATGTTTTTCAAGAGGCAGTAAGAATCTGAACTTTAATTTACTTTAATTGCTTAATCTGCTATTGTAACAGTGATTTTTGTTTTTAATTATCTTTTTTTTTTGCCTCAAGGGTTATCACTGGGGCTTGTTGCAAGGCACTATGAATCCACTGCTCCTGGTGGCCATTTCCCCTATTTTATTGGGTAGGACAGAGAGAAACTGAGACAGGAGGGAAAGATAAAGTGGGAGAGAGAAATAGAGACACCTGCAGACTGACTTCACCACTTGTGAAATGACCCTGCAGATGAGGAGCCATGGGATTGAACCTGGATCCTTGTGCTTAGTACTATGTGCACTAAGCCCCTTAACAGTGGATTCTTAAGGCTGAGGTTTCTAGAAACAGGTGAAATACATTAATAATCTTTTTATACCTCAAGAGGGTTTCTTCCTTGGTGCTGAACTTCTTTTTGTTTTTGTTTTTTAATTTAATTTATTAGAGAGACAGACTCAAGAAGCAACAGGGAGACAGAGAGAGAATGCTGCTTCACCACTCATGAAGCTTTTTCCTACATGTAGGGATTGAGGGGCTTGAACTTCTGTCCTTGTGCATTATAATATGTGCACTTTACTGTGTATACCACCACCACCACCGCTTGACTCCCTACAGACAAATTTTAAATAATCATTGAGGGCACTTCTCAGCAGATCCCAGGGTAGGATAGGAGAATAAGCAATCTAGGCTCCTTTCTTGGGAAGTCTTCTAAATTCAAGTTGAGAGTACTGTGTCCACTTAACCATACAAGTTCCTTTTGAAATCCATTACTGGAATATTTTAATAAAAGAAGTTTTAGCTGAGCCTTTGTAGGCTGATTGCTGCAGGCCATCTCAGAGAGGAGAATAACATTGTGCAGGCGTGATTAGCAGCTAATAATCCATGTTAGGGGAAGGACATTTCTGCTTAAAAGAAATGGGTCTCTTTCATCAAACAAGTAGCAATTGAACAGGGACAAGAGCAGAAGGAGACCTTAGGAGGCTCGCTGTCCTTATGCCATGCTATTCTTTCTGTGCCCTGCATTAGAACAGCTGTAAAGAGATGTGTGCATTTTATAAATCTCAGTACATATAAAAGACAGGGTTTGTTAGGTGTGATGGTGACAGAGCAAAATGGAACAGAGAAGGACAAAAGTTAGAGAAGTGAGGAAATTGTCCAAGCTCTTTCCTGCTTTGACCATTGATAGAAATAATGAGAGTGGGCAGAATAGCTTACTTAAATAGTGTACTTCTTTATATATTATTCAGTGTGCATGGCCCAGGTTCAAGCTTGGCCACTACTTCATTGAAGGAATCTCCCTCTCTCTCTCTCTCTCTCTCTCTCTCTCTCTCTCTCTCATTACCCCCCATTCTCCCTCTCTTCTGTCTTTTCTCTTCACCCTCCCTCCCCCCTCTCTGACCAGTGCCTTTTCCTATAAACACATTTGGGCTTTTCCTATCATTGTAAATTGTTGTGGTACTGACAGAAGTGATTTTAATATGTTCAGAAAGGAATCAAATCTTTAGGTTACAGCTTGGTCATATATACTGTCATCGTGGATTCTACCCATTCACCTTGGTGCCTGTAGGCTTTGTGTTCTTATCTATACTGACAAATCTTTGAGTTTCTCAATCCCAAATAATTTTCTCTATCAGTGATGCCCCAATGCTCGACAGTTCACAGGCCCCTTGTCAGTGATAAGCTTCCAATTTCCTGAGTGGAGTATAATCATACCTCCACCAGGTAGGCTAGCTGGTAGACTTGAAAGACAGAGTTCTGCCTACCGGTGTGTCCTGGAGCCCAGATTCCCCTGCCAGACTAGGGAAAGAGAGACAGGCTGGGAGTATGGATCGACCTGTCAATGCCCATGTTCAGTGGGGAAGCAATTACAGAAGCCAGACCTTCCACCTTCTGCACCCCATAATGACCCTGGGTCCATACTCCCAGCAGGTTAAAGAATAGGGAAGCTATCAGGGGAGGGAATGGGATATGGAGTTCCAGTGGCAGGAATTCAGTGGAATTGTACCCCTCTTATCCTATGGTCTTGTCAGTGTTTCCATTTTATATATTAAAAAACAAAGACAAGGGTCTGTTTGACAAGGGTGGTTTCTTGGGACTGTGTA
Organism: Erinaceus europaeus; assembly: GCF_950295315.1. NCBI lineage: Eukaryota > Metazoa > Chordata > Mammalia > Eulipotyphla > Erinaceidae > Erinaceus > Erinaceus europaeus. The sequence goes on along the minus strand of NC_080181.1, from coordinate 40,282,914 downwards.
TGTAGATTCACTATGTTTAATTCCCCTGGTAATTAAGGAACAACCATTATCCTTTTATCCTTGACCACTGCAGTGAACTTTGCCCCTCTGGGAATCCATATGGTGTGCAGATAGTGTTTGAAATATTACCAAGAGGGTCCAGGTGGTGGTGTACCTGGTTGAGTGCACATGCTACAAAATATGAAGACCCAGGTTCAAAACCTTGTCCCCACTTGCCAGGGAAAGCTTTGTGGGTGGTGAGGCAGTGTTGCAGGTGTCTCTCGGTCTCTCTCCTTCTCTATATCCCCCTCTAGATTTCTGGCTGTCTCTATCCAATACATAAAGATAATAAAAGTTATAAAAAATGTCCAAGAAATCTGGTTGACTAGGCATGGGGTATATATGGAAATAGTCACCTAAGCAGGGCATCAAATAATTGTTGTTGTTGTTGTTGTTTTTTAAGTGGCCACTGCTTCAGAAAGTGGGGGCAGAGAAGAATGCTCTGAACCAAAGCTCCACACACAGTTCCTTAAATGCCAGGGCTGGCTCACTGGCACAACTGCTAAGCCAAATTCCAGTAGTATGCACTGGGCTGTGGTGGTTGCTTGGAATCAATGCTGACTCTACAAAACCAAAATGGACCTGCTCTTTCTGTTTTGTGGGCAGGATTCAAGGAATTTTTCATAGCTTTCACCAGCAGTCCCTGGAAGCTTGTTATAGTTCTGCTGTCTTCTGTGTCAGATGTGAATGGCCTAGCAGTTCTGTCTGTCCCTTGGAGTACTAGCTTAGAAGACAACCACAGTATGGAGTTGTACCCCTATTATCCTATTTTTTTGTCAGTGTTTCCTTTTTATAAATAAAATTTAAAAACCAATGACAACCATCAAGAGATCCTCACAACAATGCCATGTTTTGGGGCCCTTATCTAATGAGATTCTTATCCAAGCTGCTGTTAGTCATCTATCTGGGTTGCCATTATCACTAGCTGAGCAACAAGTAAATGCTAGTTTTTTGTTTGTTTTTCTTTTCTTTTTCTTTTTGATAAAGATAAGCTGATAAGGGAGGTAGAGAGGGAAAGAGACAGAGAGACACCTGCGGCCCTACTTCACTACTTGTGAAGCTTTTTTCCTGCAGGTGGGAACCAGGGGCTTGAAACCAGAAAAGACAAGTTTTATTTATTTATTTTTTTAATGCAGAGGTTGCCACTGCCTGTCACTTGCTGGGATTCCTGTAAGAGCTGGCCCATTGGTCTTGTAACTTCGGTGGTTTCCTTGGCTTGGCATCATCTTCCTTGAGGGATAACATATGCATTTGTTGCCATTTCTTGGGAATTCTGTCCAATGCTTATGAGCTCTCTGATTGTGATAATTATCCTCAGTGATGAGTTATTTATCCCTCTTGGGGACATGACACTCACGACAGTGTCTGGAACCATTTAGGGCTGTCACACTGGGGGAGAGGTGCCATTGACGTCTCGTGGGTAGAGAACAAAAATGCTAATAAACACCCTAGAATGACATAGGTAGTCCTCTTCCAACTCCAGATCAGTCATAATCTGACCCCAGTACTAGTGGAACTGAGATTGAGAGACTTTAACAGTTGCTTCTTTATTGAATCTAACTCCAGTGACCCATAGGAGTCCTTAAAACTGATCTGTGCCATGTGTTCAAATTTCTAGTTTGAGGTCACTGAGCAGTAGGCCAGTGGTCAAAATATATGAAGAACAGTCCATAATCCCTACTGTCCACATGTATCTGGTACTGAGCAGCCTTTACAGGACTTCCTGAAAAATGGACCCAGAAAAATCTCTCACCCAAGCTCCTTACCTCTGCTATTTTCAAAAACTGTCTCCAAAAGGACTGCTTTGCTATTCATTATTTCCTTGGTAATGGCTGGAACAAAATGGATAGGAATTATATAAAATTACACCAAGCTAATTTGAAAATCAGGGACTCTGATCAGATTCTTTCAGACAAAAGGTTTCGTCAAATAGGATATGATGGGACAAAGAAGAAATAGATACTCAGATGAGACATGTTAATGTTAGACTAATGTAGAAAAAAATTTTCTGGCACTCAGTGTGAGCATATTTTAAACTTGGGGTGGGTGGTGGGACAAGAAGTAATAGGTGGTAGTAACCAGGACATGTCAGTACACCTGGTTAAGTGCATGTAGTACTAAGCACAAGGGCCTGAGTAAGGACCCAGGTTTGAGTCCCTGGATCCCCACCAGCAGGGGGGTAGCCTCACAAAGGATGAAGCAGGTCTGTAGGTGTCTATCTCTCTCCCCCACTTCTCTCCTTCTTGTCTCTCAATTTCTCTCAGTTCTTTCTGATAAAATGAAAAAAATGGCCCCCAGGAGCAATGGATTCTTAGTGAAGACACCAAGTCTCAGAGATAACCCTGAAGCAAAAAAAAAAAGATTCGGTAGTAGCTATCAATTTATTTTTGTCTCTTAGATCTAACAGTGGCATCAAACAGTAGCTTCAGCTGATGATTTAACTGATTTCTGGATTTGCTTAGTCATGCACTGTGGTTGACAAGACACATCCTGACACTGCTGTGTTTGTACAAGTAATAAACATATAAATGATTCTTCAGGTATCCAATAACCTTGGGATATACCCTGGATGGTGGTTGAGGCTACAAGTTCTCTGCGATACTGCCCAGGAGAATCACTAAATTAACATGATGGCTACAGTTGATTGGTGACTTGGAAGAACTTATGTTCCCTTGACTTGTTTGTTTGTCCATGGATCATGATGTGTTGCTACAATGGAAATGGAAGATTTTATTTTTTGTCATCCATTACTGCTTCTGTAATTATTGAGGATAGCACCAAAGATTATGAAGTCAAACTGTACTTTCAGTGGATTATAGTAGGTAATAGGTCAACCCTAGCTGGCATGCTGGCTAGCTCAGAAATGCTGTCTCTGTTCATTTCCATCAGGAACAACATAATGGACCCCTTTGGGGGTCCCCATAGGACCTTGCCCTCAATGTGGATCAACAATGGTAGAGAATGTTCCATCCTCCGAGAGGGGGTTGGATAACATACTCTATCTACCATCTGAAGAAGTTGGGTCCTAAAATTGGTGCAACTCAGAATGTTGCTACTGATGACCACAGAACGCAAGTTCAGACCTACAGCGATGTAGAGGTTACATAGGCTCCTATGATGAATGTGGGTCCCAGGTTAAATCGATGGGGTTTATAGTCGACAATATTTATATGATTTGCCCATATTTGGGAGCTACTCTTTTCCCTGATGCAGCTTTCTAGCTTCTTTTCCAGCCATGATATGGTATCCCCAGACAATAACTTGGGTCCACCTGCATATCAGATGTCAGGCTCAGGCAAAAAACTAATAAAGTCATGGGCCCTTTGGAATATACCTAAAATAGACCTACTAGCTATTTCCAAAACGGAGACCCCAAACATTCATCTGCAATACTCCAGCCTTTGGGTTCATGATTAGTCAACAATTTGTATGGTATTATATGTTAACTCTTTTTTAGCCACTAGGTTCCAGATGCTGCAATGATGCCAACCCCACAAATGTGTCCTGGAGCTCTGCTTCCTCAGAGCCCTGCCCGACTAGGGAATGAGAGAGAACGGCTGGGAGTATGGATTGACAAGTTAATGCCCATGTTCAGTGGGAAAGCAATTACAGAAGCCGGACCTTTCATCTTCTGCAACCCATAATGACCCTGTGTCTATACTCCCACGGGGCTAAAGAATAGGAAAGCTATCAGGGGAGGGGAGGGGATACAGAGCTCTGGTGGTGAGAATTGTACCCCTCTTATCCTATGGTCTTTTCAGTGTTTCCATTTTATAAATAATTAAATTTAAAAAATAGCAAATAAATAAAAGAAATGCTTAAAGCCCCTGGCTTCCCACCTGCAGGGGAGTCACTTCACAGGTAGTGAAGTAGGTCTACAGGTGTCTATCTTTCTCTTCCCCTCTCTGTCTTACCCTCCTCTCTCCATTTCTCTCTGTCCTATCTTACAACTATGGCATCAATAACAACAACAATAATAACTACAACAATAAAGCAACAAGGGCAACAAAAGGGAAAATAAATAAATACTAAAAAATAAAATAAAGTAAAGAAATACTGTCTCTGGGGCATATTTTAAAAGGAGGGCAGGAGGCATTAATGGAGCTGATTTCTTCTTACTGCTCAGAGTTTGCTGACAATCTCCTTAATTAAATACTGTATGGGACAAATTAAAAGACTTTGGTCTCAACATCTGTTGGTCAAACTGGTCTGGCTAGCTGATGGTTTGATTTTTAGAAAGAACATTTTGGAATGACAAATATAATATAAAAAGCATTTTTTAGGTTTCTTCTTTCCTCATTCTCTTTAAACATATAATGTACAAGTTCTCAAAGGGGAATACTTCAAGTTCTGAAAGGCTCAATAAAGACTTGAGGCTGGGCAGTGTTGCATCTGGTAGAGTGTACATGTTACAATGCCCAAGGACTCTGGTTCTAGCCCAGGTCCACATCACAGGAGGAAAGCTTCACAAGTGGTGAAGCAGTGCTGCAGGTTTCTTTCATTCTCTCTCCTTCTCTATTTTCCACTTCTCTATCCATTTAGCTCTGTCTCAATAAAAATATAAATTAAAAATAAAAAAGTTTCAAAAAAAAGACTGCATAACAGTTTCTCTGAGAATCATTCTCAAAAAATCAGCAAGGGAATTGGGCGGTAGCACAGCGGGTTAAGTGCAGGTGGCACAAAGTGCAAGGACTGGCATAAGGATCCCGGTTAGAGCCTCTGGCTCCCCACCTGCAGGGGAGTCACTTCACAAGTGGTGAAACAGGTCTGCAGGTGTCTGTCTGTCCCCCTCTCTGTTTTCCCCTCCTCTCTCCATTTCTCTCTGTCCTATCCAACAATGACGCATCAATAACAACAATAATAAGTACAACAAGGACAAGAGAAGGGAATAAATAAATATTAAAAAAAAAGAATTCTCAAAAAAAATTATAGCATGTGGGTTCTCCACCTAGTAAGCCAGCTGGACTGGACTTGCTGATGACAATGGTTTCATTTCTGAAAGTTGTGGGTTTAGAGGCCTCTTGAAATTGATAGAAATTTCAGGCTGTCAGAAAATATCAGGCTGACATCATTTTTCTATGTCTTTCTATGAAATATTGCAGCATGACTTCTCCAGCTCTCCGTTAGGCTTCTGTTGACATAAACAGGATTACCTTCAATCTAAAAGCTCAACTCATCATTAGAATGTAGGAGGAAGGGGGGACTTAGAGAAAGGAATCAGGGAGTTAAGGGGAAGGGATATCTATCTAATTACTATCTAAGGATTGAGACTATAGTTTGGAGACAGAACTTGAATGGTTTCTATAGATTTGGGTATCCTTTCTAGGTGTGTGAAAGTTTACTTTGTTATTTTATCTTCCTACCTTTAATTCACTTTATGGTTTAACATCATATGGTTTAAGTAAAAAGGCACTAGTTTTTAGAAGTAAAGGAAGTTTGGAATTGGAAGATTATAACCCAATTGGTTATAACCCAGGTACTGAGGAGAGAAAACCAGGTTCAACTCTGCCCTGCAGTGAGAAACAAACTCTGGTGGGGGGGGAGGGGTCAACGTTGAACAGGAAAACTATCCTGAAGACGTTTCTGGGAAGTTGGTGGAATTTTTCAACAGAGACTACAGGACTAGGAGCTCCTATGAGCAAATACCAGTAAATTCCCATCAGGTCAACTAGTGAAGTCTTATGTAATGCCCTTTCAGATCTCTCTCTCTATATATATATATAAAAAATTAACTGAAGGGTAGGTCTTTCTCAAGTCTCTTAGGGGACACATTGACTTTTATGTGAGAATTAATTTATCTCACTTTGTTAATTGGGCTTATGACTGGCCCCTGGGATACCAATTAGTTGGGCTTTATAGTTAAGAAATAACAACACCATTAAGACTAGAGTCTTTGGCTTAACAGGCCCATCTTCTATTTTAATTGGATTCCACTTTATCATTTCATGAAGGCTGTAAGTGGAGTCAAAACCATTGCATCACCCATATCACACACTGCAGTGTCTTTTACCCTCGCCCAAATGCCCATGCCTTCTGCAAATCATGTTTAGCAAATGTCACTTTACGAAGTAACTACAAAACCACAGTTAATTTGTCCTAATATGGAGCTGTAACTTACAGTGTTCTTGAAGAATTAAGTGTGCATCACACAAATATTGAACTAAGAGAATGGAAGAATAAGTTGAGAGTGAAAAGCATCTACTGCACAGAGAAAAACCACGCTTTTTTTTCTCTAGATCTATTCTTTCTATTCTTTGTATTATGTTTATATATAACTATATATTATATACCTATTTATATATAACTATTATAACTATTCTTTGTATTATATATATTTTTTACTTTTGCCTCCAGGGTTATTACTGTGGCTCAGTGCCCGCACTATGGATCCACTGCTCCTGGAGGCCATTTTTTCATATTTTGTTGCCCTTGTTGTTGTTGTGTTGTCAGATAGGACAAAGAGAAATTGAAAGAGGAAGGGAAGACAGAGGGGGAGAGAAAGATAGACACCTGCAGACCTGCTTCACAGCTTGTGAAATGACTTCCCTGCAGGTGGGGAGCTGGGGTCTTGAACTGGAATCCTTAGGCTGGTCCTTGCGCTTCAAGTCATGTACCTTAAACTGGTGTACTGACACCTGGCCTCCATATTATAATTTCTTAAAAATCATCAACAGCAAAAATTGTTATCTTAGCAAATGTTGAGTGATTTTTAGAAATTCTTTGGAGTAAGGTGTTTCTTTTAATTTTTCTTGAAAAGGAAGTGTGTAACAAATGTGTGAAGCTATTTTAGGGAAGTGTCTAGAGCCTAGTAAGATCATAATTCACAGAAGAATTTTTGAGTTGAAACTTGGCATGGTCATGGGAAGTATGTCAATTTTTGGCATGAAATCTGTGGGATGTCCCAAAGGACCAGTGAGTGACAAGACAGAGTGTCACTTTCTCATAAAACATTCTAATACATTTGAAAAGGTTTGGTGACACAGTGAGTATTTCTGAGACTTTGGGCAGTAATGAATTATACTGATTTCTCCAAATACCTTGCAGTTACCTTACATCAGATGACTTACTAGGTTCACAACTGATTTCCTACTTTGTTTAAAGCAATAATATATTCCTAAGAATAAATTAAGAAAAATACCTCTACTTCCCACAAGTGAAAAATTGTCCCTAGGGGAAGCTGTGAATCTCTAAACCATGGGGAGAGATACAGATACTATAAGACAATTATTATTATTTTAAAAATTACACTCAGTGATTATCTACATCAAAATTCTGTACTTGTGTTACCCAAGAAGAATTTTTTTCATTTATTTATTTAAAGGACTTAACCTGATGACTTTATGAAAGTGTTTTGCTTTCTCTGAATCTATTTCTGCAAATGATAAGTGCTTTTTAAAAAGTTTCTTATGAAAATGAATTGATAAATGATTCTGGGTATGTCACTTACCTGCTATCAATTCCTAGATAATTTACTTGATCAATTTTCTCTTCTTTGAAGTGAAATCAACAACAAAAAAGAAAAAACTCAACCTTACTATTATAGAGAGAATTAGACGATTCAAACAACCACAGAGAAAGGATATATGGGACTGGGTATATAGTGCAAACATAAACATTTAAAATTCCTTTCTGCTTCTATATTCTGTAATTCAGGAATCTGAACTCAGAAACAACTGATACTAAATTATTCTAGCATTACCTTTCTTAAGAACCATATAATATTTTCAGACTATTGATTTACACACTTTTAGATGAAGGCACAGAAACACGTTTTCTCATTGGGCAGATGCATTAGGAAAAGGTAATTTTATTTCCCATTCCTTTCTGAGAACTCATTTATTGTTGCAAAGTTCTGGTCACTGATGACTGTTACTATACAGAAGAGGGGATAACTGTTTTCCTTACAAAATGCCATGTCATGGTCAGTGCTTGTTTGCATTTCTCTTGTCCTACCACATTTACAGAATCCTAATATACTCACAGTGTTTTGAGGAGGAATATAACAGTGTTTTGAGGTGGAATGGCTCCTAGGATTTGTTTTTAAACATGGTGATATTAAAGAATAAAAGAATATTAAAGAGCTTAAGAGGTCTTTGGGGGGGGCAGTAGCGTAGTGGGTTAAGTGCACATGGCCTGAATCACAAGGACTGGTGCAAGGATCCTGGTTCAAGCCCACAGCTCCCCACCTACTGGGGGGTTGCCTCACAAGTGGTGAAGTGGGTCTGTAGGCGTCTTTCTCTTTTCTCATCTGTCTTTCCCTCCTCTCCCAATTTCTCTCTGTCCTATCCAGCAGCAACAACAGCAATAACAATAATAACAACAACAAGGGCAACAAAAATGGGGAAAAAATTGGCCTCCACTGACAGTGGATTCATAGTGTAGGCACTGAGAACTAGAGACCTGGAAGAAAAAAAAAAAAAGATATTCTTAAATTCACATAACAGACCATAGACAGTGAAACATAATTCAGCTTGACCAATGACCCCATAAAATTATCACTAAACGATAAAGGGAAAACTAGTTTTCTAATTGTTTTTTATTGTTTAGTAATGGTTAGCAAGATTGTAAGATAACAGTAGTACAATTCCACACAGTTCCTACTACCAGAGTTCTGTGTCCCATCCCCTCCACTGGAAACTTTCCTATTCTTTATCCCTAAGAGTATGGACCAAAATTCTTTATAAGTTGCGGAAGGTGGGAGTTCTTACATGTCCACTGGACATGGGCATTGGAAGGTTGAGCCATACCCCCAGTCTCTTCCTATCTGGGAAAACTAATTTGAGTATAATCTCAATATTGTCATTCAAATGGTTAATCTTAGGTGGCCTTTTCAGACAACTGGACTTTGTTTTTCATGTCAGTACAAATGTATATGTCTTTCTAGGTCTGCATTTGATAAATGCTATAGGATATTAAGATACATACTTAATTATTTCAGTGGTTCTCTTGCAAAATAGCAAACCCAGGTAGATGGGATAAAAATCAAGTTAGTGGGAGTCTGGCGGTAGTGCAGTGGGTTGAGCGCAGGTGGCTCTAAGCACAAGGACCTGCATAAGGATCCCGGTTCAAGCCCCCAGCTCCTTACCTGCAGGGGAGTCACGTCACAAGCAGTGAAGTAGGTCTGCAGGTGTCTGTCTTTCTCTCCTCCTCTCTGTCTTCTCTTCCTCTCTCCATTTCTCTCTGTCTTATCCAACAACAACATTAATAATAACTACAACAATAAAACAACAAGGGCAACAAAAGGAAGTAAATAAAAAAAAAGAAAAAATCCAGAAAAAAAGAATACATAAAAAAATAATCAAGTTAGTGTCATTAGGAGAGACAGCAGCAGACACTGGGAAATAAATAATCACATTTAGCTCTACCTTTATTTTTTTGTTTTGTCTTTACTTTGTGTTTACTTCTTGTCTCACAGGCTCACAGGAATCATTAGTAATAGTTTTGATGCTGCTGTCCGTTTCTACTTCATATAGTGATATAGAACATACTTAATTTCTAAGAAACTGTTTTTCTCATTTGCAAAGTTGGAATAGCACTGAGAGCAATGAAAGAGATATGTGGGAAGTATTTAAGGAAATTAGAGCATATGGTAGGTGTTTAGTCAAACGCTAGCTTTTCACTTCTCAACTTTAACATATTTTTAATTTTTTAATTATTTTTATTTTATTTACTGGATAGAGACAACCAAATTGAAAGGGAAGAGTGATAGAGGAGAGACAGAGAGACACCTGCAACACTGCAACACACCTCTTGCAAAGCCTTTCCCCTGCAGACTGGAGCCTCAAACCTATGTCCTTGTGAACTGTAACATGTGTGTGTAACCAGGTGTACCACCACCCAGCCCCAACTTTAACATTTTTTACATCAAAACTTTGTAGAGGAATATTTATTGGAGTGTTACTCTTTTTAAAACTTTTTTTTATTAGTGACTTAACATTTTACAAAATCAAGACTTCAGGCATACAATTCCACATTCACATGGTGTGTAGAACTCAACCTAGGCCGCCACTAGAGTTCCATTCCCCCCTTCACTCTGCTCCCAGTAGCCATCATAATTTTCACAAAGTCTAAGAGACGATTTGGGTACCATCCCCCCACCCCCACCTGCAAGTTCATTTGCTTTTGTTACTACAATTTTTCCCCATTTCATGGGGGTGGTTAATGGTTCATAGCACAGATGTTAACACCTGGGTAAAATGTCTCAATTCACCAAGACAGGTGTCTGCAAAACACTCTCACCCCAACTTACATCCTTTTCCACCATCATGTACCGGAACCCTCAAGTCCCCCTCAACCCACTCCTTCTATAGAGTCCAAATGTTAAACAGTGAAGACCTCCTTGAAAAATATATTATCAGCAAACAAATTCCTAAAAGGTTAGGAAGCAGACCACACCAGGAACAAATGCATATATGTCTTACAAATCACAGCACTGCACACAGTTAATAGACTATATGATGACAGGAACATCACTTTTTTTTTTTTTTGGCCACAAAGGCTGTTGCTGGGGCTCGGTGCCTGCATTACAATTCCACTACTTCCAGAGGCCATTTTCCCCCCTTTTGTTGCCCTTGTTGTTTTATTGTTGTTGTGGTTATTATTGTTATTGTTATTGATGTTGTTGGATAGGACAAAGAGAAATGGAGAGAGGAGGGAAAGACACACCTGCACACCTGCTTCACTGCTTGTGAAGTGACCCCCTTGCAGGTGGGGAGCAGGGGCCTTGAACTGGGATACTTATGTCAATCTTTGCATTGGCACAATATTGGCTTAACCCACAGCACTACCGCCCAACCCCCAGTCACTTTTATATGTACCCTGTAGTAAAAGCATGTTTGTGACTCATTGTATGGTGAGTTTGTTTCTCAATTTTATCTCCTTTTAATCTCTTCATATAGTACTGCTTTAATTACCAAGGATTAATTCAGGTCTTCAAATTCACAGAATGAAATATTTCTGACTTATTCTTCTTAAAAAGTGTCTTGGCAATTCTTGCCACTTTTTATTTCTACATACATTTGTCATGTTTTTCTCTCACAAAAAGAAAGCCTTCCATTAATTGACTTTATAGATTTATTCAGGGATAATTTGCATCTTTACAATAATGAACCTTCCAATTCACCAAATCAATGTACACCTCCATTATTTAAGTTTGTGTCTAATTTGTTTTAATAATATTTTAGTTTATGATAATTTTATTTATTTGTTTTATTATTGGCTAGAGACAGAGAGAAATTGAGAGGAAGGGGGAAGACAGAAAGGGAGAGAGATAGACACACCTGTAGTCCAGCTTCACCACTTATGAAGTTTCTCCTGTGTGGGTGGGGACCAGGCGCTTTGAACCTTGGCCCTTGCACACTATAGTGTGTGCACTTAACCAGGTGTGACATTCCTGGCCCCTTATTTTATAGTTTCTATGTAGAAGTCTTTAATATAATTTTTAGATATATACCTAGGTTTAAAACTACTTATCATAGCAAAGTGTGTAATATTAAAAAAATTTTTTTAACAGTATGTTGGTGAATATATGGGAAGAATTTACATAGAATTTTAGTTAATGTTTTCTTTTGACCTCATTTTAAGCATTGTGGGCCCACTTATGACTGAATAATCTAGCTATATATTTTTCTGATTTTTTTTTAAATATTTTATTTAAGAAAGGATTAGTGAACAAAAGCATAAGGTAGGAGGGGTACAACTCCACACAATTCCCAACACCCAATCCCCATAACCCACCCCCTCCCATGGTAGCTTTCCCATTCTCTATCCCTCTGGGAGCATGGACCCAGGTCGTTGAGGGTTGCAGAAGGTAGAAGGTCTGGCTTCTGTAATTGCTTCCCCGCTGAACATGGGCATTGACTGGTCGGTCCATACCCCCAGTCTGCCTCTCTCTTTCCCTAGTAGGGTGTGACTCTGGGGAAGCTGAGCTCCAGGACACATTGGTGGGGTCTTCAATCCAGGGAAGCCTAGCCAGCATCCTGGTGGCATCTGGAACCTGGTGATTGAAAAGAGAGTTAACATATGAAGCCAAACAATTTGTTGAGCAATCATGGATCCCAAGCTTGGAATAGTGGAGAGGAAGTGTTAGGGAGGTACTCACTGCAAACTCTAGTGTAGTCCTGCTTTCAGGTATATATTTTGCAGTAGTTTATGGATACGTGTGCACATAAGCTCTCTCTCATAGAAACTGGTGTATATCTAGGTTATGGGACTTTGTTAGAAGTGAACTACCTGAGATGAAATTAGAGTGTACTATTAAAGGAAAGGTCTCACCCGAGTAATGAAGCTGAAGGGTTGTCATTCCACACGTGAAGTCTCTGGATACATTCTGAGGTGAAGCATGTTGAGGTAGCAATCGTTGCTTTGGTTAGGTTGTGATCGGCAGATGCAATGTTATTTGGTTTGGATTGGGAGATGCATACGGGAAAGTGGGCCCTATCCAAGGGTTCCAGGACTGGAGGAAGTAGGGGCTCTATAGTGAAGATGTGAGGTTCCTGATGTCTTAGGGTTCAAAAAGACAATCAATAGTTAATATTATCATCACATTATTTGTTAATTGGGTTAACTTTGAAAAGTCCCTTTGTTATGGCTTGCTGGACAGTACCCAGTATCTTGTATATAGCTGTGCTATTGGAAGCTTCTAATCTACTTGGTCTAGGCTTTTGAGAGAGTCCGCATATCAAATACATAGCCTATATATTAAAAAGATTCAGTTTGTCTTTTGAGAAACTTTGAGACATACAATTGATTTCCCCCTCTCATATTAATTAGCTACTGATTTATATGTCTACATTTTGCTAGGAGTGTACATAAACACCATTCCCACCACCAAAGGACTGTGACCCATCCCTCCCCCCCATTCCCACCCCCCACTGGCCCAGGAAGCTGCATGTCTACCCCTCACCACTGGGTTTTTACTTTGGTGCCCTACTTACAATTTGATCAGGTCCTGCTTTTAGTTTCCCTTTCAGATCTTCTTAGTCAGCTTCTGTTGATGAGTAGGATCATCCCATACTCGTCTTTATCTTTCTGACTTAGTTCACTTAACATAATTCCTTCTAGCTCTGTCCAAGATGGGTCAGAGAAGGTGGGTTCATTGTTCTTGATAGCTGCATAGTATTCCATTGTGTATATATACCACAGCTTTCTCAGCCACTCATCTGGTGTTGGGCACCTGGGTTGCTTCCAGGTTTTAGCTATTATGAATTGTGCTGCTATGAACATAGGAGTACAGACCTCTTTTTGGTTGGGTGTTATGGAGTCCTTGGGGTATAACCCCAGGAGAGGAATTATTGGGTCATATGGAAGGTCCATGTCTAGCCTTCTGAGAGTTTTCCAGACTGCTCTCCATAGAGACTGTACCAATTTACATTCCCACCAGCAATGTAAAAGGGTTCCTCTGTCCCCACATCCTCTCCAGCATTTGTTGCTGCTGTCCTAGGTTTAAAACTACTTATCATAGCAAAGTGTGTAATATTAAAAAAAAAATTTTAACAGTATGTTGGTGAATATATGGGAAGAATTTACATAGAATTTTAGTTAATGTTTTCTTTTGACCTCATTTTAAGCATTGTGGGCCCACTTATGACTGAATAATCTAGCTATATATTTTTCTGATTTTTATTTATTTATTTTTTCTTCCAGGGTTATCTCTAGGGCTTGGTGCCTGCACTACGAATCCATTGCTCCTGGAGGTAATTTTTCCCGTTGTCCTTGTTGTTGTTGTTATTGTTATTGTTGTTATTGCTGTTGGATAGGATAGAGAGAAATCAAGAGAGGAGGAGAAGACAGAGAGGGGAAGAAAAAGACAGACACCTGCTTCACTGCCTGTGAAGCTACCCCCCTGCGGGTGGGGAGTCAGGGGCTCAAACTGGGTCCTTGCACTGGTACCTGTGCTTCAAGCCATATGCACTTAACTCGCTGAGCTAATACCCACATTTGTTCTTGGACTCTTATCTGAAACAAAGTGAAATTTAGCAATGTTCCATCAAGATGGAAGGTCTGGCGTCTGTAATTACTTCCCCGCTGAATATGAGTATTGGCAGATCGATCCATACTCCCAGCCTGTCTCTCTCTTTCCCTAGTGGGGCAGGCATCAGAGAGGTGGGGCTCCAAGACACATGGTGGGCTCATCTGACCAGGAAAGTCAGGTTGGCATCATGGTAGCATCTGAAACCTGGTGGCTGGAAGAGAGTTAAGATATAAAGCAGAAGAAAATGTTGACTAATCATGAACCTGAAGACAAGAATATTTCAGCTGAAGATTTGAGGTCTCCATTTTGGAAGTAGCTAGTAGGTTTATTTTAGGTATATTCTAAGGGGCCCATGACTTTACTAGTTTTTGCCTGAGCCTGACATCGAATATGCAGGTGGATCGAAGTTATTGTCTGGGGAGATGGTGTCATTGTTGGGAAAAGGACTAGAAGGCTGGACCAGGGAAGACAGTAGCTCTCAAATATGGGGAAAATATATAAACATTGTTACTGTAAACCCCATTGATTAAGGGAGTTCTTTTCTATCTTACTTGACTAGGAGACTTTATAAAAAGGAATTTTAGAGTTTGCCACATTTTTTCCTGCATCAATTGAAATAATCAGACTTCTTTTGTTAATGTGATAAATCAAAGTATTTTTAAATCATTCGATTATTCTAAAAAAATTGTACTCCTCAAATAAATCGATATTGTTAGAGGAATCATTCTTTTATATAGTACCCAATATTATCTGCTATTTTGTTTATATTTTTTGCAACTGAATCTATAAGAGAGTTAGACCTGTGATGTTCCTTTCTCATAGCTTTATTTTTTCCTCTTGTCAGATTTTGGAATGAAAGTAATGTGGGCTTTAGATAATACAGATTGCAGAGTATTTAATCTATATTTTTCTAGTCCATGAAAGAATTAAGGAAGATTGGTGATTTTTGTTCCTTAAATTTGTGACAGAACTAACTGGTAAAAGCAGCTGGGATTTGACTTTTCTTTATGAGAAGATTCATAATTACAGTTTCAATTTCTCCAATAATTATAGGACTCCACATTTGCTGTTGTTCATTGTATTTTCCTATTGTTTATCCAGTGCATCTAAATTTTCAAATGTATTTGCATTAGTATTACTATACCTTATTCCTATGATACTTATAATATTCTTATAATGCTTCCATTTAAGAAATTAAAAAATGATCTTATTTTTAAATTTAACTTATTTATAAAATAGAAAATATCAACAAAACCATAGAATAAGAGGGGTAAAATTCCACACATTTCCCACCACCAGAGTTCCACATCCCATCCCCTCCATTGGAAGCTTTAGTATTCTTTACCTCTCTGAGAGTATGGACCCAGGGTCATTATGGGGTGCAGAAGGTGGGGGGCCTGGCTTCTGTAATTGTTTCTCCACTGAACATGGGCATTAGTAGGTTGATCCATACTCCCAGCCTGTTTTTATCTTTCCCTACTGGGGCAGGGCTCTGGAGAGGTGGAGTTCCAGGGTACATTGGTGAGGTCATCTGTTTAGAGGTGTCAGGTGGGTGTCATGGTAGCATCTGCAACTTGATGTTTGGAATGTGTATTCCTTTGCTTCTTCCTTTCTTGTGGGACTCAGTTTAGTAGTTCTTGTAAGTGGGGTTGATTGTGGCAAATTTCTTTAGTTCTTGAATATTTGAGAAAACCTTTATTTTTCCCTTCCTCTTATTTTAAGAATAATTTTGCAGGATATGGTATTTGTGACTGGAATTCCCTCTTCTTTAGAACTTTAAATATGTCATTCTGATCTCTTCTGGCCTCTAGAGTTTGTGAAGAGAAATCTGATGAAATTCTTACAGCTCTGCCTTTGTATGTAACTTTTTTCCTTTCTCTAGCAGCCAGCCAGCAATTTTTTTTCCTTGTTATCAACTTTTGATAGTTTTATAATAATGTGCCTTGGTGTTGGTCTTTTTGTATTTATGAATCTGGGTGATCCTTCTGCCTCTTTAATGAGAATGTTCTGAAGGTTTCCTACGTGAGGGAAGTTCTCAGGTAAAATTTCTCTGAAAATGGACTCTGGCTCTTTGGCCTTGTCTTCCTCTTAAAATATACCTATCACTCTTATATTCGATCTTTTGATGGAGTCTGCAATGTCACAGAGAGTGGCTTCAGTCTTTTGAACCATTGCTCTCCCTTATCTTTGAATTGAAAGAGTAGACTGGCCATATCTTCTAGACTGGATATAATTTCTTCTGAATGTGTGAGTCTACTTCTTAAGCCTTCTACCTGGGCATGGATTGTAGTTAGAATGTCTTTACTCCCTAGAATTCTATTTGAAAATTTTCTTTCATGCTTCCTAACTGCTTAGTGAGTTCTGACTGAAGTTCTTCTTTCAAGATTTGAAGATTCTTAGTGAACTGTGTTGTAAGTTCCCCTCTTGTGTGTTTGAATTCCATTATAAAATACTCTTTTAATTATTGCTTAAATTCTTGGAGAGTCCTTGTAATGAGCTTTCTGTAGTCTGTTTCTGGGAGTCTCTCTAAATCTGTAATTCCTTGCATTTCCTCAGTTTCATTTCTGTCTGGCTGATATGTCATGGTTGTCTGTTTAGTTCTGTTTCTTTGCTTGCAGATTTTTTGTCCTGGTTATGGAGTTCTATTTTGATCTCTAGGTTTCTCTTGTTTTTATGATCTGTGGCAGGTGGGATGGGATGAAGGAGTTGCTTTGGGCTGTCTTGTGGTCACAAATTCCATTTTATGTTGTGTCCTTGCCTTAAATTCAGAATGCTAAAGCCCTTCTTAGTCAAATACTCAGAGGTGATTATATATGTATATGTATATATGAAACATTGACAAGACCATAGGATAAGAGGGGTACATTTCCAGACATTGTCCACCCCAGAGCTCCATATCCAATCCCCTCCCTTGATATCTTCCTGTTATCCCTCTGGGAGTATGGACCCAGGATCACTGTAGGGTGCAGAAGGTGGAAGGTCTGGCTTCTGTAACTGCTTCTCCACTGAACATGGGTGTTGGCAGGTGAATCCATACTCCCAGCCTGTCTTTCTCTTTCCCTAGTGGGTCAGGGATCTGGGGAGGCAGGGCTCCAAGACATGTGGCAGGGTTGTTTGCCCAGGAAAGTCAGGGTTGGCATCATGGTATCATCTGGAACCTGGTGGCTGAAAAAGAGTTAAGATATAATGCAGAACAAATTGTTGACTAGATTGAGAGGTTTTAAGCCCCTTTCACTTCTCCTCCTCCTCCTCCTCCTCCTCCTCCTCTTCCTCCTCCTCCTCCTCCTTCTTCTTCTTCTTCTTTTCAGGCACTAAGAACAATGTTCCTTGCTGCACTTAACATGAAATTGCCAAAATGGTGCAGCTCAGCTCCCACATGGCCCGGAGCTCTGAATTGACTTTGCTGTTCTTCAACAGCACCCTTTTTTGCCCCAACCACACTTGAACACCCACCTGAGGCTTCAGAACTTTCAGCTGTAGATTATGACTTCAGTTGGGTCTCTTGTATTCATCTGTTGTTTTGGGAGGAGATTCCAGTTCATGATCTCATTTTAAATACCTGCTACTATATGTTTTCTTCTCCTTCTCCTTCTCCTTCTCCTTCTCCTTCTCCTTCTCCTTCTCCTTCTTCTTCTTCTTCTTCTTCTTCTTCTTCTTCTTCTTCTCCTTTCTTCTTCTTTCTTCTCCTTCTCCTCCTCCTCCTCCTCCTTGTCCCCCTTCTTCTTCTTCTTCTTCTTCTTCTTCTTCTTCTTCTTCTTCTTCTTCTTCTTCTTCTCCTTTCTTCTTCTTTCTTCTCCTTCTCCTCCTCCTCCTCCTCCTTGTCCTCCTTCTCCTTCATCTTCTTCCTTTTTATAAAGAACAGTTATTTATTTTTATTTATTTTTCTTCTTTGTTTCCTTGTTGTTTTTTATTGTTGTTGTAGTTATTGTTGTGGTTATTATTGTTGTTGTTATTGGTGTTGTCATCGTTGGATAGGGCAGAGAGAAATGGAGAGAAGAGGGGAAGACAGCGAGGGGGAGAGAAAGATAGACACCTGCAGACCTGCTTCATGGCCTGTGAAGTGACTCCCCTGCAGGTGGGGAGCCAGAGCTTTGAACCAGGATCCTTACACCAGTCCTTGTGCTTCATGCCATGTGTGCTGAGCCCACTGTGCTACCACCCTACTCCCAAGAACATTTGTTTTCTATTATCTTTATTTTTTATTGCATAGGAGTGGCTAGAAATCAAGAAGGAAAGGGGGAGATATAGAGGGAGAGAGACAGAGGGACACCTGCAACACTGCTTCACCACTTGTGAAGCTTTCCTCCTGTAGGTGGAATGGAGACTAGGAGATTGAACCTAGGTCCTTGAGCACTGCAACATGCATGCTCAACCACATGTGCCACCACCCAGGCCCACTATGTATTTTTCTTGAGTAGTTTCTTAAAATTTTTGTTGTTGTTATCTTTATTTGTTGGATAGAGACTGCCAGAAATTGAGAGGGAAGGGTGTGGCAGTGAGGGTGGGAGGGAGGGAAGAAGAGAGGGAGAGAGAGAAAGAGAAAGAGAGAGAGAGAGCTGCAACACTGCTTAACCACGCACAAAGCTTCCCCTCTGCATGTGAGGAGAGGGCTCAAACCAGGGTCCTTGCATATTGTAACATGTGCTGGACCAGGTGTGCCACCACCTGGTGCCTTCTTGACCAGTCTTATCTGAGATTTATTAGTTCTTTAGTTTTTCCAACAACTACAATTTAGGTTTTTGACCTTTTCTATTGTGTGTTTTATTAATTTCTATACTTTGATTTCCCTATTCTCCTCATACCCCAGTATCCTTTTTTTGGAGGGAGAGGTCTGGCTTATGGTGGTGTAGGGATTGAACCTGCAACTTCTGGAGGCCCAGGTATGAAAGTCTTTTGTATCACTGTTATACGACCCCTTCCTGACTCCTACCTCACATACACCTTTTGTGTTCTTTTGACCTAAACTGACTGTTCTTTGAAAATTTCTTGTGATGGGTTCATTAATTTTTTTATAGAATTTCCTTTCTGCCTCCCACAATTTGATACATAGTCCTATGCTTAAAATTCATTTTTTTTTATTGAGGAATTAATGTTTTACATTCAACAGTAAGTACAATAGTTTGTACATGCATAACATTCCCCAGTTTCCCATATAACAATACAACCCCCACTCTGAATCCTCTGAATCCTTCTTGGACCTGTATTCTCCCCACCCACCCACCCCAGGGTCTTTTACTTTGGTGAGATACGCCAACTCCATTTTAGGTTCTACTTCTGTTTTCTTTTCTGATCTTGTTTTAGGGGCTGGGTGGTGGCTCACCTGGTTGAGTTCAAGTCCCCAGCCCCCACCTGCATGGGGAAAGCTTCACGAGTGGTGAAGCAGTGCTGCAGGTATCTCTCTCTCTTCCCCATCTTCTCAATTTCTGGCTATCTCTATCCAATAAGCAAATAAAGACAATAAAAAAATTTAAAAAAAGAACATGATCTCAAAAATATCATTTGAGAGAGGGAGAAAATTCATTTCTAAATACAACTAGAGAAAGAGTGAAACTAGTAGAGCTCTAGACTGGCACACCTGAGCCACTGGATTCAACCTGGCACTCTGTGTATTAGAGTGGAGATCTGTTTCTCTCTCTCTCTCACTATCTCTCTTTCTCTCTCTCTGTGTGTGTGTGTCTCTCTCTCTCTTTCTCTCTCTCTCATATGAAACTCTAATCACATAGGCAATAAATTAAAAATACTAATTTCAAATCATTTTTTTAGATTCCACCAGAATTTCATCATTGAACTATATATTTTTAGAAGATTATTTTTAAACTCCCATATGTGCATTCTTTCCTTACACATGCAGTCAATTTTTAGTTCAATTGATTGTGGTCAGAAAAGTTATTTTTCTGTTATCTCTATTTTATAAAATTAGCAGTGCTCTGTTTCATGGTGCAGAACACCAAACCCCAGCTGGGTCCCTTTGCCCAAGTCCTACCCACCCTGAGTTTCAGTATTTTCCTAGGTTCAAAGAGAGTAACAGGGAGAAATAGTCACAGGAAGTGTCTGCTAACAGGTTCTGCCTCTTCCTGCCATACAGGAAGTTGACCAGCTATCAGATGACACAGGGAAACAATGTCTAGTCTGGAAAAATTTCTCAAATATTTAATCTCTGATTTTTACCTCTATTATAATTATTAATTATTTTTGTTGTTTAATCTTTTTTCTTTATTTGATAGAAGAGAGAAATTGAGAGAAGCAGGAAGATAGAAAGGGAAAGAAACAAAGAGATACTTACAGTGCTGCTTCACCACTTATGAACCTTTCCCCTGCAGGTAGGGAGCTGACCCTTGAACCCAGGTCCTTAGACATAGTAACATGTGCACTTGACCATGTGCACTACTACTAGGCCCCCTGTTGTTTATTATTTTAATAAGGTTCCCACCACAATGAAGGATGTTTTGGTGCCTTTCCCTTCTCCCTCTATCTCTCTCCTACTTGGAAAAAAAAAATCAGTCCAGAATGAAGCCCCAATGATGACAAAATAAAGAGATAAATATTTTAAAAGACATCCACCAGGGGTTGAGTGGTAGGGCAGCAGGTTTAGTGCATGTGGTATGAAGCACAAGGATCCTCACTTGCTGGGTGGAGGTGGGGGGTCACTTCACAGGTGGTGGAGCAGGTCTACAGGTGTCTATCTTTCTCTCCCCCACTTTGTCTTCTCCTCCTCTCTCTTTGACCTATCCAATAACAACAGAAACAAAATAGAGAAAATGCCTCTAGGAGCAGTGGATTTGTAGTGTAGGCAGAACCCCAGCGATAACCCTGAAGGCATAAAAAAGGAAAAAAAAAAGACACCCATTATTTCTATCCGCTCTTCAGTGACTGGCCAGCAACCACTCCCTGTCTAAACACTTTGCTTTGTTTATTTAAAGTGAAATGAGGGACCTCACACACACAGGATTTCATTTCTCTGGACAAATCTTCCACTTAGATTGGAAAATTTATTTCCTCAGAGAGGAAAAAGCACTATAGCTTCCTCATTTGGAACCTGGACTGTCTGCCCCACCCAGTAAGGCAGTTCACAGGCCTGGGTTGGTGAAGATGTCATGAATCCTATCCTTTTCCTGTTAAATCAGTGAAGCAGCTATTTTGCTGGTCCTTCAAATTTCTTTGAAAACACCCCCACAGGACCATTCAGTTAAGAGCCATCACTTAAAGGGCACACAACAAAGCAGGAAGGGATACCTGGAAGATGAGTAAGAGCCCAGGGTCTTTCTATGATTCTTGACTGGAGACAAACCTGTAGAATTGTCTTTAGGGAGAATAAAAACTTAAGCATAACATCCAACTTCTTTATATTTGTTTCTTGTGAAAGGTGAGTGGAGCAAAAGCTGTGTTTATGCCAATTATACTATGATGACTTAGATAACCGTTTATGACTTTTAGACTACGGAGCACCTACATAAAGGTGTTTTCATTTTTCTTTTTAATTTTATTAGTGATTTGTTATTGATATACAAAATTATCGCACCATTCACACCACCAGAGTTCTGTGTCCCCAGTCCCTTCATTGTAAGCTACAGCAGTTCTCCTAAGGTTGCAGATATGGGTTAACTATTATTTCTACAACTATCTGTCTATATGTGTATAATTCCTCCCCCTCTTTTCCTATGGTCTTCTCTTCTTTTCCAAGTCACACATACACCTATTACTACATCCAAATGTCCCTTCCTTTTCCCTCTTCTCTCTCTGGGTCCTGATGGAGTTGAAGTTCAGAGCCCTTTGGTGATGACTTTCCCCTGTCATTTCTCCCACACTGGGTGTATGGACCAAAATTCTTTTGAGGGTGCAGAAGATAGGAGTTCTGACTTCATTAATTGCTTCTCTACTGTACATATGTGTTGGACGGTCAATCCATATCCCTAGCCTATTTCTACCTTTCCCTAGCAGAGTAGGGTATAAAGGTGTTTACCCTAAGAAGTGGTCTTCATAGTTACTTAAACAAATATTTTTAGAACATTGACCCTGAGCCCTGGCCCCCACTGTGCTGAGGGAGCTTTGGTATTTTGGTTTCTCTCTCTTTGATATATATCTGTCTCTATCTGAAAAAAAAAAATCTAGAATATTGGCTCTGTTCTGGAAACTGCATAATGTACAGGAGATAGATAAAGAGAGAGAGATAGAGAGGAGGGTTTTGAGGTGTGTTGTGGCTGAGAAATGCTACCTGGTTGGAGCTGTATTATAGGGCCATGTTATGATGACTTAATGAGGCAGGAAATGATGGGCCAACTAACCCTAAGGAGGAAAGATCTCCTCCAGAAAGAACAGAGAAATCCCAGAAAGTGTTAGGGTAGGAGTCCCTGGCTGTGTTATGTTTCAGAATATTTTCTCTGGCTGTTATGCGGGGCTAGAGGCATGTAAGAATTACTCAGATTTAGAGACCCTTTTTTTTTTTTTACTAGTGATGTAATAATGATCTCCCCCTATTTACCTCCCCAATTCATTATTATTTTTTTTAAATTTTTTTATATTTATTTTATTTATTTATTCCCTTTTGTTGCCCTTGTTGTTTTATTGTTGTAGTTATTATTGTTGTTGTTGCTGTTGGATAGGACAGAGAGAAATGGAGAGAGGAGGGGAAAACAAAGAGGAGGAGAGAAAGATAGACACCTGCAGACCTGCTTCACCGCCTGTGAAGCGACCCCCCGCAGGTGGGGAGCCGGGGTTCAAACCGGGATCATTATGCCGGTCCTTGTGCTTTGCGCCATCTGCGCTTAACCCGCTGAGCTACAGCCCGATTCCCCCCAATTCATTATTTTTAGGCTATTTATTTTTTTATTTTTAACATTCTCAAAAATTTTTATTGTAAAAAATGGAAAAAGATGGAAAGAGAGGCAGGCCCAGAGATCAAACACAGGATACCATTGCAAAAGATCTGTTGTACCACTGGACATACTCCTGGTTCCTTAAGTTATTATAGTAGTCTTTATTATCTTAAGATAAAATGGAAGTATCTTTTTATTTCATTTTTGTCAAATTGCCTCTTTTTTTTCTCTCTTTTTAAAAAATATTTATTCCCTTTTGTTGCCCTTGTTTTTTTTTTTATTGTTGTAGTTATTATTATTGTTGTTGTCGTTGTTGCATAGGACAGAGAGAAATGGAGAGAGGAGGGGAAGACAGAGAGGAGGAGAGAAAGATAGACACCTGCAGACCTGCTTCACCGCCTGTGAAGCGACTCCCCTGCAGGTGGGGAGCCGGGGTTCGAACCAGGATCCTTATGCCGGTCCTTGTGCTTTGCGCCACCTGCGCTTAACCCGCTACGCTACAGCCCGACTCCCCAAATTGCCTCTTTTTAAATAAGTGATTTAATAATAATAAACAAGACTGTGGCATAAAAGGGATATAATTCCATGCAATTCCCACCACTAGAGTTCTATATTCCATTATAGGCCTCCATTGGGCCTTCCCTCCTATTCTTTCTCTCTCTAGGAGTATGAACCAAAGATCTTTATGTGGAACAGAAAGTGGGAGGTCTGGCCTTTGTAATTGCTTCTCCATTGGGCATGGGCATTGACAGGTGGATCCATACTCCTGTCTGTTTCTATCTTTCCCTTGTGGGGTATGGCTCTGTGGTGGTGGGGTTCCAGTACTCATTGTTGAGGTCATCTATCCAGGGAAGTCAGGTTGGTATCATGGCAGCTGAAAAGCATTAAGGTATAAAACAGAACAAATTGTTTAATAATCAGGAACCTAAAGGTAAGAGTGTAGCAGATAAAAATTGGGGTCTTCATGTTGGAAGGAGTTAGGAAGTCTATTTAGGTATATTCTAAGGGACCTATGTGGCTTTACTAATTTATGCCTGAGTCTGATAGTTAACATGCAGGTGGCCTAAAGGTATTGTGGGGGAGGTAGTGTCAGAGTTGGAAATAGGACTAGAAACCTAGATCAGGGGAGAAAGTAGCTCCTAAATATGGGAAAAGTATATAAATACTGTTAACTGTAAGCCTCATTAGAGACCCAGTTTTAAGATAATGCCATGTCTTTTCCTCACTTCAGACAACAGTTCATAAACTCCTGCAGGAACGAAGGTGGTAGGGACCTAGAGTAAGGAAAACAGGATATTGTTATTTTGCCTGAGTTCACTTTAGAAGACACTGAATCCAAACAAATGCAGAACAGAGAATACACAGCAGGGTTTTTTTTTTTTCTTTAAAAAATGTTATAAGCAGCTGAAAAAAGGGGTGGATAAAGAAAAAGTATGACACTATAATACCCATTGTGGGGAACCAGTTCAGAATACGGAGGAGGGACTATGTTCTACTGACACAATGACAGAAAGAACATAGCTTTAGGTGTTGAAATTACACTTATTAAAAGGAGACACTGTTTCAGGCACCACATTCCACTTGACAGAGCCAAAAAAACAGATGGTACAATGCAGTTTACTGGACTACACTTTTCTGAAGTGTAAGTCTTAACATGGAATCCTTCACTTTGTCAAGTTCTGCCAGCTCCTCCTGCCAATTCCACTGCATATGAATGTACATCCACCTCAACCCTGTTTAGGTTTTTAATTATAGAAGAAATGTAAACATATGGTAAAAATTGGAAAGAAATTGCACATTAGGAAAGAGTGCTAATTAAAAAGTACATGTCTCCTTTTTCATCTATTTTTCATTGATTTCCCTCCTATTCTTCAACTCAAACTACATTTAATCATCTCTTGTGCACTCTCTTCACATTCTAATGAGTACAAAACATTCCTGTGCACATTCAAGTAGATCTTCACATACCCGTGAGCTTAGACGTGTAGATGTTAGCCAGTTCTCAGAAGGAAAATCACCATATCTAATACTGCATTCCTTGCCTTCTTAATAGTTTTCATAAAATTGCTATCGAAAAAAACATACTACACAGATTTCTCTCTTATCTGCGAGCTATTTTATTTATGTATGTCATTTTGCTAAAGACACTGTGGTCACACTTCATTGTCATTTAATTTCTATTTCTCTAATGATTCATAATGTTTTGCATTTTTCATGGACTTACATGCTATCTATGTCTCTTTGGTAAACTGACTGCTCTAGTCTTTCCTCCTTTGTTATTGAGCTCTTGGTTTTCAGATTTTTTTTCCAGTGCAGTTATCACTGGAACTCAGATTCTGCAAGACAACTCCACTGTTCCCAGCTGCCACTTTTGCTTTTCTTTTCCTTGATAGGGTGAGAAAGAGCAAGACAGAGGGACACCTGCAGCACTGCCCCATTGCTTCTGAAGCTTTCACACTGCAAATGGGGCTTGAATCTGTGTCGTGATGGGTGGTAAAAATGTGCACTTTGTTTGCTGTGCCACTGTCTGACTGTTGAAAGTTCTTTACATGTTCTGGCTACAGCTCTTATGTCACATGTTTTCAGATATTGTCTTTCAGAACCTGGGAGATAGCATGGCAGTTATGCAATAGATTTCCATGCCTAGGATCACAGCTTCAGTCCCCAGCACCACTATAAGGGAAAGCTGAGTAATGTTCTGGTTATAAATAAGTAAGTGTGTGTGTGTGTGTGTGTGTGTGTGTGTGTGTGTGTGATTCTTTCAACTATGATTCCACACTTCCATCTATTAACAGTATGTACTTTGGTGCAGAAATTTTAATTACTGTGAATGTTGATTTACTTTAATTTTTTGTATTATATTCATGAAATTTCTGTGTAGCCCAAGTTTAGAAATATTTTTTATTACTTTCTTCTTGCAACATCATAGTTTAGGTTTTACCTTTTAGGCTAAGATCAATAATTTTAGCATAAAATAGAAAGTAATGAGGTATAGGTAAGAGGTGTACATGTTTTACATTTACATATTTATATTTTTCTTAAGTGGACTTGACTTTAGGAGGCATAAAAGCCCAACATCTCTTATACATATGGCAAATTAAGCAAGTGCAATAGTTGAAAAATATTGTGTTAAGAGTTGTAATATAACACTCAAGAAAAATTTTTCTTAAGTTCATTCTAGACTTGGATTTGTAGAATCCAGATACTCAAAGGTCAGAGAATTGGGAAACTGTCAACCCAGAAACACGGAATCCTTTCCGACATCAGCTATCCTGCTCCAAAGCTTTTCCACCACCAAATTAATAAAAGCTTTATATACTGATATTAGACCTCAGAAACCCAGGTTCACACTCCTTAGCACTATGATATTGTAGAACTGAGAGTTGCTTTGGTTTCTCTCATACTAGTAAACACACACACACACACACACACACACACTCAATTATTCCTAGATCATTGGGGGTGGGGTGTAATGGGCTTTGTTTTTAAGACCTACACATTTTTTTAATTATAAAAGAAAAAGTCTTTATATTTATCCAAATATTACCAGTTCTGCAGTTCTTTCATTTCTTATATTGCAAATTTCTCTGTGGTATAATTTCCTGTAATCTTCAATTATGTACTTTAAATTTTCCTTTAGAGAAATTCTGCTGTTGGCAAATTCTCTTAATTTGTGTAATTGATACTGTATTTATTTTTCCTTCAGTCCCTAGGGATATTTTCAATGGATGTGAAATTCTGGGTTAAGAGTTTTTTCCTTAAGCTCTTTAAAGATCATATTCTAGTCTCTCTTGACCTGAATGTTTTTCTTTCCTTCCTTCCTTCTCTCCTCCTTTCTTTTT
This sequence comes from Erinaceus europaeus, assembly GCF_950295315.1. NCBI lineage: Eukaryota > Metazoa > Chordata > Mammalia > Eulipotyphla > Erinaceidae > Erinaceus > Erinaceus europaeus. The sequence continues at coordinate 40,256,248 of NC_080181.1, read as the reverse complement.
CTTTTTTCTTCTTCCATGGAACACTTTTATATCACTATACTATTGAGATAAATGCCATTATGTCATGTCTGGGTTTATGGTATACAGTGCTATCATTCAATAAATGTAAGGGTTGGGAAATGATCACTACATTATCTTTACATACCTATCATCTCACATATTTACATTTTTTTTTTGCAATAAGAGCTCTTGAGATCTACTTTCTTATCAACTTCATATCTGTGATATGATATATTAGTCACTCTAGTCAACATACTGTACATTTGTTCCCAGAACTAACCGGAAATTTGTACCTCTTGGCCACCATGATTCATTTCTCCCATCCTTTACACACTAGGAATAACCAAACTAATAATTGTCCATGAATCAGTTTTTGACCTTCTACACAAAAGTGATGCTATGCAACGTTTGTCTTTCTCTGTGTTACCTATCTTAGAATATATTTTCAAGGTCCTTTCATTTTGTTGCAAATACTAGGACTTCCTTATTTGGGGGGTTCAAAAATATTCCATTTTCTTTATACATTTATCTGTCAATAGTAACTCAGGATGTTTCTATGTCTTGGGGATTGTAAATAAGATGTGTGTGTGTGTGTGTGTGTGGGGGGGGGGGGGTGTGCGTGCGCGTGCGCCCACATGTGTATCTTTTTTCTTCATTGGTGGGATAAAGGTTTAAAGTAAACAGTAAAATACAGTGGTTTGTACATTTGTAACATTTCTCAGTTAGATAGATGATAGATAGGACAGTCATTCCACTATCCATGGAGCTCTACTTGTTTTGTTGTTTTCTCCAGCAGTGCTGGGGATCAGTACAGATAAAGCCTAAGCTCTATGGCTGAGCTACTCACATAATTTTTTCTTTATGTTTGATTTTGAGAAGTCTGTGTTTTAACCATCTGGGCACAACTTTGTTAGAATTTATCTCATGTATATAGGGCATATGTTCACATGTATCCATAAATTAGGGCAAAATATATACCTGAAAGCAAAAGTGCACGTCTGTAGTGAGTCAATATATGCAGCAAGCAAGTTGAAAGACCTAAAAAGACACCATAAAGTTCATAATGAAATAGTGTCTACTTAGACTTAGATACCCTCCTCACTTCCTATTTTACTTCCCTCACTCACTCCAAAGCTAACCTTATCAAAGGAAGGACTGCAAAAGTTGAATAAGGACAAAAGACAGGCTGCTGGGCTAGTGTTGCAGGTGGGAGAGAGGATCGAGGGACTTGTGGCTGCTTGGTAATACAATTCTTTATTGATGTGGGGCCCCAGAGTCAGGTGTGAGCACAGCAGGTTAGGTCACGTGGTGCCAAACCTCAATGGCCGCCTCCTGCTCTGCACACCAGCCCTTCTCTAGGGCAGGATGCAGGAGAGAAAAAAAAGCGAAACCAGGAACAGAAGTGGGTTTTATGGGATAAAAACCAGAAGTGGCAAGTTGGGAACGGAAATGGCTAGGAAAGGGGGTGGAGAGAGGCAAAAGGCATGCTGGGAAGGTGGAAGCATTCTTAGCGTCTGTTGCTGTAGGGAATTAGCAATACCCTGAGGGGATAACATGGTGGGGATCTTTAGGCAAAACCATGATTATGTAAATAGACCATAGTGTCAGCAATGGAGCATGGATGGGGCGTCTGGCTTTAAGGCCCAATAACAGGCATACTTTAATGATAATTCTTTAGTCATTGTAAGGTCACCCCATTGGCTGGGACCCTAGTCGGGGAGTCTTGAGATTCCCAAACAGACATGATGGTCCTAGACCTCAAATAAATCCCTCTCTCCATTGTTACTGGTCATCTCTATCAGGAACAACACAATGGACCCCTCAGTGGGTCCCCATAGGACCTTGCCCTCAACTTGGAACAACAACGGTAGAGAATATTCCATCCTCCAAAAGGAGGCTGGACATCATACTTTATGTTCCACCTGAGTAAAATGGGTCCTGAAATTGGGGCAGCTTGGAACACTCCTACTCATGACCACAGAATGTGAGCTCAGACCTACAGGGATGCAGAGGTCACATAGGCTCCTAAGCTGAATATGGGCCCCAGATCAGATCAAATAGATGGTGTTTACAGTCAACAATATTTATACACCTTTCCCATATTTGGGAGCTACTCTTTTGCCTGATCCAGCTTTCTGGTCCTTTTTCAAGCCATGACATCATCTCCCCAGACAATAACTTGGATTCACCTGTCTATCAGATGTCAGGCTCAGAAAAACAAAAACAAACAACAACAACAACAAAGCACTAATATAATCATGGGCCCTTTGGAATATATAACTAAAATAGGCCTACTAACTATCTATAAAATGGAGACCCCCAAATTTTCATCTACACTATTCCAGCCTTTAGGTTCATGACTAGCCAACAATTTGTTTGGCTTTATATGTTAACTCTTTTTTCAGCCACAATGTTCCAGATGCTACCATGATGCTAACCAGACTTCCTTGGACAAACAACCCCACCAATGTGTCCTGGGGTTCCACTTCCCCAAAGCCCTACCTCACTAGGGAAAGAGAGAGACAGGCTGGGAGTATGGATCAAACTGCCAATGCCCATGTTTGGTGGGGAAGCAATTACAGAAGTCAGACCTTCCACCTTATGCACCCCATAATGACCCTTGACTCATGCTCCCAGAGAGATCAAGAATAGGAAAGCTATCAAGGGAGGGGATGGGATATGGGATACGGAGTTCTGGTGGTGGGAATTGTGTGAAGTTGTACCCCTCTTATCCTATGGGTTTTGTCAGTGTTTCTTTTTTATAAGTAAAACTATTAGAAAAAGAATTTATCTCATGTGAGGATTCATGCACTTCTTGAATCTGTAAGTTTATAATCTCACTAGTTCAAGGTTTTTTTTTTTTTACTTCCTTAATGAAACATTTTCTTTTTCTTTCTTTTTTTTTTTTTCTTACGTCAGTGTATGTACTATGTGTAACCCACTGGCTACCTTTTTATTTATTTATTTTATTTACTTATTCACTTATTTGTAAAAAGGAGACATTAACAAAACCATAGGCTAAGAGGGGTACAATTCCATACAGTTCCCAGCACCAGCTCTCAGTATCCCATCCCCTCCCCTGATAGCTTTCCTATTCTTTAACCCTCTGGGAGTATGGACCCAAGATCATTGTAGGATGCAGAAGGTGAAGGGTCTGGCTTCTGTAATTGTGTCCCTGCTGAACATGGGCGTTGACTGGTCTATCCATACTTCCAGCCTGCCTCTCTCTTTCTCTAGTAAGTAGGGTGGGGCTCTGGGGAAGCGGAGCTCCTAGACACATTGGTGGGGTTGTTTGTCCAGGGAAATCTGGTCGGCATCATGCTAGCATCTGGAATTGTTGGCTGAAACAATACATAACATAATACAAATATGTTATGTTACCATAATACAAAGCCAAATAAATTGTTGAACAATCATGGACCTATAGGCTGAAATAGTGCAGATGAAGTGTTGGGAGGGGGGCTTCCATTTATTGATAGCTAGTAGGCATATTTTAGTTATATTCCAAAGGGTCTGTGGCTATACTAGTTTTTTTTTTTCATTTCTGTCTCACTGCTGAAAATAATTTTTAATTTCTTTTTTTAAAATTTATTATCTTTATTTATTTGATAGAAACAGCTATAAATAGAGAAGAAGGGGGATATACAGAAGAAAAGAGACACAGTTACCTGCAGTACTGCTTCACCACTTGTGAAGCTTTCCCCCTGCAGGTGGGGACTAGGGGCTTGAACCTGGGTCCTTGAGCAGTTTAATATGTGCTCTCAGCCAGGTGCACAACCACCCAGCCCCCAGATTTTAATTTATTTTTTATATTCTAATATAGTTTTATTGAGGATATATTCATTTACAGAATTTTTGTTGTCATGAGGGAACTTTTCCACATTTCCCCAACATATGTAACAGTATATTTTCCCTTCAAATAAATCATAACCTTATCCCATAATAGGACTTAGGTCCCCAAGCTCCTTTTAGTAACCCTCTCTTCTCTCTTCTGAGATCCAGTGGTGCATTCAGCTAGCATATGGTACTTATATAGATGTTCATTTATTTTGGTTATATCTTTACCTTATTGAGATAGTGACATTCATTTCGTTTAATTATCTGACTACTGTACTGTGCATACTAGGTCACATTTGTTCAAATTCCCTGGAAAAAGCTGATGTTTTCACTTTAGCAATCAATGATACCAGGTACTATCCAAGCCCAGGTTCTACACAGTTTTCTGTGGATACTGGTTTCAACCTTAGCTTAGTCATAAATCTTTCCTCTGCTGCTTTGGATTTGTTCTGCATATGTGTCAATAAGGGTGTAAGACTTAGGTGATAATTTAAATTTTAATTTGGAGGCCAGTGAAATAGCTTATTTGGATAGTATGCTGTTTTTCCATGTCTGTGACCCAGATTCAGATAAGATTCCCACTGAACTGAAGGAAGTTTCAGTGTTGTGGTCTGTCAGTTTCACTCTGTCTCCCTCTCTCTCTGTCTTTCTTTCTCTAACAACAAAAACAATTCTCTTTGGTTTGGTTCCCAAGCTCTTGCTATGCTTTTTCAGGTCTGTCTTAAATATGTGTCATTCAGATGAGGTTGTAAGCTGAGTATAGGATCCTCTTTTGCATCTAGCTGATTTTTCCCACTCTGGTCTGAAAGAATGTCTACTACCTGTTTCCGCTTATCAGAAAAAAAAATAGGTTAGGTTTATTCCTAGATATTTGATTGTTTGCTGCTAAAGTAAGATTGATTTCCTAATTTATTATTATTTTTTAAATTATCTTTACTTATTTATTGGATAGACACAGCCAGATATCGAGGAGGAAGGGGGAGATAGAGAGATACCTGCAGTCCTGCTTCACCACACATGAAGCTTTCCCCCTGCAGGTGGGGACTGGGGGCTCGAACCCAGGTCCTTGCATACTGTAACATGTGTACTCAGCCAGGTGCACCACCGCTCAGCCCCTGAATTTATTCTTACATACTGCTTACATAGAGGGATGCCACTGATTTTTATATATCAATTTTGTAACCTGACACCATACTCTACTGGTTAATAATTTCCAGGAGCTTTCTGCTGGATTCTGTAGCATTTTCTATGTATACTATTGACATCATATCGTCCTCATATAGTGAAAGTTTGGCTTGTTCTCTTCCAACCTGTATCTCTTTAATTTCTTTCTCCTGCCTAGTAGCTATGACTAGCACTTACAACTCTATGTCGAACAGAATTGGCCATAGTGGCAAGCCCTGCTCTAAGTGGAAATGCTTTCCATCTCTCACTACTGAGTATGATACTGGCTGTTAAATTTGCTATATATAGATTCAGCTAGGCTTAAGAATTTTCCATTTATCCCCATTTTTTTTAGTGTTTTGATCATGAAAGGATGTTGGATCTTGTCAAAGGCTTTCTCTGCATCTACTGAAATAATCATGTGGATTTTGGTTTTACTTCTTCACCTCATCATGGATGGAACTTAAAGGAATCATGTTTAGTGGGATAAGTAAAAATTGAGGGATGAATATGGGATGATGTCACTTATGGGCAGAACTTAAAAAGCAAGAACAGAAAGGGGAAACACAAGGTAAAATTTGACTTGGTTTGATGTATTGCACTGAAGCAAAGAACTCTGGGGAAGGAGGACAGGGAGAGGAGGGGGATGATGGGGCCTTTCAGGTCCTGGTATATGGTGATAGGACAGGACCCAAACTGGGATGATAGTGTTTTGCAAACTCTGATCATGGTGAGATGGGAAATTGTATTCATGTGCTAACAACTGTAATATAAACCATTAGCCTCTCAATAAAATGAAAAGGACAATAACTTGAAAGGCTGAATAGAGACTGGGTTGTAACCAAGTGTTATTCCGAGTCACTAGGAGGCAATGAAGATGGTGCAGACACTGACTTTCCCCAAGGACAAACGCATTTAGTGACTGCTGTATCTGCATATTCCTTGATTTGTGAGCATTAAGCCAATCAAAGCATAATTTAAGGATACCGCTACCCTGCTAGTACCTTGCTTACACCACCGATTTTGAAAATATATGAATGCTTTGCAAGAAAAAACAAATTAAGTACTCAGTACTTCAACTTCAGATGTCTCTCACACAAGCGCACGTGTGCGCGCGCGCACACGCACGCACGCGCGCACACACACACACACACACACACACACACACACAGACACCTTCTTTTGTCTTCAGACCATAGGACTACTTTTTGTAATTTCTTTAGAGCAATGGGAACATGAGTTCTTTTAATACGAGAAGAATAAAACAATATGAGTATGTTAAGATAACTTCCCTTTAATTTCCCTCTATAATACATCTGATTTTGATGTGTAATTGGCAGTATTCTAGGGTAGTTGGTTATTGAATTTTATCCAGATGTTTTATTTGCATTTTTAAGGAGAAGGAAAGAGGCCATAAAATGGTAACTTCATTTCAATAAGAACTTGATTTCTTTTTAAAAACAATTGTTCATTTATCTAAGACATGGAAGCAACCATGATGTTTATGGATTGCTTACTGAAAGAAAATGTGGACACAGTGATAAAAAAGATAAAATTCTGAAATTTGTAACAACATGAAAAATACTGAGGTGACTATGTTAGAAAAAAATAAGTTGAAAATATAAAGCAAGTACCAGATGATTTAACTCATATATGGAATATAAACAAAGCAAATAAGACAAAAAACAAAGTAAGACAAAAGTGAAAACTTAGACTCTCAGAGAAAAACGTCAATTACCAAAGGGAAAGGGACAATGAGATGGGAGGGGCAGGTAAAAAGGGTCAAAAGATGATGATGGATGGCAACCTTAGATGACGGAGGTGTCTCCACCCCCTCTTTTTTTTTTTTCTGCCACAGGGGTTACTACTCTCTGCCTACACCACTCCAGTGCTCTCCATGCCCTAAAAATTCCTTGTGGTCTCTTTATTCATCCTTCCTTCCCCCTTATATTAAAGATTAGTGCTTATCTTTATACAGAATTATTAAAATTCCTAAGACATCCATGTAGCAAGTGCTTTCCTTCTTTGATTACTGTAGTTGATTTCTTTTAACTCTGCAAACATATAATCCCATAATTTGTCAGCAGCGATGGTTCTGCCGTCTATTTTCCAATATTTTCATGTCATTCCTTTATGTTGTAAAATTACGCTGAATAAATATTCAGAAGAAATAATAAATGCTAGTGATAAAATCATACAGCCTGGCTGTATTTCTGTCAGATATCTGAGCAGTTGGAGGAGAATTCAGTCAAGGGACTAATTATTAAAGGCATAAGCAGGGATCTCTTAGCAGAACACTGAGAGGAAAGCATATCCTGTACTTGTATGAGTAGGAACTTTTGGTTAAATGCTATTAGGAATGAGGGATTTTGTGAGAAATTTTCTCTGGAGGAGACCAACTACAGAGGCATCCTTAAGCTCTTCCTTCTTTTCAATAACCATTACCAAAAACTAAGCAATATTATATAAGGAACTCCTGTACTCACCACCCACGCTGAACAACTGTTAGCATTTTGACATGTTTTATTCAGATTTACCAAAAGAAACCCAAAACAGTTGGATATATTAATCCTTAGTACTCTTGTTTTTCCCTCCCCAGGACTAACACCAACCTTTAACTCCAGAGGCATTTGCTACATGATTTCATTTATTTATTTATGTATGTATTTATTAACTTTTCTAGTTGGGGGAGGGATTAGTGGTTTACAGTCAACTGTAAATACAGTTGTTGGTACATATGTAAAACTTCTCAGTTTTCTGCAAAACACTCTCACCCCACCTCCTACTTCCTAAGTCCTCCTCCACCATCCTGCACCAGGACTAGAAAGTCCCTGCCCCCAGAGTCCTTTACTTTGGTCCATTATACCATATTTATTTATTTTTGCTGCTTGTACCTTTGATATAGTGCATGGATATATGAACAATTCACAGTAAGAAATATGGCTTTCCATTTTATAAAACCAGTATCAGATATGATGAATTGTGTTCTGATACTTGACATTTATGTTTTTAAAAAGATTTTTTTATTGATTTAATAATGTTTAACAAAGCCATAGAATAAGAGGGATACAATTATAATATGCAGGGGAATAACTCAACTGGTAGAATGCAGGATTTGCAAGCTTGATGCTCTTGGTTCTATTCCTGATAGTATCTCTGACCTCTCTCTCTCTTCCTCCTCCTCCCCCCTTCCTATTGTGAAACTCTTTTTATGAGTCAAATATACAATGAATAAAAAACAGTTAAAATGAATTTTAAAATTTTACTACATGTTAAATGATAACACTCTCCAGTTTAACCACTGTAAGACACACAGAAGCAGCAAATCAGGGTTTTTGGACCTCATGGAAACAACGGCCTGGACTTTCTGGGACAGTGGGGCCCCCTCCTCCAACATGATAGGACAGAGAGCAATGAGAGAGAAGGGGAAGGTAGAGAGGGAGAGAGAAAGAGAGACACCTTCAGGGGCCGGATGGTTGTTCACCTGAGGTTAAGCATGAGGACCATGCAAAGACTTGCCTTCGAGCACCGGGCTCCCTGCAGAAACAGTGTATCAGGGCTGTAAGTGTCTATCTTTCTCTCTCCCACTCTATCTCCCCTTCCTCTCTCAATTTCTCTTTGTCCTATCCAATAAAACAGGAAAAAATGGCTGCCAGGAGCAGCAGATTCATAGTGCCAGAAGCAAGCACCAATGATAACCCTAGAGGCAAAAACAAAACAAAAAATAACAAACAGAGAGACCTGTAGCACTGCTTCACCATTCATGAAACTTCTTCCTTGCAGGTAGGGACTTGAGGCTTGAAGTCAAGCCCTTGCATATACGGTAACGTGTGTGCTCTCCTGGGCGCACCGCCACCTGGACCTCACATTTCTGTGAACTGAAAGTGAATTATATTTTTAGCTTCTGGCAAGAATGCTTCATGGGTAATGCTGTGCATTTCACATCTCATGTCACCAGCAAGATTATAGCACCTGCTTGTCCCAGGTGGTGACAGCAGCTGCTCCAGCATGCAGACACATTGCCCTTTTGCAACTCTTGGCAGGGACTCTGTAGTACCTTGAAAATGTCCCATTTTTCAATAATCATTTCTCTCTTGGTTTGGCCATTCATTGACCCTTTCCTAGATCAATCTATACAACAAAGATCTGTCTAGTTTTTTTTAATTTTTAATTGCTATTAATTTATTTATAAAATAAAAAATATCAACAAGACCATAGGATAAGAGGTGTAAAATTCCACACAATTTCCACCACCATCCCCTCCCTTGAAAAATTTCCTATTCTTTATCCCTCTAGGAGCATGGAACCAGGGTCATTATGGGCTGCAGAAGGTAGGAGTTCTGACTTTTGTAATTGCTTCTCCCCTGAACATGGGTGCTGGCAGGTCGATCTATACTCCCAGCCTATCCCTATCTTTCCCTAGTGGGACAGGGCTCTGCAGAGGTGGGTTTCCACAGTACATTGGTGAGGTCCTCTGTCTGGGGACATCAGATTGCTATCATGGTAACATCTGTAACTTGGTGGCTGAAAAAGCATTAATATATAAAGCAGAACAAACTGTTCAATAGTCAGGAACCTAAAGACAAGAACATAACAGATGAGTTTTGGGATCTCTGTTTTAGAAAAAGCTAGTGGGTCTATTTTAGGTATATTCCAAGGGACTATGACTTTACTATTTTTTTTCTGAGTCCAACAGCTATTATGCAGATGGACCAAAGGTATTGTCTGGGGAGATGGTATCAGAGTTGGAAATAGGACTAGAAAGCTGGATCAGGGCAGACAGTAGCTCCCAAATATGGAAAAGGTATACATGTATCCATAAATTAGGGAAAAATATATACCTTAAAGCAAAAGTGAACAATAGTATGCAGTCATCCAAAACAGCAAGCAACCCTAAGAAAAGAACTAAACAGAACTGTCTAGTTTTAACTGCTCTATAAATGGAAGAGATTTGCTTACTCCAAAGGAACTTGGAGGAATCAGCCAGCAGTTTCCACTTGGTAGAAGCTGTTTGCCATATGGGTTCAGGTGGGACAGTGATCCTGGTGTTACCTAGATCCTCAAGGTGATAGAAGAGAGGAGGTGAATGAAGCTGTCCTCATGGTCTGAATTTTATAAAGCATCTAAGGTATTTGTAACCATTCTCCACCTTCCTCCTGCAGTCACCATGACAACATAAATGAGCCTGCTTAGAACTTTTCCATTTCATTAGTTCTTCCTATATTTACACTCCTAGTTACACGGAGAGGAATATCCTTGATGATTATTATATTCTGATTAAATGGAACTGTCAGGGGAGCTGGAGGAGGGAGAGGTCCAGCTACCAAAACTTAAACCAACGTTGTCGTGTTTCACCATGTCCTTCCTTATCACCTTTGCCTCTATACCTCTGTATTTGAAAACATTACTATTCGCTGCCTTGTGTCAGTTAGAAATATTTTATTTTATTTATTGAGTTTGTAATTACAAGGATTTCAATGCTCAGGGCTGACTTTTTTGTTTTCTTACCACAGCGCTGCTCAGCTCTGGTTAATGGTGTTGCTGAGGACTGAACCTGGGACTTTGGAACCTCAGGCATGAGAGTCTCTTTGCATAATCTTTGTGTTATCTATCTAGCACCTAAGAGTTGACATTATTCTGACAGAATGCGATAAAGAGACCTTTGTAGAGGGAAAGTATCACAGTGTCCAAACTTCCCCCATGCAGGGGTTCTCAGGCTTGACTGGCTCTTGTGTCTAGCAAAACACTCTTCTAGGTGAGCTATCTTGGTAGTCCAAAACCCTATTAAAAATGAAAGTGGTGTGTGTGTGTGTGTGTGTGTGTGTGTCTGGGTAACTTGATTTAGCAAAGATATACCTTGCTGGGGAAAAAAAAATTGAGCATGGAAGTTTAGAAAGAGTGCCTGTGGGTGGTAGGTGGTGGGTGGTGGCTGCTGGCTGATTCAGAAGAGCTCATGTAACCACATATCACAACCCTAATTCAAGACCCTGGTTCCCATATGCAATGGGAAGTTTCACAAGTGGTGGAACAACACTACAGATTATCTTGCTTTCTGTCTGTCTCTGTCTCTCTCATTCCCTCTCCTTGTCACTCTCTATCAAAACAGAAAAAGGGAAAAATTTGGCCATGGAGAGCATTGGAGTGGTGTAGGCAGAGAGTAATAACCCTTGTGGCAGAAAAAAAAAAAAAAGGAGGGGGTGGAGTGGCTACGGAGACTTCTGTGTTACTTTTTTAGACATTCTTCCCCAGAGGCAGTTATTATTGCTATACTGCTTTGTCTCTTTCCAGACTTTCTTCTCTCTGTGGTTTTCATATAGTTCTTACTATAAATGCAACTTTTTTTTCAGTCAACATTTTAATTTGAGTGTTCTCATTGTTTAACATTTTACTTTTTTTAAAGGATTTTTTAAATCTTTATTTATTGGATAGAGACAGCCGGAAATTGAGAAGGAAGGGGGAGATAGAGAGGGAGAGTGACAGAGAGACACCTGAAACCCTGCTTCACCACTTGCAAAGCTTTCCCCCTACAGGTGGGGACTGAGGGTTCCAACCCGGATCCTTGCGCACTGTAATATGTGCTCTCAACCAGGTGGACTACCAGTTGGCCTCCTTGTTTGTTGGATAGTATGCCAGCTCCTCCTGGCTTCTGCTTAACCATATGCCTATATAGGGATAGATTTAATCCCATTCAAAGCTTTGGTCTATTTACATAAATCACTTTTACATTTACATAAAGCACTCCCTCCAGGGCATTGGTGGTTCAGTGATAGGATTCTCGCCTGTTCCGCCCCCTCCTTGTCACACTCTGATTTTCACCAGTCACTTTTCTCTCCACCCTCTCTATGTCACATCCTGTTTCCACCCTACTTGGCAAGTATATATAAAGACAGCATTGTGAGTTTTACAGTACCTTGAGTTTAGCTTAGCTCATCTAAGATTGTGCTGCGTCCTGCATGAATAAAGAGATACTGCCTACAGCTCAACCATGAGTCCCTGGTTACCCGCCCGTGAAGCCAGCCCAGCGAAAACAACATAACCCGTCGAAAACAACACTTGTTTAACATTTTTTGTAGACTTCTTTCTTGATTCTGTTCTCAGAAAAATGTAGAATAGACACCCTTCTACCTTTGTGCTCTACAAAGAGCAGCAATGGTCCCATCCTTGTGAATAGTCAGTGTACAACAAACACAAAATTTGGATGGAAAAGAAGAGACAGTTTTTAGGGGTCTTAGAACCACAGAATGCCATATCTTTTTCCCCCCTCATTTGTGTTGAACTACATTCTGGATAAATCAGTAATCACCCAAACACCAATAAACACAGGTTAAAAAAAAATGAAAATAGTGTTCTTTCTAGGTAGACAGCAGGAAAGGGGCAATCATCCAAACAGAGAACTTCAGACATAAACAACTGAAGCAAATAGCAGTCCCAACCAATGTCAGCTCCCTAGTGGGGACCCTGACTCATCTTACTCTCAGTATGGTCCCTCTTTTACTCTCTCACTCTCTCTCTATTTAGCATAGTACTGCTCATCTCTGGCTTATGGTGGTACTATGAGTTAAACTTGGGACTTTGGAGCCTCAGACAAAAGAATCTTTTTTTTGCATAATCATTATGCTATCTCCTGTGCCCCACACCACACCTTTTTTTTTTTTTTTTACCAGAGCACTAATCAGTTTTGGGTTATGGTGGTGCAGGGGATTGAACCTGGAATTTTGGATCCTCAGGCTTTAGAGTCTCTTTGCATTACCATTATGCTATCTACCCCACCCAAACATACCTTAATAATGTTTTACTGTTATATAAAATATAACTTTTTAGTTGAAATGGGCTTAAGGACACCACTCGTGTGCTGTTTTCTGCAACTTCCTGTGAATCTATTGAAATTTCTTTAAAATACGAGCAATTAAGTGACTTTGTTTTATTTTTCTTCTGGGTATGGTTTCTTGTCTTATGATAAAGCACTTAGAACCAACAGTTGCTTGCCTGTTTAGCTCTGGTGTAATGGCCCTGAATTGTATGTTCGGGGGACTTTGGAACTGGGAAAGTTCATTTTTAAATTGTGATCCAGGGAAAAATCCTTCAGTATTTCTGTCTGTGAGCTCAGGTATCCCAAAGAGAGAGATTTCAGGGGCAAATGCAGAAAGGCTGGGGGACAGTTAGCAAAACATTCAGTTTGAGAAAAGATAATGCTTCTGTTCTATGTTCATTCCAAGTGCAACTTAGTACAAATTTTATATGCAGATAATGATTACTAACATTAATTAAAGTAAGTCCCATTTTTGACCAAAAGAACATGTTTACTTAGCACCTTCTAAGTGATCCATCAGTGACCAGAGTAGATAAGAAAGGTGTTCTGACTGGTCTTTAAAATGCTCACACCTGGGTACCTGTTTGGAAACTTCTAGAAGTCAGATAGCAATTATTATTCAAGATGTTTAGCTTAAAGAGGAAAAAAATGCAAGACTTTTTCACTACATGGACTAAAATATTATCTGGGAAGATGGTGTCAGAGTTGAGAATAGGACTAGAAAACTGGATTAGGACAGAGATTAGCTCCCAGACATGAGGAAAATATATAAATACCAATGACTATTTGCCCTATCGATCTGAACTAAGGCCCATATAGATATTCATATTTAGCACAGGAGGCTGTGTGACCTCTGAGTCTCTGTCAGTCTGAGCTCATAGTCCATGTTCACAGCTGGGAACATTATAGGCTATACTACCTTTGTTTCTGAAATTCCACCTGTAAGTTAAATCATCCAGTATTTTTCCTTCCCCTTCTGGCTTATATCACTCAACAGGATTCTTTCAAACACCATCAAGATGAGGCAAAGGAGATGATTCCATCATTTCTTACAGTAAAATGATATTCCATTGTGTATCTATACCCCAGCTTTCTTAGTCATTCATCTGTCTTTAGGAATCTGGGTTATTTCCAACTTGAAACTATTACAAATTGTGCTGCTAGGAACATAGGCTTTACTGTTAGGTGCCCTGTATTTGTTTTATGGAGAGAGAAATTGGACTTTCTGAAATTAAAGCTTTTTCTCAATTCCTCAGTCCCTGCATATAAACCTTGTATGTGGGCAGATCAGATATTAAAGAGACCCCATCATGTATCCACAACTGCAGAAGAAATAAGAAAAAAACAAGGCTTTCTGGCTTGCTATATTTCTGCAGATGTAATAATTAAAAGAGAGAGAGAGAGAGAGAACTTTCACCCTGCTCTAGGCTTAGAGGAATTGCCTTTGGAACTACATGTTTGCTGCTTAAAGATGGCCAGTGAGAAGTGGAAGAAAACATGAATTCTGGGATCCCACATTATAGGATATTTTCAGAACCACCTCCATTACCTTTCAAGGTATTAAAAGTGCCTGGAGACAGACATAGCCATGTGGAAATCCAATCATTGTTTTGTTCAAGTATTATAGGAACTTGTTTATCTTAAATTTGTTTAAAAAAAATTATGGCTTTTTTTTTTTCCCTTTGCTTTCTACTCTCAAGCTTGCACCAAACCAGTGGCTGGCCTACTTTTGCTGCAGTGTTTGATTTGCTTTTAATTATAGCAATTACAGTGCCCTGATCACTGGCATTGTCCCCAGGATGTTGGTTTTTTTCTTAATGTTATTGTTGCGCAGATTACACAGCTTTGGTGCCAGCATGAAGCCTGCTAATGATCCAGGGGTGGTGGTGCTGGCGGTCCTAGCAATGGTTAGAGGTCAGTGAGAATCCCTTCTCAGGATTTCTCAAGTGACTATGTGGCAGATCTCTGCACAGCACTGCCCCTTGGCAAGGCCCTAGAAAACATCCTGCTGCAGTGATAATGTCCTGGAAAAAAAGATGGATTTTTTAGGGAGCCCATTAGAGTAAGTCATTTGAGTGCTACATAAATGCTTTCACAATGAATTTAAAATCCTCTCAGAAAGAAAGAAAGAAAGAAAGAAAGAAAGAAAGAAAGAAAAAAAGAAAGAAAAGAAAGAGTCATTTCCATACAATTTTTCCCCCTTTACTTTCTCTCCTTTCTGTTTTCCTTCCTTTCCTCCCCTTAATGTCTGAGCTATTATTCAGTTTTTGGCGGCTCTAACTGACATTCCATAGATTGGGTGGCCAAAACAGAAGCATTCATTTTTCACAGTCCCAGAGGCCAGGGAGTTTAAGAACACAACGAGGTGCCAACACAGCTGGTGGCTGGTGAGGACTCTCTTCCTGGTTTGCAGATGATTGTCTTCCTGTAACTTTGTGTGGCAGAGGTGTGGGAAGAGAGGGCAAGTTCCTTATGCCACATTCATCACTTAAGGACTTCATGCACACACTATTCATTCAAATGCCACCACATTGAGGGTTACTATTGCCACATAGGGGTTCCGGGGGAGCACACTGAGTTTATGGTCATCCCCCAACTCAAAATAGGTATTCTTCTTCTTCTAGAGTTTGCCCTTCTTCCGTAGCCAGTCAACAGCGTCTGCTTGTTGCTGGCTTTGAAAGTGACTGGGATCCATGTGGATTCAGTCGGCTAGGAAGGATCATCAGTTTCCCCAATGAATGGGTACTCACGGGATGCACCACAGGAAGGTCGATCCAATGCATCCCTAAAAAAATAGGTATTGAAGCACCTGCATAGAATGGCAGTCGGTAACCCTAGCTGGTATTTATGGAGATTGTACTAACTGTGAATATTGCCTCTTGTCACCTACCTACCAACCCCTAAAAGTGTTTTTTTTTGTTTGTTTTGTTTTGTTTTGTTTCTTAGTTTATTGCTTGTTTATGATATACATGGAGAGACCAGAGCACTGTTCAATTCTGGCTTGAGGGTAGTGCTGGAGATTGAACCCGGGACCTCAGACTTTTAAGCCTGAAAGACTTATTTTCTTTTGGGTTATCACTGGGGCTCATTGCCAGCACCACAAATCCACTGCTCTTTGCAGCCATTTTTTTTTCCTTTTTCCTTTATTTTATTTTATAGGACAAAGAGAAATTGAGAGGGGAGAGGGAGATAGAGAAGGAGAAAGATAGACATCTACAGATCTGCTTCACTGCTCATAAGGTCTCTTCCTTGCAGGTGGGGAGCAGGGGCTAGGACCCCAGTCCTTGAACTTGGTGCTATGAGCATTTAGCTGGGTGTGCCACCACCAGGCCCCTTGCATGAAAGTCTTCTTCATAACCATTATGCTATCTCCTAGACCCAAGGATCCTAATCACTTCTGCTTTTTCAGATAAGACAACTATCATAGTCTTGTCTTACTCAAGAGCAGTAGCCTTTCTGAGTTGCCTGTCCTGGGTTCCAGTGAGAGAGCCTGCAGCTTCCCCTTCCAGGGGAGGGTAAACTCTCCTTCCAGGAGATGCCAAGGGCACCCACTGCTATCAACAGACATGTTGAATTGAGCTCCCAACCCCATGGAGCTTGGTAGAGGTCGGGCGTCTAAAGTCATGAAGCTTCCCCACTCATTGGGAAACCAGCCCCAATTAATTAAATTGATGGTATAACAATAAAATAAAATGGGGGTGGTGGTGGTGATTAACACTTTTTATTCTTCTGGTTTGATGAAGCACATAGAGTCAAATCTAATTAATTTCATTTCCACAATAGTGGAGTGATGACTCAGCTGGCAAGGTGCACAATTAGAGGATGCACCATGAGCCTAGAAGGAGGCTGAGATGGGAGCCTGACCTAACCCAACTGAGCTTCTAAGCCCCCTTTTGTAAAGGGAAGCACTAATTTACTTAGAGATCCTTGATATGCTAATTACAAATCACTTTCACCTACTCATTAGAGGAACTCCCCCATGGAATTTCCCCATCTTTTTAACTCTGTTCTAATTGCAGGTCTATTCTTTAAGTACAGTGGGATGGTAAAGAATGAGACAGACCTGAGTTGAAATTCAAATAGTTTAGCTGAAAGCGGAATTTTGGACAAGCTACTTGGGTTTTGTAATTTTTGGTCTCCTTACCTGTAACATAGGGGAATAATGACATTTTAGCCTGTGATGAAGAAAAAACAACAGGTTAACTCTTAATTGACAAACAATATGGATATTGGACCTGAAAATTATAACATACCTAGAAGAATACATTGATAAAACATTTCAGGACCTTCACATGACATATTTGGAGACTCCACTCCATGGGCAAGGGAAATAAAACCAAAGTGAATAAATGAGACTACATTTAATTAATATGCTTTTACTCATTAAAATAAAATTCCACAAGGATAAACAGAAAATCCAGCAAATGGGAAAAGATATTTCCACACTAGACTTCAGACAAGCAATTAGTATCAGACATCTATAAAGAACTAATATGGCAATAAAAAGTGGGCAAAAGCTATGAATAGATGGTTCAGGCACGTGTAGAAATGCTCCAGTGCACTAATCACCAGAGACATGCAAATCAAAACCACAGTGAGATTCCACCTCACACCTGTGAGAATGGGCTGCATCAGTAAAACAAGAGTAGGTAAGTGTTAGAGAGAATGTGGAGTGAGAGAGAATGTACTACACTTCTGGTGGGAATGCAAACCGGTACAACCTGCATGGAGAACAGTATGGAGAATCCTTGAACAAACAAAAATGGAAATGCCTTATGACCCAGCAATTCCACTACAAGGTATATACAATTCCACTACTAGGCATACATGAAAAGATAAAATAACAGCGATTCTAAGGGATATATAAGCCCCCGTGTTTATAGTGGTTTTATTAACAATAGCAAAACCCGGGAAACAGCCGAAAATGCCCTTCGACAGTTGACTGGATAAAAAAGTTATGGGACATATACTCAACAGAGTATTATGTAGCAATATTGATGATATTGTTTCCTTTGGGATAAAGTGAATGGAACTGGAGATTATGCTCAGTGAAGCAAGTAAGGAGATGAAAGAACAACCACAGAATGGTTTCAGTTATATGTGGAATATAGACAGTTGAATATATGGATGTGAAAAAAACAAAATGTCAATCTATTTCTAAGACTGTGGGAGAAGTATAGAGATTACCTATGGGGGCTGGGATGGGGACACCGACCTTTGGTGATGAGAGTGGTGAAAAAAAAATAAGACAACAGCCAGTCCCTCTGATGGGTCCACAGTGAGTTTGTAGCCTAAGTTGCTGCTTGGTATCCTTACATTTTACTGGATTTTTTTCTCTATCAGTTCCAACTAATTTGCCAACACACACAAATACAACTGAGATTTCCTGGTTTCTGTGACTGTTAGTACAGGCTTCTTCAGTGAGAAAAGTCCAATGCTGTGTGGTGAGTACCTTGGCATGTTGGTGAAGTTACTTTAATTGTAAAATGGTGATATCAATTTTGGCTCGAGACCAGAGGATTTCTTCTACATTGGTCCTTGCCAAAGAATGTGTCTCCCATGGTATTGCCAAAGAATGTGTCTCCCATGGCAAGATCAATCGGAAGGGGGCTATAAGGAATTTTACATCTCTATCTGTATATCATTCATCCTTTGATACTCAGAAGAGAAGTATCCTCCCTTTGGGGCTTTTTCAAGGAAACTAACTCTAGTCTTAACTATGGGACTCATTTGATTGTCTACTCTGAGGAACAGGGGACTTGTTCAACTGCTGACAATTACCTTTCAATCTAAATGAAGTAAGAAAGGTAGTGATGGTGAGGCTTCCAGAGAACTAAAAGGATTCAAAAATAGGAAGGCCAAGTCTTACTAAGACAACAGAGGCTTGGGAGCAACAGAGGTTTGTCTGGAGTAAGACTTGAGCATTGAGATAGTGGAAAGAACAAGTAGAAAATTCCAGAAGGTTGCACCAGTTTACATTCCCACCAGCAATGTATTAGAGTTCCTCTTTCTCCACTACCTCTCCAATGCTTATCTTTTCTTGTTTTATTGATGGAGCCAATTCTCACACATGTTTTAATCTGCATTTCTCTGATGATGAGCAGATTAGAACATTTTCACATATGTCTGTGGGCCATGTGTATCTCTTCTTCGTCTTCTTCTTTTTTTTTTTTTTTTGCCGCCAGGGTTATCGCTGGGAGCTCCGTGCCAGCACTGTGAATCCACTGCTCCTGGAGTTTATTTTTCCCATTTTGTTGCCCTTGTTGTGGTTGTTATTGCTATTGTTGTTATAGCTGTTGGTGTTGGATAGGACAGAGAGAAATCAAGAGAGGAGGGGAAGACAGAGAGGAGGAGAGAAAGACAGACACCTGCAGACTTGCTTCACCATGTGTGAAGTGACCCTCTTACAAGTGGGGAACCTGGGGCTCGAACCAGGATTCTTGTGCCAGTTCTTGCGCTTTGTACCATGTACACTTAACTCGCTGCGCTACCGCCCAGCCCCTGTGTATCTCTTCTTTAGAGAACCATCTGTTCATATCTTCTGCCCACTTTTTCCCACTCATATGCAGAATATAGATAATTGAGTATACAAATGTGAAAAAAATCAATCTATTTTTAAGACTGTGGGAGAACTATAGTGGTTGTCTATGGGAATGGGGATGCAGACACAGATCTTTGGTGATGGGAGTGGTGAAAAAAATATTTACCCAGTATCTTCTTAAAATAGATAGATAGAGAGAGAGAGAGAGAGAGAGAGAGAGTAGGAAAACCCCAGAAGGAATCTGTGTCAGCAAAAGAACAGTTGTGGAAAAAGTCTAGTATATACTGAGCCACTAGAGAAAGGTATAAGCCCTTTGCAGCAGAGCAGGGGAATGAAGAATGTGACTATAGGCTCAGCTGTAGCTGGAACATGGGGGTTAACTGGAATAAATGGTTAAGTCATCACCAGATTTGAGACCTGTCATTGTTTAGGGCAGATGATTTGTTTATCAGGCCATGTAGACACAACTTAGTTCCTGCTCTCAGTGAACTTCAAGACCCCAGAAGATGAAGATACCTGTGTTAAGAGTCATTCTTCTTCTAGTGTTTGCCATTAAGAGTCATGAGAGGATGGGATATGCCAGTAAGGGCCCAGCTAAACTAAGAATGCCAAGAAAGAGATGAGTGAGTGATCCAGGGAAAGCAGGTCTGGGCAGATGGAACAGGCTCTGAAAACATGTATTGGTGTGAGAGAGAGCTTGCCCCAGGTGGAAAGCTGAACACTGCTTTAATCTGCCTTACCTGGACCATAATGGAAGAAGAGCAGCAATGCCATTGGATGGAGACAGGAGTTAGATCCAGACACACAATAAAAGTCATAACAAATGGTTTGTGTTTCATCTTAGGAAAAGCTGATCTTAAGCAGGAAAGTAAGACTAGCATCAGGTCTGCATTTTAGACATTGTCTGAGGTGTGGGAACTGTATCTGGGGTATCAGCATAGGGGAATAGGATGGGTTATCTATCATAGGTGGCTGAATATAAAACTGACAGGATTGATCATGGGCCCAGAATCAGATCACAACACTCCATGAATGCACAGGCCTGCTGAACTACGTTATGGGTGTGAATATGTGTGCACATAGTTGTGCACGCATGTGTACATAATTATGCATGTGAAAAAATGTAAATATATATTAAAATGTTCATGTTCCATGTGCACTTGAGAAGGCTGTGTATTCAGGGGCTGGATGGTGGCACAGTTGGCTAATTATACACATTACGATGCACAAGGACCCAGGTTCTAGCACCCATTCTCTACCTGCTGCTGGAGGTGATTCTTCACAAGTAGCAAAGTATGTCTTTCTCCTTCTATATCCTTTCCCCTCTCAATTTCTCTCTGTCCTATCCAGTAAAGTAGGTGAAAAAAAAAGGCCACTGAGAGCAATTCATCGATCCTCAGTGATAACCCTAGTGACAACAACAACAAAAAAAAAGGGAATGTGTATTCCAGTTGTTGGGGTGAAGAACTTGGAAGATATCTAGTAGATCTGGTGGTCTACCCATCTCTTCTGGGATAGGAGGTAGTGTGGAGCGTGGGGCTTGTTGTCCTGCTGCATGATGGTGGAAAGGGACCCACGCTGGGGCTGAGAGTGTTTTGCAGATACCTATCATGAGGCAATGGAATATTGTACCCAAGTGTCAACAACTGTCCCATAAACTATTAATCCCTCTACTAAATGATATATTTAAAAAAGAATTTAAAACATGTATGTTAATGCAAAAATAAAATGTACATGAAGAAATGTTCAAACAAATCAGAGAGAAAAAATAAACACATGCTGAACACAAACAGAAAGAAATCCAATTAAAAATTATTAGTGATTTAATATTTATTTACAAAATAACATGTCAAGAAATCCAAATTTACATCAAATGAGTACATAAAGACACAGAGAAACTATTTAAGGACCTTAGAAGCAATGACATCCTGATAGTAATAAACGTATCTAGAAACCTCAAGTAAAGGAGGTCAGACTGTGGTGCACATAATGTGAAGTGCAAGGCCTCATTAAGGGTCCAGGTTTGAGCCCCCGGCTCCCCACCTGGAGTGGGGTCACTTGCCGGGGGCCAGCCCCAGCAGATTACTAGGGTATCCTGGAGGAGAAGGGGTGTCGGTGAAGAATGAAGAATGAGAGATGAGTGAGATGATGCTGAGTCAAGCTCAAGCAGTCATCTCTGTCATACATAAGAAGAACTTTATTTTTATAGTCTGATAAGGCTTAGATCATTAAAACAAAAATCACCAAGGTTTTAGTCACTAATACAAATATCACCAAGGCTTTGATTATTAAAACAAAAATCACTAAGTAATAACATCACAGGTAGAGAACACCTCCTGCTTTGTGGAACATTCACATTCCAGGGGCACTTTCCTCCCTAGAGATCACATCACAGTTTCTATGTTTTTTGTTACTCCTGTACCTGTGCTAGGCAGATGTCCTATTAAGACTGATATTTTACCTGGATGTTTATGTCATTCTCTTGCCCCTATGGATCAGAAACCAATGGTTCATAGAAAGTTCAAGCTTATTATGTTTCTAGGGGCCTTAAATAAATTGAGCAGCCCATTTTTCATAAAATCTGTTCCAGTGTTTTATCAAGGAGTTTTGTTTTGTTCCTTACTGAGAAGGTACCAAGGTGGTGCTGACTTGGCCAGCCTCTCTAGCTGGAATCCATCTTCCTTGTGTGCTCACTGTGTGACCTAGGTTCTTGTGTATTATTCCTGCACAAGGAAGTGGGAGCATAGTGGTGGGTGGTAGATTAAAAGGCCCATTGTATCTAGGCAGGTACCATAACTTTCCATTAATTAATTATGCTATGTAAGGTGGCCTCTCCACTGTGGGAACCACCAATCTTTCTCTATATCTTAGGGGGAATACTAAAGGAAGTGGTGTAGATAAAGGGGAAAACATTTTTTCCTATAGGAGCCTCCTGAAAAATTCTGCACTACTGATATTGCTTGTTCCATTATTATCAATCTTACAGAGTGCAGTACAGGTTTTGTCATTATTTTTGTCATTGGTCAGGCTCTGAGCCTGGCCATAGGTAAATATTATTAAGACCACACAGAGCTTAATCACAAGCCCTATACATGGCAAAAGGCAAGATGGTTTCAGTTTGGCCTGGAGAGTCCAGCCATGCTGAACTTCCTGTGAAGCTGGTACCGTGTCAAGCAACTCGAATGGTGGCACCTGCACCAGTCACATCATAAGCTGTGAAGCAGGTCTGCAGTTGTCTGTCTTTCTCTCACCCTCTGTTCTACCCCTACCCCCATTTCTCTCTGTCCTGTCCAATACAAAATGGGAAAAAATGGGTGCCAGGAGCCATGGATTTATAGTGCAGGCACTGAGCCCCAGTGATAACTCTGGAGGCAAATAAATAAATAAATAAATAAATAAATTCCTCAAGTAAATGACACTAGGAAATCCCAAATCCTGATTGGCCTGAGAAAAGTCTGAGATAAAATGTTGAACCAGAAAGCAAAGATATTTAAAGACAAAGTGATGTCATAGTGATGAAAACATCAGCTGGAAATGAATTACACTGCAGGATTTTGGACAAGCTGAACATCAGAGAGAATGATTAATGTAATTGGTCATAGCATCTCATGACTGAGAAATAGTATTTTCCAAGAGGATTGAGTATACGTGTGTGTGTGTGTGTGTGTGTGTGTGTGTGTGTGTGTGTGTGTGTGTGTGTGTGTGTACTCTTCCATGTGATGGTCTTGCATTCTGACCAAGAGTCTTGCTGAGAAAAAGGCTCTTTTCCACCAGGGTTATCACTGGGGCTCAGTATCTGCATGACTTTGCTGCTCCTAGTGGTCATTTCTTTTCTTTTTTCCCCTGGATAGAGGAAGAAATGGAGAGAGTTAGAATCAAGGAGATACAATGTAGCACCTCTGTACTGCTCATGAAGCTTCCCCAGTGTAGGTGTTCCTCCCATGTGGTGGCCCAGGGCTTGAACCTGGGTCCTTGTGCTTGGTGTTTTATGTGTTTTACTGCGCAATCCACCTATCACTCCCAGGTCTGTGTTTCTTTTGAATCCCAGTTGGTGCTTGCAGTTATGCCAACAGAAAGACAGACAGGATGCTATGTGTTTTCTGAGGCTAAACTGTAGCAAGTATACAAGTGTACCTTCTGCTTACCTCTCTCTCTTTGCAAATGCCTGCCTTTGGTGCAATACTGTGAGGAAGCCAAGATGAGCATATGCTGAGATCACATGAAAAGGACCATGTGGGGAGTAATGAAGGCCCCCAGCCTATAGCTAGGATCAACAACTAGACAGATGAGTAATTGAGCCTTCAGATCATTCCAGTTCCCAACCTTCCAATTTTCCAGTTGAGACATGCAGAGATGAAACACCCCTCACTACCCTCTATTGAAATCCTTGACCCACACAACCAGAGATTTCATTAATGGTTGTGTCATGCAACAGCATGTTCAGATATGCTTACCTATGTTTTTTTAATCATTTAAAAATTACAATAAAAGGTACATAACATAAAATTTACCTTTTGAAGTTTTATTATTATCATTATTATTATTATTTCCACTATGGTTATCATTGTGGCTCAGAGTCTGTAGACCTGTACTGTTTTATTATTATTATTATTATTATTATTATTATTATTTATTGGATAAAGACAGAGAAAAATTGAGAGAGGAGAGGAAGATAGAGAGGGAAAGAGACAGAAAGGCACCTGAAGCCCTGCTTCACCACTCATGAAGCTTTTCCCCTGCAGGTGGGGACCTGGGGCTTGAACCCAGATCCTTGGACACTGTAGTATGTGTGCTTAACCAGGCGTGCCACCACCTGGATCTCACCTTTACCACTTCCTGTGGTCAACACCGTCATCATTTTCTCCTCCTTCTCCTTCTCCTTCTCCTTCTCCTTCTCCTTCTCCTTCTTCTCCTCCTCCTCCTCCTCCTCCTCCTCCTTCTCCTCCTCCTCCTCCTCCTTCTCCTTCTCCTCCTCCTTCTCCTTCTTCTCCTTCTCCTTCTTCTCCTCCTCCTCATCCTTCTCCTCTCCTCCTTCTTGTTATCCTCCTCATTCTTCCTCTTCTTCCTCCTCTTCTCCTGCTTCTTTCCCTCTTCTTATTCTCCTTCTTCTTCTTCTTGATAGAGAAAGAGAGAGAGTGGAAATAAGGAGAGAGACATGGAGAGGACAGGAACCTGCAACTTTGCTCAGCTGCTCCTGAAGCTTCCCCATCAGATGGCAACTAAAGACTTGAAGCTGGGTTCTTTTTTTTTTTTTATAAAACATTTTTCTATTTATTTATTTCTTTTTGTTGCCCTTGTTGTTTTATTGTTGTAGTTATTATTATTGTTATTGATGTCATTGTTGTTGTCGTTGTTGGATAGGACAGAGAGAAATGGAGAGAAGAAGGGGAAGACAGAGAGGGGGAGAGAAAGACAGACACCTGCAGACCTGCTTCACCGCCTGTGAAGAGACTCCCCTGCAGGTGGGGAGCCAGGGGCTTGAACCGGGCTCCTTACGCCGGTCCTTGTGCTTTGCACCATGTGCACTTAGCTCGCTGCGCTACAGCCCGACTCCCGAAGCTGGGTTCTTGTGCACGTTAATGTATTTGCTCTATTTGGTGAGCCACCACCTGGTCTCTCCATTTGTGGGTTTGTTGTGGTTGTTGTTGTTTCTGTTGTTGTTGAATAAGACAGAGAGAAATTGAGAGGGGAGGGGAAGATAGAGGGGGGGAGAGAAAGACCTGCTTCACTGCTTGTGAAGCAACCCTCCTGCAGGTGGGGAGCCGAGGGCTCCAACCTCTGGGAGCATTGTGCTGGTCCTTGCACTTTGCACTATGTGCACTGAACCAGGTGCGCCATCACCCGCCCCTCACCCACCCACTTGAGTTATTTTAAGAAATGTTTTACTAGGGACTGGGCAGTAGGGCAGCGGGTTAAGTGCATATGTGGTGAAGTGCAAGGACCAGTGCAAGGATCCTGGTTAAAGCCCCAGCTCCCCACATGCAGGGAGGTCGCTTCACAAACAGTCAAGCAGGTCAGTTGGTGTCTAGCTCTCTCTCCCCCCTCCTCCTCCTCTCTCGATTTCTCTCTGTCCTATTCAACAACAGTAGCAATAACAACAAGGACAACAAAAATGTAAAAAAAAAAATGGTCTCCAGTGACCTGTTGATTCTTAGTACAGACACTTTCTTCTTCTAGCGTTTGCCCTTCTTCCGTAGCCAGTCAACAGCGTCAGGTTGAGCCTGATGTCTGCTTGTTGCTGGCTTTGAAAGTGACTGGGATCCATGTGGATTCAGTCGGCTAGGAAGGATCATCAGTTTCCCCAATAAATGGGTACTCACGGGATGCACCACGAGAAGGTCGATCCAATGCATCCCAATACAGACACTGATCACCAGCAATAAGCCTAGAGGCAAAACAAAAAAAAAAAAAAAGAAAAACAAAACTTTCTTTTAATGAAAGAGATACATGAAAGAAATACTAGAGTTCAGCTCAGCTCTGGTTTATCATGGCGGAGGATTAAACCTGGGGCCTCAGAGCCTCATACAACCTTTTGCAGAAACTTTATGCTATCTCCCCAGCCCTGAATTGTTTTTAATGGTTCAATTCAGTGTGTAAGTGTATTCAGACTTTTGAGCAGCCATCACCACCATTTATCTCCAAAATGCTCTAGTTAACCCAAAGTAAGACTCTGTACCCACTAACTCCTCACCCTCCAGCCTCCAGTGTCTGACAACTATCATTTACTTTCTGTATTTCTATGGAGCCTCTAGGTACATCATATCAGTGGAATAATGCACTTACACGCAATATTTTGTGACTGATACGCTTCAGCATAATGCCCTCAGGTTTTATCTTATGTTGTAGCCTGTGCCATAGTCTCCTTCCTTTCTAAGGTTGAATGGTACTCCACTGTGTGATGTAACACACTCTGTTTCTCCACTGAGATAATATTTGACACAACCATAATAACTAGAATACCCACTGCAAAAATGACTATTCCAGAATGATATTTCAAAAATAAAAGAGAAGGGAGCTCTTCCTTATGAAAGAAAGTGCACCTAATAAGTGCAAAAACAAAATGTAAAAACAGCCATTTTTATATATCCAAAAATATAGTAATTGATGTTAGTAGCAATATAGATATTTAATATATGCATGTGTATGTATCCAGGGTGGTTGTCATGTAGGACACCCCATGTCTGGGTGGATATACAATGGCAAGATATAAATGCATGGACCTTCAAGTTTCTAAGTTACAAATAAGTCAAATAGGTTTAATTGCAGTACACAATCTTTGATTGTATCTTTTGTGAAATTAAGAGAGAAAAGTTACTAAAATATATTTTGAATGTAATGTTGGAAAAAATGACTGTAGAAAGCATTTCAGATAATTTTAGGGAGTTGTGTTGTTAGACGGCTAAGGCATATTTGAAGCTCAAGTACTCTTGTACCTAAACATGATATATAACATGATTTCGAAAACACAGACATGAACATATATTAGAGGATAAGCAAGATGTTAGCAAGCATTGCCTATCCAGAGGAAGAGGCCATTGGTGTTCATTATATTCATCTAGCCTCTCTTTCGATCTCTTTTTAAATATTTGGTTGTTTTTATAATTAAAAATTGGAAGAGAGGTCAGGTGATGGTGCACCTGGTTAAGCTCACACATTACAGTGCACAAGGACCCAGGTTAAAACTTCTGATCCCCACCTTCAGGGAGAAAGCTTCACAAGAGGTGAAGCAAAGCTGTAGTTGTCTCTCTCTCTCTCTCTCTCCTTTCTATCTCCCCCACCCTTCCCAATTTCTCTCTGTCACTATCCAATAATAAATAAATAAATAAATAAATAAATAAATAAATAAATAAGGAGTCAGGTGGTAGCTCAGCAGGTTAAGCGCAGGTGGTGCTAAGTGCAAGGACCGACTTAAGGATCCCGGCTCGAGCCCTGGCTCCCCACCTGCAGGGGGTCGCTTCACAAGTAGTGAAGCAGGTCTGCAGATGTCTCTCTTTCTCTCCCCCTTCTCTATCTTCCCTTCTTCTCTCCATTCTCTCTGTCCTATCCAACAATGACAACAACAATGGTAACTACAACAGTAAAACAAGGGCAACAAAAGGGAATAAATAATCAAATGAATAAAAAGAAAAATAAATAAATAAATTTTTAAAAATCAAAGAAAAGAGAATTGGAAGAGACAGCAAGGAATTTTAGAGGTGCCAGAAAAAAATACATTTTGTACAAAGAAAGATTTAAAGGACACTTGCTTACATTGTTGCTTTTATGAATATAGTTTTTCTGTACTTGGTGAGATGACCTTTGGACATCTGATTTGGACTGTGAGACTCAGAGCAATACCATCTTAGTGCAGTGCTTCCTCGGGTCTCTCCGGAATAGAGCCCTAGGAAATTTTTAAATTCTTTTTTTTTTTTCCTTCAGCATTATTGCTGGGCTCGGTGCCTGCACCATGAATCCACTGCTCCTGGAGGCCATTTTCCCCCCTTTTTGTTGCCCTTGTTGTTGTAGCCTCTTTGTGGTTATTATTATTGCCATTATTGATGTTGTTCGTTGTTGGATAGGACAGAGAGAAATGGAGAGAGGAGGGGAAGACAGAGAGGGGAAGAGAAAGATAGACACCTGCAGACCTGCTTCACCGCCTGTGAAGCGACTCCCCTGCAGGTGGGGAGCCAGGGGTTGGAACCGGGATCCTTAGGCCGGTCCCTGCGCTTTGCCACATGCGCTTAACCCACTGAGCCACCGCCGGACCCCTATCTTTGAAATTCTTTCCGGCTGATCTTATTATCTGGTAATTTCTACGTTCAACCCACTTTATTTGCTTTCTAATTCTCAACTACAACAGAAAGCATCAGTATAATTATTTGGTCATATAGTTTACATTGTTCTAATTATGATGCTTAATATCACATGAAACATCCGCTTAATAATACTATGTGATCTCCAGAAATTGCTGGTAGCTCTAATATTTGACCCTATGTACTGAATTTAAGTTATTTAATTTTAGGATCTATTTGGGAAGCCTCATTAGAATTCATATTCTATTGAAAAATAAGAATAGAAAGGAAAACATATAGCAGAACTTGGATTGGAGTTGCTGTATTTTATCCAAGTAAAGGACTCTAGGGTGGGGGTTGGGAGCAGAGTTCAGGTCCTGGAAGATGATGGTGGAGGAGGACTTAGGTGGTGGGTTAGAGTGTTATGTGGAAAACTGAGAAATGTTGCACATGCACTATCAACTACTGTATTTTACTGTGTACTGTAAATCATTAATCCCCCAGTAAAGAGAAGAAAAAAAAAAGACTCTGAATTCTAAGTTTTTTTAACCAAAGATCTGGGTTGGAGCGGGAGATCTTAACTGTAGCGCACAGAACTTGCAAACTCTAGAATCAGGTTCAATTCCTGACACTGGATATACCAAACCTTAGTGGTGCTCTTATCTTTATCACTCCATAGAAGTAAATAAATAAACAAACCATCAAATATGCAGATTGATATATCTGGATCTAGATTCTCTGCTGCTGTGTGTTTTAAATTTAGCCAGCCTTTTGATCCTGAATGGGCCTTCACTCTGAGAAGCACTTCAGCATTTTTACTGGGGAGGAAGTCCATGACAGAGAAGCAGAATTAAGAGTTCTCCACAGTTGAGCTGATATGCAGGGGGACGTGCTGAGGAATGAAGTCAGGGAAAGGACTGGGAGACATAGTAGTATTTATTGGGAAGTTCTCATCTTGTGAGGGTGTAAGTGGATTTGGAAACATCCTGGCTGTGAGTGGCACAGGATTTCCAGGTTATGTTGCTTGGACTCAGAGTAGGCATGAATGACCACAGGAGTTAGAACCCAGGTGGACCTGGGACCTTGAGGGGTTTTTATTTTTATTATTATTATTTTTAGTGGAGCATAGGAAATAGCACATCTCCTTTGCAGGGTTACTGTGAAGATACAATAACTTAAGGCTTACAAAATCTTGCCATTATTCCTGGCAAATGTAGATGGTGTTCAGAATAAAAATCAGGGTGTCTCACATGCAACGAGCCACCTTCTTGGCCTTTTACCTGGAAAGTATAAATATTCAATAATAGTAACTACTAGTGATATATACTTGGAAACTCTGGACAGGACAAATGGAGAATAAGGTAAGCTACTTCTTTGATATATATATATATATATATATATATATATATTTTTTTTTTTCTTTTAATTTTTAAAAATTTTTATTTATTCATTTATTATTGGGTAGACACAGAGAGAAACTTAGAGGGGAGCTTGAACTTGAGTACTTGTGTACTGTAACATGACAACTTAACCGCCTGCCCTCCTCTTTTCTTTTATTTTTTCTCTTTATTCATTTATTAGATAGAGACAGTCAGAAATTGAGAGGGAAAGGGGCGATAGAGAGGAAGGGAGATAGAGAGACACCTGCAGCCCTGCTGTACCACTAGCAAAGCTTTCCCCCTACAGGTAGGGATCTGGGGCTTGGACCGGGTCCTTGTGCATTGTAACATGTGCAGTCAATCAAGTGCACTACCATCTGGCCCTTTTTATTTTGTTTAACCAGAGCACTCATTAGTTCTGACTGATGGTAGTGCTAGAGACTGAACCTGGAGCCTTAGAGCCTCAGACATGACGGTATTTTGCTTAAATATAATTCTAACTCCCACATCCTCCTTTGCTTATTCTTTGTCACTTCAGGATGGAATATTATACCACCAGTTCTGAAAAGAGAAACACACTTGTAGTCTAGTCCCTAAGAGTCTTCTGACTATCATGTTTAATATCAAGAAAAACTTGCTTTTTTTTTCTGATTTTCTACTGTGACATCACACTCATGGAACATAGGACTCCTGATAGCTGCCTCTGTCACCTTCTGTGTGTCTTGGAGCATTTGTGGAGAGCTTTGACATGTACCAGGTGCTCAGCAAACTGACTCTGAGTTGACCAACTTCAACACAATGACAAGCATCTTGTATTCTCTTTCTGTCACTCTGTTCTCACATTCAACTCTCCATTTTCTTTTTATTCTCACTTATTTGGATCCCCATCAAAGGTGTCTAATCTTCACTCCCTTTACACTTCTCTCCTATTTATAATACTTAAAAAGACATTCTCATGTCCTCATTTAAATATTGTCCTCTAACTCTAATAATGGCAGACAGAGAGATCTAGTTATATCTCAGTGTTATTGCTATGTTTGATTTCATTTGAAGTCTCTGGGAAATAAATGAGAACCAAATGAATGGGAACAATCCTTACCTACTTGACTTGTCATTTATAGCTGCTTCATTCAAAAAACAATAAATACAATGGTTATTAGTTGGAAAAAGCCAAATCCTGAAGAAAACATGTCAGCCATAACTTGATGATAAACTATTGATATTATTTGCTGGTAACTAAAACAGGAATACAGTGTGTCTGCAAAATCTACGTGAGCAAAATCAGCAGTGCTTCGCATAAGCATATCTTAAATGTGGAATTCAAGCTAATAATACTTTATTCCTTTTACTTTTATAACTTCAGTTTGGTCTCCCTGTGCTTTGCTGTCATTAAAGTGCATTAGTTACTATGGTGATGACAGAGAAGGAGACGAGAAAGGCACACGAGGGTACCCACAGCTACAAATGAGATGCGATTTATACACCCGATGAACACCAGAGCTGGGGATCTGAAATAATTAAGGAAGTGACTTCTACAAATCCCTCTTGTAAGTGGTGTGGGTATTCTACCTGATTATCCGAGAAACACATTTAAGTCATGAAGGGGTATCTCTGAAGGTTTTCTGTTTGGCCAAAAACCTCCTTTTGATACAATATATCATAATCTTTCCTGATGATGTTCAGATGCTTGATGGGTTCATTGTCAACTTTGATCTCTCTAAGGAGTTCAGAGACAATAAAGTTTGGCCAATCATTTAGTGAAACACCCGTAGGAAATGCCCAGTCCCAACAAAGGATGGCAAATTGCACATGGCCACCAGATTTTTATTTATTTTGATTTCATTGTTACCGGAGTTCTCACTGAGGTTTGGTGCATGCACTGTGAATCCACCCCTCCTGGCAGCTATTATTTTTCCTTTTTCCCCTCTTCTATTTGATAGGACAAAGAGAAATTGAGGAGAGAGAAGAGAGAGAGAAAGAGAGACACCTGCGACACTGCTTCATCACTTGCAAAGCTTTCCCCCTGCAAGTGGGGACCAGGGGCTTGAACCCCGGTCTTTGCACATTGTAACATGTGTGCTCAACCAGGTGTGCCACCACCCAGTCCCCCAAATTTTTCTCACTACTTCTTTCATAGCCATATAGTTCAGTAGGAGATTGTTCACCCTAGCTGATCCATATTAGGTATAATGGCCAGTTCATCCTTATAATACTGGCATTCCAATAACAAAGGCAGAAAAGCCTTAAGGTTGAGATTGGTCTCCTAAAAAAATAATTCTGTTCATAAAAATCTCCATCCTAACTTCCCTTGAGGTTAGTTATGGTCATTTCTAGCTTTTTAAATAAAATCATGTGATTGCTTTGGATTCCTTTGGTGATCACTTCCCCAAATGAAAGAATGAAACATCCTTCAAGCAGACAGCACTTGGACTCTGTGGCCAGAAGAGTGGTATTTTATGGAAGCAATTCTCCAGTTTCCTCAAGAAATCTGTTTAGTGTTATTCCTGGCAAATATCTAAGAAATCTCTAAGTATTTCAGTAGCATGCAGAAACTGCTATAGTGAGAGAGATTTCAGTTTCCAGTGAGATCCAAAGTCCATGTTTCTGTGGTATAACATTCCCAAGGGCAAACAGGGTCCTTCCTGGAGCTTTCTGACCTCTGGTCTGGATTAAGTGTGTGTGTGTTTTGCCCTGCCTATCTAACACTTCTCATGAGAGCAAATGGCATCAGAATGGAGAGTGCATTTTCCATTAAGCATCATTCTGGTAGCTAGTCATTTCAGCAATGCTGCTTCTCCTTATCAGTATCCTCTCTCCTACTTCTTCACCAACCCTCTGCTCATGGTGAGTTCTCCTGGAAAGTCAATAATGGCATTTTATGTTGTGTTTGCATCTGTACCAAACAATGAAGAAGTTGATTCCCATGTACGAGTGTCTGTGACAAAGGAAGAGGAGAAAAGATGACCTCTTGAAGACCAAATGCTTTTTCTGTCTCCACAGCAAGTGGAAGAGGCTGCAGAGTTCTACCTAGAATTCTCCATCTGCTCATGGAAGTCTTTTAATCTGGCTCACCTCCAAACATAGACATCTAAGGCACCCTCTCTACTCTCATCCATCATGGGATGTGCAAGGGTGCTCACTGTCTAGTCCAGCAAGAGAGACAGGGGCTTCTCAGGTTGTGGGTTCCACAGCCCCCTCAAAGATTGAGGGGAACCATGCCCAGGCCACACTTGAAACTTACTTGCAACTCAAGGTTGCACATTTTCAGGGTCGCTTTGCTCTGTCACCCCTCCCCCTATTTCAATTAAATCAAGGCAATTGGGGTGATCTTATCACTTCTACCTCCATACCCAGCCCCCTCCGTTCCTCCTCCAATACTAACCTCTTAATCTCTGGGGTCTTGGTGCAGCAGCTTCGAGGAGACAAAGGGCTCTCACAGCCTGGTACAGTCACAGCCAAACTGCAACCATCTTTGAGGATGGGCTAGATTCCTGCGTTGCCCAATCTCTCCCTGAAAGCTACATTGGCCCTCTTTAGATCGGTGCCATATACCTTCCCAGCCTGAGAACACCCTCAGCTGACTCCCCAACTCACCTGGAGTGGAGTCTGAACTCCACCAGTCTCTTGTTCTGAATATGGTCTGAGTTCACATGTACTATTTTCTTTCTTTCTTTCTTTCTTTCTTTCTTTCTTTCTTTCTTTCTTTCTTTCTTTTTTTTTGGAGGGGGGAGTAAATAAATAAATACTAAAAAAAAAAAAAGGGAACATTAACAAAACCCTAGGATAAGAGGGGTGCAACTCCACACAGTTCCCACCACCAGATCTCTGTATCTTATCCCCTCCCCTGATTGCTTTCCTATTCTTTATCCCTCTGGAAGTATGGACCCAAGGTCATTGTGGGATGCAGAAGGTGGAAGGTCTGGCTTCTGTAATTGCTTCCCTGCTGAACATGGGCATTGACTGGTCGGTCCATACTCCCAGCCTGTCTCTCTCTTTCCCTAGTAAGGTGGGGCTATGAGGAAGTAGAGCTCCAGGACACATTGGTGGGGTTATTTGTCCAGGGAAGTCTGGTCAGCATCATGGTAGCATCTGGAACCTGGTGGCTGAAAAGAGAGTTAACATACAAAGCCGAATAAATTATTGAACAATAATGGACCTTAAGACTGGAATAGTGCAGATGAAGTGTTGATGGGTCCTCCATTTTGTAGATAGCTAGTAGGCATGTTTTAGTTATATTTCAAAGGGCCTGTAGCTATACTAGTTGTTTTTTTTTCTCTGAACCTGAAATCTGATATGCAGGTGGATCCAAGTTATTGTCTGGGGAGGTGATGTCATGGCTGGAAAAGGGACAGAAAGCTGGATCAGGCAAGAGAGTAGCTCCCTAATATGGGGAAGGGATATAAATATTGTTGACTGTAAACCCCATTGATTTGATTTGGTCTGGGGCCCATATTCAGCTTAGGAGTACTAATTTCTGTCATGGTAGTCTGTTTGCAGTTTGTAGAACATTCCTCTGCCCACTTGTGTCTCTAAGTTAGTGCTCTTACTCTTGGATTGCATACTTTGGGTTTTCTCTGTCTCTTTTTTGACAAGCTAAATTGCTATTTATCAGGGTGGTTGTCCTCAGTGACAGTGATATGGCTCCTGCTCTCTATCATCTATCTACCTATGTATCTATCTATCATTTATCTATTTCTCAGCATAAACATCAGTCTGTGTGCTATGCAACCAACTACTATAGCTTGGAGACATATTTTTTTTCTTTCCCCCTGTTTGTATCTTTATTTGAAAAAGCAGTCAAAAAATTTTGAGGCAGTTGGCATAATTTGAACACCGAGTAGTTCATATCTATGTGTTGCTGCACACTAATATGAATGTACACATATAGTCATTTTATTGTGTATGGGGGTAGTGGTTTACAATACAGTTGTTGACACATGAGTATGCTTCTCATTTCCCCATCATAGATGTCAGCAAAATTCTCTCACACCCAGTTTAGATCCCCTCTCTCTACCATCATGTGCCAGGACCCCAAAGTCCCTCTACTAACAAACTGCCCCCCCACACACACACTTATTTCCTCCTCAGAGTCCTTTGCTTTGGTGCAATACACCAAAAGGACAGAAAAGGAAAAAACACAGGGTAAAGCCTTTCCTCCCTGCAAATAAACACTGACTGATTAGCCATGCTAATGATTTCAAGCAGTGAGGCCCCAAGTGGTCTCCATGGTGATGATTTATGCTTGGGTCTCCTAGGAGACAGCTCCACCTGTGACTTACTGCAGATGCATTTCACTGCCCAAGATGGGAAGTGCTTTTCTTTCTTTCTTCTTTTTTTTTTTTTTCTTTTCTTTTCACACTGAACCATGCCCAGAATTCATAAGTGAAAATTCCTATTTTTTTTTCTAACAATCTATTTTTCTTCCCCCCATGGTGTAAAATAATGAGATGTTCCAAAGGGGGAAAGAGTTGCCTGAAAGGTAAGAAAAATACATCATGCTTCTTGAATCACATTATAAGCTAGAAGACAAAATGATGAGCCTGAGCTGGGGTGCTAGAAGGCATTCAAACTATAATGTAGAGATAGTTTGGTCCAGTGAGTTGGGCTCTCTACTTAAATTTGGTGTGTGTTCCCACTTACTGGCAGGAGATTTATAGCACAGAGACTGGGGCTGGGTTTAAGAACATGAGACTTCGTCATTGCATTGATTAACTGAATGAAGTTGCTCAGACTTTCAGATCTCTTACTGTCACTGTGTGGACAAACTGTTTCTGGCCAACCCATAGGACTGTGTCCTCCTGGATACATCATTCATTGAGCTGAGAGTTCAGATGCTCACTCACTAGACAGACAGAGGTGGACTTCCTGGACTGAAGGCCCAGTGCACCAGTGAATGCTCAGGGCCAAAACAATAAACTGGGCTAGGCAGTAGCGCAGCGGGTTAAGCGCAGGTGGCACAAAGTACAAGGACCAGCATAAGGATTCCGGTTCGAACCCCGGCTCCTCACCTGCAGGGGAGTCGCTTCACAGGTGGTGAAGCAGGTCTGCAGGTGTCTCCCCCTCTTTGTCTTCCCCTCCTCTCTCCATTTTCTCTCTGTCCCTATCCAACAACAATGACTACAACAATAAAACAGCAAGGGCAACAAAAGGGAATAAATAAATATTTTTTTAAAAAGAAGAAATTACCCTGCAACAAGCACTTTGTAGGAAGAATTGAGACAAGACGATTGTGGTCAGAGCAGCCTGCAGACCACATCATTGTTGTTACTTGAGCTAGGACAACCCAGGCTTTTCTGAGTATGCACAGAAAAAGACACAAGGTGTAGCACTCTGCAATGATGCCATCAGAAATGCAAACAAATGTCAGGACTTTTGTTGGGCTGGGGGCAGGGGTAGCAGCGCTGGCTGTAGCACAGAGGCCTGTTCTGTGTGTTTTGGGAGCTCAGAGCAGGGGGCAGTCCGAAAGTTGGAGCAGAGTGAGGAACTTAATCATGGTTGAGAATCAAAGAAGGTTGCAGAGCAACTATCATTTTGAGCCAGTGGTTACAGAATGAGTTTAAATTCCTTTATTGCATGATCTGGGTGGGTGGTTAGAGGGACTGAGTTCAGGCCGAGCAGAGGCCCAGTCGTGGGACTTGCTTTAGGTGAGAAGTCTGTATTCAGGAGTCTGAAGGCCAAGTTGCATCCTGAGCTATTTCTTCTTCTGTTACATTTTAACTCTAACAGTTTGTCCCTGGGACCAGACTATGAATTCCTAGAAAGGAGGGTATTTCTTTCACTTATGTTTGACCTCCATATGGAGCACATTCAAATAAGGAAATGCCATGTGGGACTAAAATGATAGCTTACGTTTTGTGTGTGGGGATATTTGCCTTGCTTTGTACACAGTCCAGGTTTGAGCTCTTGTACTACCTGAGAAGTACAATGACAATGGAGCACTTTTCAGTACTGTGGTGTCTCTCTCTCCTCTCTCCTCTGTCTCCTCTCCTCTCCTCTCCTCTCCTCTCTCTCTCCTCTCTCCTCTCTCTCTCTCTCCTCTCTCCTCTGTCTCTTCTCTCTCCCTCTCCTCTCTCTCCCTCTCCTCTCCTCTCCTCTCCTCTCCTCTCTCTGTCTCTCTCTTTTTTTCCCTTCTCTCTCTCTTTCCCTCTTTTTCTCCCTCCTCTCTCTCTCTCTCTCTTTTACCAAATACTGATCAGCTCTGGTTTATATTGATATAGGGGATTAAACATGGGACTTAGGAGCTTCAGGCTTGAGAGTCTTTGCATAACCATCATTATTGTTTTCGTCGGGCTGGCTTCAGCAGGCCTGGCTAGCTTCACGGGCGGGTAACAGAGATGACCAGAGACATACAGCTGGGCCAGGAAGCTGTATTTCTTTATTCAGGAACAACGATTCATAAACTAACCCAAACTAATCACCAAACAGAACTCTCCTGCCTCCCTCCCCCGCAGCAGCGCCAACAACTCTCCAACTCTGGAACTCTGGAACTCTCTCGGGGTTCCTTGTGGTGGGGACAAGCAGGCCCACGAAACTAGCAGGACTGAACCAATTTTCTTGGCAGGGGGAGAGCTAGAACAAACCAATGTAAAGCATACAACACATCATGCTATCTCCTCTGCTCCCTCTCTGTCTCTTTATTTGAATGAAAATAAAAAAATGGACTGGAGCTATCAAATTGTCCATCTGGCCTGGGGATAAAGCATAATGGTTCAGCAAAAGACTTTCATGCCTGAGGATTCAAGCTTAAGGTTTAATCCCCAGCATCGTAAGCAAGAGACAAGCAGTGCTCTGCTGTTTCTCTCTGTATCTTTCTCTCTGTATCTCTGTCCTTAAAATAAAATAAATAAAATGTTAAAAAAAAAAAAAAAGCAGAAAAGGAAAGAAATTGCTGGGGCTGGGTGGTGGCGCACCTGGTTGAGCGCACATATTATAATGTGCAAGGACCCAGGTTTGAGCTCCCAGTCCCCACCTGAAGGGGGAAAGCTTCATGAGTGGTGAAGCAGGGCTACAAACATCTCTCTGTCTCTCTCCCTCTCTGTCACCCCCTTCCCTCTTGATTTCTGGCTGTCTCTGTCTAATAAATAAAGATAATAAAAAATTTTTAAAAAAGAAATTGCTGGGGGGGAGGGGTAGATAGCATAATGGTTATGCAAAAAAAAAAAAAAACAAACAAAAAACTCTTATACCTGAGGCTCCAAAGTCCCAGGTTCAGTCCCCTCACTACTACCACCACCATAGACCAAAGCTGAGCAGTGCTCTTGTTAAAAAAAAAATGCCCATGTTTGAGGAAGAACCAATAAAAAAAAGGGGGGCCAGGAGGTAGCACACCTAGTTAAGCACTCACTTTACAGTTTACAAGGACATGGATTCAAGCCCCAGGTCCCCCCACCTGCAGATGGAAAGCTTTGCAAGAGATGTGAAGGAGGGCTGATTTATAGACATCAAATTCCCAAGTGAGGAAGCCACCCTAAATGCAGAAAACCTTCTGGAAGAGTATCAGTGTGTGACTCGCTAGAAAGTGGAGAAGTCTAGTTGTTGCTAACCATGTAGAATCAAATCCAGAATACAGAGACTGGGTTGTGGAGCACCTGGTTGAGCACACATATTACCATGCACCAGGACCTGGGTTTCAGCCCCCAGTCCCCACCTGCAGGGAGGAAGGCTTTGCTAGTGGTGAAGCAGTGCTGCAGGTGTGTCTCTGTCTCTCTTCCTGTCTATATCCCCTCCCCTCTTGATTTCTTTTTTTAATTTTGTTTTATGACAAGACCACAGGATAAGAGGAATACAACTCCACACAATTCCCATCACCAGAACTCAGTATCCCATCCCCTCCCCTGATAGCTTTCCTTATTCTTTATCCCTCTGGGAGTATGGACCCATTCTGGGATGCAGAATGTGGAAGGTCTGGCTTCTGTAATTGCTTCCTCGATGAACATGGGCATTGACAGGTCGATCTGTCTGTCCAGCCTGCCTCTCTCTTTCCCTAGTGGAGCAGGGATCTGGGAAGATGGGGCTCCAAGACACATGGTGGGGTCGTCTGCCCAGGGAAATCAGGTTGGCATCATGGTAACATCTGGAATTTGGTAGCTGAAAAACAGTTAACATATAAAGCAGAACATATTGTTTACTAGTCATGAACCTAAAGGCTGGAATATTGCAGATAGAGATGAGAGTCTCCATTTTGGAAAAAGCTAGCAGGTCTGTTTTAGGTATATTCCAGAAGACCTATGACTTTACTAGTTTTTGTCTGAGCCTGAAATCTAATATGCTCTCTTGATTTCTGACTGTTTCTTTCCAATAAACAAACTTTATGTTTTTATTATTATTATTTTTTATTTTACAGGATCCACGATCACCAGCTGCTCAAACAACAAAAACCATGATTCCAAAATCATGGATGTCGATTCTGCACGTAGAGCAAACGAGCTGCCCTATGTGTGTCACTCACGACAGAAGCCCTTTTTTAATAAAGATTTTTAAAAATACAGAATACACTGCCTCCTTAAAGTAAATGGAGAGACCTCATTGACAGACCTTTTCTCATTATCCCAGTGCACCACATTCGTCTAATAATAATAAATTAATTAATAATGATAAATTATTAAATAATAATGTAATAAATTAATAATTTATTAATAAAGTAGAGAATAAATTAGAGAATAATAAATTAGAGAATAAATAAATTAATAATAAATAATAAATAAATAATAAATTTATTTTAATAAATAAATTAAATAAATAAATGTAATAAATAAATAAATAAATGTGTAATAAATTAGAGAATCTAGCAGCTTGAGTTCTAAGCTTATGTCTATTTACTCTTTTTACTTTGAACACATTTTCAATACTGAGTTTTACTTTGAACACATTTTGAATACTGAGTTTATTTGCTGTAAATACTAGCATTGTTCTCACCATTAACACCTATTTCCGTGACCCTAAATGCCCAGAAATATCTGCACATCTTACAGCTTCTTTTTGTTTTGTTTTGCTTTGTTCATTTTATTTTTTATCTACACAACCTCTATCATGAACTTCACCTATAGGGGGCCTGGTGGTAGCACCTAGGGTAAGCTCACATAGTAAGAAGCTTAAGTACCTGGGTTTCAGTTCCCCACCCCCCACGTGCAAGGGGGTGCTTCACAAGCAGTGAAGCAGGTTTGCAGATGTCTTTCTCTAACCCCTACCTCCATTTTCCTCTACCCCCTACCCTCATCTTCCTCTCTTGTCTCAATTTCTTTCTGATCTATCCATTTAAAAAAATGGAAAAACGGGCCAGGTGGTGGTGCACCTAGTTGTTACCAGGCTCAAGGATCCAGGTTTGAGACATCTGCAGGGGGAGCAGGGGGAGAGCTTCGCAGCTATGCAGATATCTCTTTTTCTCTCTCTCTCTCTATCTCCCCTTACCTTCTCAATTTATGGCTGTCTCTATCTAATGAATAAAAATAATAAAATAATTTTAAAACAATGGAAAAATGGCCTCCAGGAGCAGTGAATTTGTAGTGCTGGCATGGAATCCCAGCGATAATGCTGAAGAAAAAATAATTAGTAAAGATTATCTTGCAGGCAGCTATGTAGCAACCTTTGCTTTACAGTCCTATAACCACCAGTGTGACAACATTTTTTCTTCACTTTAAAATTAATACTTGCTCTCTTTTCCCATTATTTACTCCTACTCCTCCTCTTCCTTTCCTTTTTGCCTCTTCAAGATATAAATTTCCTTTCCTTAAACTAGGATTATTTTATTGACACAAGCTTTTAGAGATTTCTTAAAGTCAATGTTCCCTGCCTGCTACTCTTAGTGACTGCCTTCCTGATCTCCAAGAAGAAACAAGAGCCTGAGAACATCTCACAAGCACATTATTTGTATTACTGCATAAAACATTTTAAATCAATGACTATATAATGCTAGATTTTAATTCCAACCACATACTATGAAATTGTCCTGCTTGATATTTACTGAAAAAAATGTTTTCTCTTTATTTGAATTTAACACTGCAATTTTTTTTACATCTTTATGAATTCTAGGATAAAGAGAGAAATTGATAGGGAATGTGGAGATAGAGAGGCAGAGAGAGATAGAGACTGAGACACCTGCAGTCCTGCTTCACTACTTGTGAAGCTTTCTGCCCTGCAGGTAGAGACCAGGGGTTTGAACCCAGGTTAACCCACTGTAATCTGTGCACTTCCAGGTAAACATACTTACCCTTGCCCCAACACTGAAATATTTTTTTTCCATTTGTGGGTGGACTGGTGTATTAGAACATTGAGTAACTCATTTAATTTAAAGTTCTAAACCTCATGACAGGTAATTGACTCACTAAGGAAAATGTGGAAGAGATGTGATATGAATAAAGATGCCTTCTTCAATACAGTAAGGTATTAGGCTACAAAATGAACATTCAAAAGTCAGTGGCATTCCTATATATAAACACTAAGTTAGAAAAACATGAAATCCAGAAATCAGTTCCTTTTACTATAGCAACAAAAATTATAAAATATCCAGGAATAAACCTAACCAAAGAAGTGAAAGACTTGTATACTGAAAATTATTAATCACTAATCAAAAAAATTGAAAAAGACCCAAAGAGGTGGAAAGATATTCTATGTTTATGGGTTGGAAGAATTAACATCATCAAAGTGAATATACTACCCAGAGCCATATACAAATTTAATGCTATCCCCATTAAGATCCCAACCACATTTTTAGGATAATAGAATCAAATGCTACAAATGTTTATCTGGAACTAGAAAAGACCTAGAATTGCCAAAACAATCTTGAGAAAAAAAAAACAAAAAACAGAACGGGAGGCATCATGCTCCCATATCTCAAACTGTACTATAAGGCCATTGTAATAAAAACTGCTTGGCACTGGATCATGAATAGACACACTGACCAATAAAATAGAACTGAGAGCCTGGAAGTAAGCCTCCACACCTATGGACATCTATCTAATCTCTAATCTTTTTTAAAAAATTTCTTTATTGGGGAATTAATATTTTACATTCCACAGTAAATACAATACATACATAACATAAGTACATGCATAACATTCCCAGTTTTCCATATAACGATACAACCCCCACTAAGTCCTCTGTCATACTTCTTGGATCTGTATTCTCCCCCACCCACCCACCCCAGAGTCTTTTTTTTTTACTTTAATGCAATATGCCAGGACATCTAATCTTTGACAAAGGTGCCCAGACTATTAAATGGGGAAAGCAGAGTCTCTTCAACAAATGGTGTTGGAAAAAATGGGTTGAAACAGAAGAATGAATCTGAACCACTGTATTTCAACAAATAAAAGAGTAAATTCCAAGTGGATCATGGACTTGGATGTAAAACCAGAAACTATCAGATACTTAGAGGAAAATATTGGCAGAACTCTTTTCCACATAGATTTTAAAGACATCTTCAATGAAATGAATCCAATTACAAAGAAGACTAAGGCAAGCATAAACCTATGGGACTACATAAAATTAAAAGCTTCTGCACAGCAAAAGAAACCACTACCTAAAACAAGAGATCCCTCACAGAATGGGAGAAGATCTTTACATGCCATACATCAGACAAGAGTTTAATAACCAAAATATATAAAGAGTTTGCCAAATTCAACAACAAGAAAACAAATAACCCCATCCAAAAATAGGGAGAGGACATGGACAGAATATTCACCACAGAAGAGATCCAGAAGGCTGAGAAACATATGAAAAAATGCTCCAAGTCTTTGATTGTCAGAGAAATGCAAATCAAGACAACAATGAGATAGCACTTCACTCATCACTCACTGATGTCATACATCAGAAAAGGCAACAGCAGCAAAACATATTTCAACTAATTATAAAAATCAGTCTTGGTAATCTCATTCAAGTACACTTGAGAAGCTATATGTAATTACTCAATTAAGCTTGTATACTAAATATAATAGCCAATTCCAAACAGTTACATGAGGATATCATGAAGGCATTTCAGATAGCAAATCTGATAGCATACAACCTTGCAATCAAATGTTAATAGTATTTATTCAAAGACGTCAGCCAATTTTAGAACATTCATTTAGTGTGGGCTATGGAGTTAGAGGTTGACCATTCTTTTTAACAGGCGAGAGTTCTCCATAGTGTTGCTTATACCACGTGTGTAGACATCATAGAGGAATGTTTTAACCAAAGCAATGCATTTTCCTTTTTTTAATGTCTTATTTGTTTTTTTTATTAACAGATACAAAAAGAAATCAAGAGGGGAGGAGGAATTAGGGAGAGAGAAAGAGAAACACTTGTAGTACTACTTTACAACTTGTGAAACTTTTCCCCCGCAGGTGGGAACCTGGAGCATGAATCTGGGTCCTTGTGCATTGTAACTGGTGCACTCTGCTGGGTGTACTACCACCCAACCCACTATCATAAGATATATATATATATATATTATTATTTTTTTTACCGGACCACTGATCAGCTCTGGCTTGTGGTGGTGCGGGGGATTGAACCTCTGACTTCAGAGCCTCAGGCATGACAGTCTGTTTTCATAACCATTATGCCATATACCCCCACTCAAGTTTTCTATTTTTATAGAAAATTTTATTTTAGCTGCTTTACTAAGGGAAAAAAGATTCATATTTACTGAACATCTAGCCAGTATTTGTTGTGGGCAGACAGATTTTTTTTTTCCCAATAAAGGGACTGGGAGCTTAAAAAAAGACAGAAATTTGCTTTATGTAACTACTTCAATACACATTACAGGCAGGTAATCACACAGTTCACAAGTCGGGTAAGAACGACTCATGTCCCTTGAAGAGAAATAGGCCCCAAGAAGGAAATTAATGGAGCACCTCTGTGAAATGACGCTGTCACAAGGATTTTTCTCTGATGATTGAACTATTCTGGGTCTGTTAACAGAGGAACCATCAGCCACATTAAGCTCTTGAAATCTGCCTAGTGCAACCACAGGAGCCGAATCTAATTTTACTTAATTTACCTCTGAATGACCCATATGTGACTCGTGATTGTTGTGTGGGCCAGCACAACACAGACTCCAACAGTCAGACATTTAAGTTGATCTCAGATACTCTGTTAATATGCTGTATTTTGAAAATGGATGTGCAAGACTTACTGTAGAAGTGAGTTATTATTAGTATTATAACTTCTTTTTTTTTTTTTTTAAAGATTTTTATTTATTTATTAATGAGAAACCTAAGAGAAGAGAGAAAGAGCCAGACATCACCCTGGTACATGTGCTGCCGGGGATTGAACTCAGGACCTCATACTTGAAAGTCTGATGCTTTATCCACTGTGCCACCTCCTGAACCACTTCTTTTTTTTTTTTTTTTTTTTTTTGCTACCAGGGTTTTTCTTTGTGGCTTTGTCCTTGCATAATTCCACCACTCTTGATGAACTCTTGTTCCTTGTTGTTGTTTTTTTCTTTAGAGAATGAGACACTGAATGAGATGAGAGACACCACAGTATTGTTCCACTTCTCATGAAACTTCCAGATGCTACCCATGTAGAGGCCTGGGATTTGAACCAAGGTCCTTGAGCTTGGCAAAGAATGTGTACTACTTGGTGTACTATTTCCTGTACTCCACCATCAAGTCTCTCTCTCCTTCTCTTTCTGTCTCTCTCTTGGGTAGAGACAGAGATATTAAAAGGGACAAGGGAGGGATAGAGGGAGAGTAAGAGAGACTTGCAGCACTGCTTCACTGCTCATGAAGCATCCCTCAAGCAGGTGAGGAATCAAGGGCTTGAACTTGGGTCCTTGTGCATGGTAACATATACACTCTACCAGGTATGGCATCACTTGCTTCCCTCACCCCTACTCACCATAATTACTAATGAGAAATTTATTCTCC
This sequence comes from Erinaceus europaeus, assembly GCF_950295315.1. NCBI lineage: Eukaryota > Metazoa > Chordata > Mammalia > Eulipotyphla > Erinaceidae > Erinaceus > Erinaceus europaeus. Next base: position 40,211,903 of record NC_080181.1, on the reverse strand, counting down.
TTCAAATTGGTTTTTTACTAGAAACCAAGTACTTCTTTCTCACACCTTTGAAGAATTCTTTTATTCATCTTTAGTTGCACTAGGAGACTCAGTGTCAATGATTTGGGGTTCATTTTATTTATGACTTAGATAGTTATATGCTTTTCTAGTTGTATGGCTTTTGTAAAATTTCAAATGTTTTCTCTCATTATTTCTTCAAGTATTTTTTCCCCCAGCTCCTCCCTCCCTATTCTATGTTCAGAGACACTTGAGCTAAGGTATGCCCCTCACTCCTTTTTTTTCTTTAAAAAAAAGCTTCAGTATTTTGGGGGGGCTAAGAAACTGCTCAGGAATAGGTAGGGTCATGCCTTCCTGGCAAGATGCTCTGGGTCTGGTCCTCTGCCAAAAACAGATAGATGGGACTCTATGAATGGTAGAGCAGTGCTTCCATGACCTTCCTTCTTAGTCCTCTTATTAAAATATGCAAAAGAGGAGGCTGAGCAATGGTATACCTGGTTAAGCACACATCTTACTATGCTCAAGGACCCAGGTTCAAGCTCCCTATTTGCAGGGGGGACACTTTATGAGTGGTGAAGCAGGTTTGTAGGTATCTCTCTTTCTCTCCTCTGATTTCTCACCCTCTCCCCTCTCAATTTTTATCGTTCTCATCTAATTAAAATAGAAAGGAGAAAAAAATGACTGCCAAGATCTGTGGATTTAAAGTGCTGGCACAGAGCCCCAGCAATAACCCCGGTGGTGGTGGGGAATTGGACTGGGCTGACTCACATGTGGCATGAACATGTGAGTCTTTGTTTCTGCTTCCCAGACTGCATGAAACAAACAAGTAGGTAGATAAATAGACACTTAAAAAAATGTTATAGGAAGCTCCTGTGGCTTTTACTCTAAGCCAGGAATTGTTCTGAATACATGTCATTCATTCTATCCTAATGATAACCTCTGAGTCCCTTTTTGTAGATTAATCCAGTTTTGTGCAGCTTTGTGCAATCTTTTCCAGGTTCATGACTTTTGCAAATTTTAGGATGTTTGCAGCCATGATGTCTTGACGGCTGGGAGATGACCTTAAGAACCTAGTAAGAAGGCATGGGGCTAGGTTGTGGAGATGTGGAAAATTCACTCTGTGAGTTTATGGTAATCAGTCTGTTGTGCCTGAAGCTTTGGGTCAGGTTGTATCAGTTTGACTTCTGAGGATTCCAGAGACTGAATAGCTCAAATTAAGTCTTGTGGTCTCTGCAAGCCTGACTGTTGATGCCCAGTAAAAATCGCTCCTCTGGGAGTCCGGCGGTAGTGCAGCGGGTTAAGCGCACGTGGCGCAAAACCGCTAGGGCCTGCATAAGGATTGGGGTTTGAGCCCCGGGCTCTGAGGCCCCAGCTCCCCACCTGCAGGGGAGTCCCTTCACAGGCGGTGAAGCACCTCTCAGGTGTCTATCTTTCTCTTCCCCTCTTCTATCCATTTTTCTCTGTCCTATCCAACAACGATGATGACAAGAATAATTACAACAATAAAACAACAAAAGGGAATAAACAAATAAATATTAAAAAAATAAGCCGCTCCTCTGACTATTACCTTTCAAAAGATGCCACACATCAATCACTGGCTTCCCAATCAACCATGCTTTTCTTAGGAAATTGGAAGAAGATCAGATAAAGCTTCTGCCTCTTTCTATCCCCATGTGAACTGTCCCATTGATGACTTTGTTGTGTTCTCTTCACAATAATAGGCCTTAACTGTGAGTACAGTTGATTTTGCTGAGTCTTATGAATTTAACAAATAAGTCATCAAAATGATGAGTGGCCTTGCATGGCACCAACAAACTAATCCAATATCCCCATCATGGAGGAAAAAAATCCATTCTTTCCCCTAGTTTGACCTCCTAACTCTCTCCAAAGTACCTGTTTCTTTGATTACACAGGTACAGGGTTAAATCATTGGATTATTATACTTCAAGTTGTTTCTCTCAAATGATTTATTTCTGATAAATATGAGGGTTTTATGAGGGTTGTCTCTATGTTTTTTAATTTCTTTATTGGGAGATTAGTGTTTTACAATTGACAATAAATACAATAGTTTGGACATGCATAACAGTTCCCAGTTTTCCACATAGCAATACAACCTCCACTAGGTCCTCTGCCATTGTGTTCCACATCCAGAACCCTCCTCCACACCTACCCCAGAATCTTTTACTTGGTGCAATACACCAAACTATTTTTTTAAGTTTTTATTGTCTATTTTTATTTATTGAACAAAGACAGCCAGAAATCAAGAAGGAAGGGGGAGATAGAGAGGGAGAGAGACAGAGACCTGCTGCACTGCTCACTGCTTTACCACTCGCAAAGCTTTCCCCTTACAGGTAGGGACTGTGGGCTTAAACCTGGGCTCTTGAACTCTAATTGTCTGATATGTCATGTCTCATGTCTGATAATTGAGGCAAAATCACTGATTTTATATATGCAAATCCATTTGCTTTTCACAGGGATGTGTCAAACCCTCATTACTCTAGCTCATATCTATATCTATAGCTTTTTTTCCCTTGAAAAATTGAAAAAGCTGAAAATTTAATATGAAAGAAGACCCAATCCAAATACACACTTGTGAATGACAGGGAAGACTTCTGGCAAAAACCTCATCATGGAGACAAACCCTGGGATTCTGGCCCATGACAGAGAACTGAGTTTCAGCATTTAACTGATCAAACATGCTACAGATCACAAAATTATTTTTAGAAATGAACCAGAAGGCACTTTCATATTGCAGTAGTGTGGATAGAAAATGGATGATCAAATAGTATATTTAGGAAAGATCATCATGATTATATAAATATAAAAAAATTCCACTTGTGTGTAACGTGAGCCTGATACGATGATTGTGATGTTTACCTTTGGTGGTTGAAAGGATTTTCTTTCTTTTCTTTTGTTCTTCTTCTTCTTTTTTAAATCTTATTATCTTTTTTTTTTACCAGAGCACTCTCAGCTCTGGCTTATGGTGGTGGTGGTAGATGGGGTGGTGGATTGAACCTGGGACTTTGGAGCCTCAGGCGGCATGAGAGTCTCTTTGCATAGCCATTATGCTATCTAATTCGAGCCCCCCACCCCTTACCCACACACTGCCTGAAAGCATTTTCTTACCAGTAGTTAATTTAGTCCTTGGGAGCAGATGCTACTTACTGATCCAGCCACCCCCTGCCCCCAGCATATACAGACCAGGGGCCCCAGAATCTGATTTTGAATCAAGACCAAAGTGGGGGCTGCTTCATGCCTTTACATTTCAATTCTACTCTGCTTCTTCCCCTGTAGACCTCTCATAGGACTGTATGTTTTCTCCCCTGAGACTTCAATTCTTGAAAGACTATCGAGCAATTACAATTAATTAATATAATCTTATAATTGAATTTCATAGTATTAATCTCTTAATTATCCTGTAAGCAGCTATCATGGAAGCTCATGGCTTTGTCACCACCACCTCCATGATTTCTGTGTGGAAATTAACATTTCCATGTGCAGTTCTGCTATTTTTCAAAGTCCTCAAGGTAACTGGAAATTGCATTTGATCAAAAGGCACCTGAATAGGTGGTATTTTATTCCTGAAAACTCAATTCTGTGTGTAGGGGGTAGGTGGTGGTGCATCTGGTTGAGTGCATTTGTTATTATACATAACAAATAGGGTTCAAGCCCCTGGGCCCCACCTGCAAGATGGGAGGGCACTTCACAAATGGTGAAACAGGGCTGCAGGTGTCTTTCTCTTTCCCTCTCTCTCTCTTTTTAATTTTTTTTACATTTATTTATTTTCCGTTTTGTTGCCCTTGTTGTTTTTTATTGTTGTTGTAGTTATTATTGTTGTTGTTACTGATGTTGTCGTTGTTGCATAGGACAGAGAGAAATGGAGAGAGGAGGGGAAGACAGAGACAGGGAGAGAAAGACAGACACCTGCAGACCTGCTTCACCATTTGTGAAGAGACATCCCTGCAGGTGGGGAGCCAGGGATTTGAACCAGGATCCTTATTTCTTTCCCTGTCTATCTCCCCCTCCTTCTCAATTTCTAGCTGTCTCTATCCAATAATAATAAAAAATAAATCCAATTCTGGCTCATGATTTTGAAAGTTTAGGAGGCTTGCTTGACTAACCAACCACAGGCAAACTAGCTTTCCTGTAACTGTTCCTAAATTTTGATCTTGACTCTATATTTTTGTCCTTTTGCTCATCACTAGCAATAGAGAAAGAAACTGAACTTGTGGGGCCAGCCGTTGGCACACCTGATTAGGCACACACATTATAATGCTCAAGGACACGGGTTCAAGCACCGGCTCCCCACCTGCAGGGGGTGAAAGCTTCACAAGTGGTGAAGGTGAGCTGCAGGTGTCTCTCTGTTTCTTTATCTCACTATCTCCCTCTCCCTTTTCAATTTCTCTCTGTCTCTATCCAATAATAAATATATAAATATTAGAATAATAAAAGAGAAGAAACTGAACTTGTTAAAGGTAACCCTCAGTTCACAACTGGTATTTGTGTAGTGAGCTCTCTGTCTCATGGTAGGGGTTGGGGGGGTTGTGAGATCTGTGCTTGAGGACTATATCCACATCTGGAGTAATGGTGCCCCTCCCTCACTTCACTCACTCACGGTACTCACAGTGGGGAACACATGATTAGACCTGTTTGCAGATTTGCAGAAGAATATACTGGTATGCTCAGTTTGGAGGTCCCCTTTCTTTTCCTCTGGAATATGGACTTACTCCAGGAGACGTCTCCTCCCTCTCTCACACAAGAAATGACAGTGGCATGGATATTTCCTTCACAGATGCACGTTGAAAAACTCTCATGTCCACAGATTTCAGCTACATTCCATAACATTCGTATTGCTCTCTCTCTGTATATATATAAAAAAAGACGGTATTTTGGTGCTCCAGCTGATGACTTTTGCTTCCATTCCCACTTGGTTTGGATATGGAGTAGGTAAGAAAGACATCTTGGTTGCTACCATGATGCCAACCTGACTTCCCTGGGAAGACGATCACACCAGTGTGTCCTGGAACCCCATGTCCCCAGAGTCCTGCCCCACTAGGGAAAGATAGAAGCAGGCTGGGTGTATGGACCTGCCAATGTTCATGTCCAGAGGAGAAAGTAGACCTTCCACCTTTTGCATACCATAATGATCCTGAGTCCATACTCCCAAATGGACAAAAAAAAAAAAAAAAATAGGGAAGCTTCCAATGAGATGGGCTATGGAACTCTGATGGTGTGGATTGTGTGGAATTGTAGCCTTCTTATCACACAATCTTGTCAACCATGTAAAATAAAAAAGAAAAGAAAGACATCTTGGTGCTAAACTCAGTTCTTTTCAGTGGTTAAACAGCACTAGTTGAAGTTGGGGGGTAGCACAGCACGTTAAATGCACGTGGTGTGAAGCTCAAGGACCAGTGTAAGGATCCGGGTTTGAGCCCCCAGCTCCCCAACTGCAGGGGTGTCCCTTCACAGGCGGTGAATCAAGTCTGCAGGTGTCTTTCTCTCCCCCTCTCTGCCTTCCCCTCCTCTCTCCATTTCTCTCTGTCCTATCTAACAATGATGACAACAATAATAAGAATAAAAACAACAAGGGCAACAAAAGGGAAAATAAAAAAAATTAAAAAAAAAGGTTTTTAAAAAAACAGCACTATCAACCTGTCTTCATGGGCACAGAATAGTGGTTACTTTGTGGCAGCCATTGCAATTGAGCCACAAGCTCACATTTCACAGCAAAATGCTGCATTTTTAGTTTACATAATATGATATTTAATGAGGATGATGATAGTAAGTGATTGGCTTACATGTCTGAAATTATTTAGGTCTTTCTTTTTAAAAAAACTATCTTTATTTAATATTAGATAGATACAGCCAGAAACCGAGAGGAAGAGGAAGATAGAGAAGAAGACAGAAAAACGGCTACAGCACTGCTTCACCACTCAGAAAGCTTTCCTCCTACAGGTGGAGACCAGGGGCTTGAACTCAGGTTCTTACACATTTTAACATGTGCGCTCAACCAGGTGCACCACCAACCATCCCCAGATTTTTATTTTCTATTACATAGATCATGCTTCCAATAAGAATTTAAAAATCTCATCAAAGGGTAATTATATCTTGTGCCACTTTTTATCTTTTCCCAGGTCTCAAAATAATACCTGAACCACAGAAGGCATTTATTCTGAGTTGGTGATAATTTTCCATTTACGGTAACTAGAGGGTGAAGATTTTAAATAAGTGGATATGTGTCATTTATGTCTAACTTACAGATGGGCTTCCTGAAGGCCCAGTCATCACCGACACACTTAGGAAAAGTATAAGGCTGCCATGATAGCATGTCAGAGCCAAGAAGTTGTTTTCAGATATCTGCCAGGTAGTGTGCTAGCTTCCTCATGAACACATCATAGAGATGGTAGCGGAAATTTATTTCCTTTCACTCTCTCTCTCTTTTCTTTTTACACCAGGGTTATAGCTAGAGATTAGTGCTTGCATGATGAAGCCACTGTTCCTGGCATTTTTTTTTTTTAATTCTGATAGAGACAGAAAAAAAAAGTAGGGCAGTAAAAGGCAAGAGAAAGAGGAAGAGAGAATGAGAGACACCTGTATCCTGCTTCAGTGCTCATGAAGCTTCTTCCTCCCTGCAGGTGGGGCCTGGGGACTCATATTCAAATGTTCAGGTATGGTATGTCCTGGATATGTCCTACTCCCATAGCATAAATTTCACCTGCTTTCAGTCTAGCAAAGGACAAATGATAGAATTGTGAGTCCTACCTATGTATTATAAGAAAAAAGCCTTAAATTAGACCTGCTAGCTCTGCTACCTTTTTCTAAAATGGAGACCCCCAAATATTCAACTGCAATATTCTTGCCTTCAGGTTCATAATTAGTCAACAATTTATTCTGTTTTATATTTTAACTCTTTCAGCCACCAAATTCCAGATGCTGCCATGATGCCACTGACTTCCCTGGGCAGACAACCCCACCATGTGTCTTGGAGCCTTACCTCCCCAGAGTCCTGCCCCACTAGGGAAAGAGAGAGACAGGCTGGGCATATGGATCGACCTGCCAACACCCACGTTCAGCGGAGAAGCAATTACAGAAGCCAGACCTTCCACCTTCTGCACCCCAGGATGGGTCCATACTCCCAGAGGGATAAAGAATAGGAAAGCTATCAGGGGAGGGGATGGGATACGGAGTTCTGCTGGTAGGAATTGTGTGGAATTGTACCCCTCTTATCCTATGGTCTTGTCAATATTTCCATTTTATAAATAAAAATTTAAAAGGAAAAAAAAAAAAAAACCACACCATCCTGCTTCTTCCTCTCTCGTTTTTTCTCTTGCAATTCTCCCCTTTAGACTATATCTATGGATGCCTAGTAATCAAGTGCCAGTCCTTGGGAACTTCCCAACCTGTAAAGTTTCCCATAAAAAGCTTATTTTGGGGTCAGTTGGTGGCACAGTGGGTTAAGCACAGTGGCCAGCATAAGGATCCTGTTTGACCCCTGGGCTCCCCACCTGCAGGGGGTCACCTCACAAAACAGTGGAGCAGGTCCACAGGTGTCTGTCTGTCTCTCCTCCTCTTTGTCTTACCCTCCTTTCTCAATTTCTTTCTGTCCTATCCAACATCAACAGCAATAACAATAAGGGCAACAAAATAGGAAAAATGGCCTCTAGTAGCAGTGAATTCGTAGTGCAGGCACTGAGACCCAGCAATAACCTGGAGACAAAACAAAACAGACAAACAAACAAATGATTCATAGTGCCAACACTGAGCCCCAGCAATAACCCTGGAGGAAAAAAAAAGCTTATTTCAAGGTATGAACTGCTCATAATTCAGAAGTTTTCTGAATTCCTAATTAAGGAGAGAATCTGTAAACATAAAATGTCCTCTTAGGACATTCAATCAATCCACGATCTCTCATGTCTCTGCCTATCATTCTGTCCCCTATCGTTTCTAATTTTTGGTGTTTATTTGGTTGACTTATAATAATAATGACCTCTTATGGTGGTCCTTGGAAATGGAAATAATGGATGGGCATGAGCCTTATTTATGCAGATAGTGACACATCAGTATGCTTTAGACAGTGATTTCCTTCACAGGCAAGAAAGCACAAAGAGATACTGAGAAATCACAGTCATAACCTATAAAGTCAGATAGCCCTAAGAGGACACAGAGTCAATCTGACATGGTGAGATTTTAATAAATGCATACCTGATTAACAGGGCCTTATTCTGTGTGTTTAATGTTGATGCAGTGTCTCAGATGAAATCTAAATTTAACCTTTGCTTGGGAAGAAATATGTACTGGGAGAATTTTTTTTTTCATTAAAAAGACTTTCCTGCTTCGCACTCCCAAGTCTTTTTAATTTTTTTTTTATTTAAATTTTTAATTTAAGAAAGGATTAGTGAACAAAAGCATAAGGTAGGAGGGGTACAACTCCACACAATTCCCACCACCCAATCCCCATAACCCACCCTCTCCCATGTTAGCCTTCCCATTCTCTAGCCCTCTGGGAGCATGGACCCAGGGTCATTGAGGGTTGCAGAAGGTAGAGGGTCTGGCTTCTGTAATTGCTTCCCCGCTGAACATGGGCGTTGACTGGTCGGTCCATACTCCCAGTCTGCCTCTCTCTTTCCCTAGTAGGGTGTGTCTCTGGGGAAGCTGAGCTCCAGGACACATTGGTGGGGTCTTCAATCCAGGGAAGCCTAGCCAGCATCCTGGTGGCATCTGGAACCTGGTGATTGAAAAGAGAGTTAACATACAAAGCCAAACAATTTGTTGAGCAATCATGGATCCCAAGATTGGAATAGTGGAGAGGAAGTGTTAGGGAGGTACTCACTGCAAACTCTAGTGTAATCCTGCTTTCAGGTATATATTTTGCAGTAGTTTATGGATACGTGTGCACATACGCTCTCTCTCACAGAAACTGGTGTATGTCTAGGTTATGGGACTTTGTTAGAAAGTGAACTACCTGAGATGAAATTAGAGTGTACTATAAAAGGAAAGGTCTCACCCGAGTAATGAAGCTGAAGGGTTGTCATTCCACACGTGAAGTCTCTGGATACACACTGAGGTGAAGCATGTTGAGATGGCAATCGTTGCTTTGGTTAGGTTGTGATCGGCGGATGCAATATTATTTGGTATGGATTGGGAGAAGCATACGGGAAAGTGAGCCCTATCCAAGGGTGCCAGGACTGGGGGAAGTAGGGGCTCTATAGTGAAGATGTGAGGTTCCTGCTGTCTTAGGGTTCAAAAAGACAATCAATAGTTAATATTATCATCACATTATTTGTTAATTGGGTTAACTTTGAAAAGTCCCTTTGTTATGGTTTGCTGGACAGTACCCAGTATCTTGTATATAGCTGTGCTATTGGAAGCTTCTAATCTACTTGGTCTAGGCTTTTGAGAGAGTCCGCATATCAAACACGTAGCCTATCTATTAAAAAGATTCAGTTTATCTTTTGAGAACCTTTGAGACATACAATTGATTTCCCCCTCTCATATTAATTAACTACTGATTTATATGTCTACATTTTGCTAGGAGTGTACATAAACACCATTCCCATCACCAAAGGACCGTGACCCATCCCTCCCGCCCATTCCCACCCCCCACTGGCCCAGGAAGCTACATGTCTACCCCTCACCACTGGGTTTTTACTTTGGTGCCCTACTTACAATTTGATCAGGTCCTGCTTTTAGTTTCCCTTTCAGATCTTCTAAGTCAGCTTCTGTTGATGAGTGGGATCATCCCATACTCATCTTTAACTTTCTGACTTAGTCCACTTAACATAATTCCTTCTAGCTCTGTCCAAGCTGGGTCAGAGAAGGTGAGTTCATTGTTCTTGATAGCTGCATAGTATTCCATTGTGTATATATACCACAGCTTTCTCAGCCATTCATCTGTTGTTGGGCACCTGGGTTGCTTCCAGGTTTTAGCTATTATGAATTGTGCTGCTATGAACATAGGAGTACACACCTCTTTTTGGTTGGTTGTTATGGAGTCCTTGGGGTATAACCCCAGGAGAGGAATTATTGGGTCATATGGAAGGTCCATGTCTAGCCTTCTGAGAGTTTTCCAGACTGCTCTCCACAGAGGCTGTACCAATTTACATTCCCACCAGCAATGTAAAAGAGTTCCTCTGTCCCCACATCCTCTCCAGCATTTGTTGCTGCTGTCCTTTTTGATGTATGCCATTCTTACAGGAGTGAGGTGGTATCTTAGTGTTGTCTTAATTTGCATTTCTCTGACAATCAGTGACCTAGAGCAGTTTTTCATATGTTTGTTAGGCTTTTGGATCTCCTCTGTGGTGAATGTTTTGTTCATTTCCTCTGCCCATTTTTGGATGGGGTCATTTGCTTTTTTGCGGCTGAGTTTGCTGAGCTCTTTATATATTTTGGTGATTAGTTTCTTGTCTGATGTCTGGCATGTGAAGATCTTCTCCCATTCTGTGAGGGGTCTCTCTGTTTGTTTAATAGTTTCTTTGGATGTGCAGAAGCTTTTCAATTTGATGTAGTCCCATTGGTTTGTTTCTGCTTTGGTCTTCCTTGCAATTGGGTTTGATTCATCAAAGATATCCTTGAGGTGTAGATGGGAAAGTGTTTTACCAATGTTTTCCTCTAAGTATTTGATTGTTTCTGGTCTGACATCTAGGTCTTTGATCCATTTGGAGTTGATTTTTGTTTCTGGTGAGATAAAGTGGTTCAATTTCATTCTTCTGCATGTTTCAACCCAGTTTTCCCAGCACCATTTATTGAAGAGAGCCTCCTTCTTCCATTTAATCCTTTGGGCCCCCTTATCAAAGATTAGATGCCCATAGGTGTTGGGATTTACTTCTGGGCTTTCAATTCTGTTCCACTGGTCAGTGTGCCTATTTTTGTTCCAGTACCATGCTGTTTTGATGATGATGGCTTTATAATATAGTTTAAGGTCTGGGAGTGTGATGCCTCCATTTCTGTTTCTTTTCCTTAGGATGGTTTAGGCAATTCTAGGTGTTTTCAGGTTCCAGATAAATGATTGTAGTGTTTGTTCTATTCTCTTAAAGAAGCTTGGTGGAACTTTGATGGGTATTGCATTAAATTTGTATATGGCTCTGGGGAGAATGTTCATTTTGATGATATTTATTCTTCCAATCCATGAGCATGGGATATCTTTCCATTTCTTGGTATCAGTTTCTATCTCCTTGAGTAGCGACTCATAGTTTTCAGCATACAAGTCTTTCACTTCTTTGGTCAACTTTATTCCTAGGTATTTGATTGATTTTGCTGAAACAGTAAATGGGAGTGATTTCTGGATGTCTTCTTCTTCAGATTTAGTGTTTGCATAAAGAAATGCCACTGATTTTTGTACATTGATTTTGTAGCCTGATACCTTGCTATATTGCCTAACAACTTCCAGTAATTTTCTACTGGATTCTTTAGGTCTTTCTATGTATACTATCTTATCATCTGCAAATAGTGAGAGCTTGACTTCTTCCCTTCCAATCTGTATCCCTTTGATTTCTTTCTCTTGCCTGATTGCTATGGCAAGAACTTCCAATACTATGTTGAAGAGTAACGGTGACAGTGGGCAGCCCTGTCTAGTCCCTGATCTGAGGGGGAATGCTTTCAGCTTCTCTCCATTGAGTATGATATTGGCTGTAGGTCTGCTATATATAGACTCCACTATCTTGAGGAATTTCCCATCTATTCCCATTTTTTGTAGAGTTTTGAGCATGAATGGGTGTTGGATTTTGTCAAAGGCTTTCTCTGCATCTATTGAGATAATCATGTGGTTTTTGGCTTTGCTTTTATTGATGTGATGAATGACATTGATTGATTTATGGATGTTGAACCAGCCTTGCATTCCTGGGATGAATCCCACTTGGTCATGATGAACAATCTTTTTGATGTGTTGCTGTATCCGGTTGGCCAAGATCTTGTTTAATATTTTGGCATCTATGTTCATCAGAGATATTGGTCTGAAGTTTTCCTTTGTTGTTCTGTCCCTATCAGCTTTTGGTATCAGGGTTATGTAGGCTTCATAGAAGGTGGAAGGGAGTATTCCTGTTTCTTCAATCTTATGGAATAGCTTAAGAAGTATGGGTGCTAACTGTTTCCTGAAAGTTTTGTAGAATTCATTTGTGAAGCAGTCTGGTCCATGAGTTTTGTTGTTGGGGAGATTCTTAATAATGGTTTCAGTTTCTTTGTCTGTGATTAGTGCATTTAGATTTTGTAGTTCTTCTTGGTTCAGTTTTGGAAGGGCATATGTTTCTAGGAATTGTTCCATTTCAATTGTGATAAACTTCTAACCTGTTACAAGTTTGTTTCATAGTAAGTAAATTGCAGCTGTCAAGTTCTCTACAGAAAAGCAGAATTCCGGCAGCGGACCTTCCTCATACAACGCTCCAACCCCTGGCATTCTTCCGTGGACATCTGCTTTTGACTGGTACTCCTATTGGACTCACTGGTACACCCTTAGACACTTTGCACAAAAGTGCAAAAGTGCTGCTATATTTCTCAAACACTGGCTGCAGCCAGCTGCCTTTGGGACTCTAGGCCGTTCCCCACCCCCATGCTAGAAAATGCCCGTCGAGGCAAGTACGCCCCCCAGAGGCAGGAAATGTTTTTTTAAGCTGATAAAGTTTTGCCCACAGAGGCAAAAAAAAATGGCCCCCTCAGGCCCTCCCTTGGCAGCACACTGGTTCTTGTTACTTGCTTACATGTTTCTCCATGTTTGTGCCAGTTTCTTTTTTGAAAATGCCTGTACGATATAGGTTTCTGTTCACCCCACACCCCTGATACTGTGGTCATTTAGTTAAAAACAGAAGGGGGAATTGTTGGTATATTCCCTTCCCCCTGACCTCTGAGAAGAACTGGTTTGCCCCTTGCTAGTTTCGTGCCCTGCTTTCTCCCTGCCCCCTATGCTAAGGACGGGCAGAGTCCCAGCAGCAGCAGCGGAGAGAGGATGATGGAGAAAAGCACATGGTGTGGTGATTTGCCCGTTCGTGAATAAAGATTAAACTGCGTTCTCAGCCCAGCAGTGTGTCTCTGGTCATCTCTGTTAACCGCCCGTGAAGCCAGCCTGGATAAAACAACATATTCCATTTTTCATTAAAAAGACTTTCCTGCTTCGCACTCCGAAGTCTTTTTAATTTTTTTAGTTTTATTTTATTTATTAGAGACAGAGATAAATTGAGAGGGGAGGGGGAAGTAGAGAGGGAGAGACAGAGAGACTTCTGCAGCCCTGCTTCACCACTCATGAAGCTTTTCTTCTGCAGGTGGGGACCAGGGGCTTGAACCCAGTTTCCTGCACACTATAATGTGTGCTCTTAACCAGGTGAACCACTGCCTGGTCCCTAGAAGAATATTTATTTATTTATTTATTTGTCGCCAGGTTTATCACTGTAGCTTGATGCTTGCATGAGGATTTCCTCCACTTCCAGTGGCCATTTTCTTTATTTTTTTCCAATTGTTTATTATTTTATTGAGATAGTGAGAAAAAGAGATGGGGGAGGAGAGGAAGAGAAAAGACACACCTTCAGCAGTTTCCTCTGTTTGTGAAGCTTTCTCCTCAGCAGATGGGGACCAGGGTCTTGAACCCAGGTTCTCACACATGGCAATAATCTATGTGCTGTACTGGGAGGCACAGCCAGACTCCAAGGTTATTTGTTCTATGTACAATCAGTCCTTATTTTTTGTGAATTCCATAATGCCAGATCTTCTGACTTGACACGAACTGTCACCCCAAAATCTATACCATTAGTGTTTTCATGGGCATTTGCACAATTGTACAAAATTTGGTTCTTTGCACACATATCCCCAGCAGATGTGAACCAGCTATACTCTGCCTTTTCTTTTCAGCTCTCAAGTGCCCTTATACTGGCTTCTGTGTGTCTGTGTTTGTATGTGTGTGTGATTGTTGGTGGTCTTGACGTTTAAAATGGCCCCAAAGGGGACTGAGTGGCAGCACATTGAGTTAAGCGCACATAGTATGAAGCGCAAGGAGCCGTGCAAGAACCCGGGTTCGAGCCCCCAGTTCCCCATCTACAAGGGGATTGCTCCACAAGTGGTGAATCAGGTCTGCAAGTGTCTTTCTCCCTCTCTATCTCCTCCTCCCCTCTCCATTTTCCTTTGTTCTAACTAATAAAAATGAAAATCGCCCCCAGGAACACCAAACTCTAGCAAAAACCCTGGAGAAAAAAAAAAGTCCTCATGCAGAAAGCTCATGCGTGGCTTAGTGTTTTAACTGAAAGGTTTTGGAGGCACCTTAGAGAAAAAAAAAAGTCTGACTTTTTTGTATATTTTCTTTGGGCAAGAGTTACCGGTCTGTTGGCCATAAGTTCACTATTAATGAACTAACAGTATATAACAAATAAAATGTTTTTAATAGATAATATCTGTTTGGATTACAAAATTTCTATTCAATAACAAAAATTTGTAGTGACTCTGATTCTATCCTGAACTCCACTGGTGGACGACCTCACCAATGTGCCCCCAGAAGCTCACCTCTCTAGAGCCCTGCTCCACTAGGGAAAGATAAAAACAGGCTGGCGGTATGGATTGACCTGCCAGTACCCATGCTCAGTGGAGATGCAATTGCAGAAGCCAGACCTTCCACCTTCTGTATCCCAAAAAGATTTTTGGTCCATACTTAAAATGGGGGAAATGTTAGGGAAACATGACTAGAGGGCTCTGAACTCCAATTCCATCAGGACCCAGAGACAGAAGAGGAATAAAGGAAGGACATTCAGAAGTAGTAATAGGTGTTGGTGTGACTTAGAAAGGAAGAGAAGGCAAGAACATAGGGAAAAAATGAGCAAATATATAAATAAAGATACATAGTTATATAAATAATAGTCAAAGAGGCTGATCAGTGGCATATCTGATTAAGTGCAATGCACAGGGATGTGGGTTTGAGCTTCTGGTTCCCACCTGCAGAGGGAAAACTATGAGTGGTGAAGCAGGTCTCTCTCTCTCTCTTTCTCTCTCTCTCTCCTTCTTCCTCTCCCCCTACACTCTTGATTTCTGGCTGTCTCTATCCAATAGATAAATTTTAAGAAAGACTTAAAAAAAAAAGAAAAGGGAGTCAAACCATATCTGTGACCTTGGGAGAATCACTGCAGTTTCCAGTGGATGGAATGGGGACACAGAACTCTATTGGTGGGAATGATGTTTAATTCTATCCCTGTTGTTTTGTAATTTTGTAATTCACTTTAAAAAAATTGTTGTAGCCAGAGGCTCGCAGGCACCTCATCTTGAATTTCTCCTGGAAACAAAGGCATATTATGTACCATTCACTGCATGTCAATAGAATATAACTACTGTGAATAATGAGAATTGATTGCATTACATATCTTATACAAATCATAAATCGTTGGCTTTATCACTGGAAATTAAATAGTAGGGGCACTATGTAACAAAGGAGGAAAACACACAGATGGGGGTGGGGTGGGGAGCTGAGCGCACACACTCTCATGCACAAGGATTCAGTTCCCACCTGCATGGGGGGAGGCTTCATTGGTGAAGCTGTGGTGAAGGAATGTAGTAGGTGTCTCTCTTTCCTCCTGTCTCTTTCTTCCTTCTCAGTTTCTCTCTCTATATATATCCAAAATAAACAAATAAAAGGAAAAGGGAAATATAACACGAAGAAAATCCACGTATGGACAAAACACTGTGCTGCCTTTAAAGCAGAGACAAAAGCTAGTAAGATTACGGAGTGTCATATATTGACTGAAGTACAGTTATCAACGAGCCATGACTGTGAGGCAATAGCACAAATAAACAGCAATGTTTGTCAGTATCAACATTACTGAGATGATATTATTTAACTATTTCCCATTTGACATTGGGAGATCTTAATGTAAAGTGTGTTTATAAGGAAATAGATTGTTACCACAAATGGTCAAGACAAAGTTTCTGGGGAGGGTTACTAAACAGACAAAAAATCTATTGCAACTATACCCTATTGATACAAGTACTCCTCAAATCAGGAAAAATGAAGAAAAATGCCCTGTTTCTCTTTGTTTTCATGCTTAGTTGAGTTTTGGAAACACTGATATAAGTGGCTTAAGAATGATGAGGTGCTTAGCAATTCAAATACACACAGAATAAGAGGAGAAGTGGAGATAAAGAGTGTTTCTTGGGGCAGGGTGGTGGCACGTTGATATAAATATTGAATAGCGTAGGAGCCAGAACAGAGCCCTGGGGGAGGCCACTTGAGACAAGTCTCCATCTGCTAGACTTGTCACCCAGATGCACCCGGAATCTTTTGTTTTGGAGAAGAAACGATATAGTGTTGGCCACCCATGGAGGCAGGCATCTTGAGATCTTGACTAGGAGACCACAGTGCCAAACCGTGTCATAGGCTGCTATGAGATCAACAAAGACAGCACCCGTCTTTAAATTCTTCTGGAATCCATTCTCAATGTAAGTTGAGAAGGCCAGGGCTTGTTCGCAGGTAGATCTTCCTGGGCGGAAACCAGCTTGGGCGGGTGATAGGAATTTCTCTGTAAAATGAGAAATACGTGACAGAAGCAGCCTCTCGAGGAGTTTGTAACACACGGAGAGGAGAGAAATTGGTCTATAGCTGGCGGCCAGTGTTGGGTCTTTCTTTGGTTTCAAAACCGCTATAAGCTTCGCACGATGCCAAACTTTGGGCATAGACTCAGATTCCAAGATGTGGGACAGGAATGAAGCGAGCCACTTCTTTGCCGCAGGACCCAGATTAAGAATGAGTTCTGGGGTGATGTTATCATAGCCAGCAGCTGTTCCCGGTTTAACCCTCTTCAAAGCGTCTTCCAGTTCAGACAGTGTAAAAGGAGAGAGTTTTGGAGATGGACAAGATAACCGGAAATGGGATGACCACTCATGGGAAATTTCTCTTTTCCAGACTGGGTCTATCTTAGCACGTCCAACTTGAGTTAGGTGACTGGCCACTGAGTTTGGAGATACGGGAGGGTGGGAGACGGGAGGGGGTTGGCTACAGTGGTGGCACAACTGGCTGAATACACAGATTACAGTGCTCATAGACCTGAGCTCAAGTCCCTGGTCCTCATTTGCAGGGTAAAATTTTATGAGAGGTGAAGCAGGGCTGCAGATGTCTCTCTGTCTCCCTATCTCTCTCTCCTTCTCTATTCCCATTTTTATCCAAAATAAATAAATAAATAAATAAATAGTGTTTCTTGGTTTCAACATTATATTTAAAAATATGTTCCTATAAGACATAAAAATGTAACCATGTAAGCAATAAGAAAGCTAAGACGTATCTTACTTCCCAATTTTTACTCAGATATATTTTGTTGTTGTCCAGGCTCTGGGCTGGACTTTTTCAGATAGATAGATAGATAGACAATAGATAGATAGGCAGACAGATAGATGGGGGAGAGAGAGAGAAACAGAGAGAGAGAGAGAGAGAGAATGAAAGAACCACAGCATTAACGGTCCCTCCAATGCACTGGGAGTTGTACTCAAGCCTAGGCCACACACAAGGCAAAACAGACACCTTTTCAGGTGAACTATGTATTGGCTATTTTATTCAGATCTTAACCAATCTTCTTTGCTTATTTTTAGGCACACTCACAGACTCATTCACATATCTATTTACTTTTTTTTTTTTTTTCCTGGCCACCAGGATTGTTGCTAGACCTAGTTCCTGCACTATGACTCCACCACTTTCTTTTACCTCCCCCCATTTCTTTCTAGAAAGAGAAAGAGAGAGAGAGGGAGATATAAATGGAGATGAAGAAGGAGACAAAAGAGAGGAGAAAGAGTTACTTGCAGCATTTCTTCACCTCTTGCGAAACTTCTCCCCTGTGTGTGAGGGGAGAACCTGAGTCTTTGAACATATACTTTATGAGGTACACTACAACTAAACCCTCCTATTTTTTTCCAATGCTTTTTAAGCATTTATCTTTGGATAGAGAATGAGAGAAATTAGGGACCAGAAGGTGGCACACCTGGTTAAGTGCACACACTACAGTTCACAAGGATCCAGGTTCAAGCCTCTGGTCCCCACCTGCAGGGGGAAAGCTTCGCGTGTGGTGAATCTCTCTGTCTCTCTCCCTTTCTATCTACCCCACCCCTTTCAATTTCTCTCTGTTTCTATCCAATAATTAATAAAAGGTAGAAACTTAGTTCCTTGTGAATGGTAACGTGTACTTTGCCAGATATGTCACTTCCCAGACCCCCTTTTTTTGTTTTTCTAATTTTTCTTTCTGATGAGACTAAAGGAATATTATTGTTGTTGTTGTCATTGTTGTTATTTTAATGTGATACATTATCTTTGAGATGGAAATAAAAGATTTCAAGTTCAAGAGTTCATCAATTATATAAACTATCAGCTAATGAAATTTAGGGAGGAAAATACTTTACATTCAAAATTCCTTGTTTATGTGTTGGTGGGGATCTAATTTTGGGTTTCATCCTTATGTAGCATGTGCTCTGCCACTGAGTAACTGACCTAGCCTGATTTTCATTTATTTACTTCTAAGAAAGAGAGACTAAAGCACTACTTTGTCTCCAATAGAGATCCCCTTGCTTTGATTATATTGGTTTCTCATATGGTGCCTGGGGTTGGAACCAGGGCCCCACAAGTTCTGTTCCTAAACCATCTCCCTAGCCTCCTAGATATACCTAAAAAAAAAAAAAAAAAGAAAGAGAGGAAGAAAGAAAGAAAGAGAGGAAGAAAGAAAGAAAGAGAGGAAGAAAGAAAGAGAGGAAGAAAGAAAGAAAGAGAGGAAGAAAGAAAGAGAGGAAGAAAGAAAGAAAGAAAGAAAGAAAGAAAGAAAGAAAGAAAGAAAGAAAGAAAGAAAGTATCTGTTTGTCCTGGAAGTGGCACAGTGAGTGAAATGCTGGAGTTTCAAGCATGAAGTTCTAAATTCAGTCCTAGGCATGCATGTGTCAGAATGGTTTTCTGGTTGTCTCTCACTCTCTCATTAATAAAAAAAAAATCTTTTTTAAACTAACAGTCTCAAACACTTTTGCATCCAATGACTTCCTAGTCTCCTTATCTTTATAATCACCATCTGATTAAAAATAATGTATTTGCAGATTAAAGTTTTTCTGAATCTTTTTTTTTTATCAGTTAGCAGTTACAAAGGTCACTATCTACACCTCTTTCTGTCTCTAGTGCTTCATTCCCTTTAAGACTAATAGTGTCATTTCCAAAGGAATGTCCATGAATATCAGAGGAAATTCTGCATGCATTTTTTTTGTCAAGTTAAACACTACTTTATTTTCTCTTTGACTGAATAGCACATATTCAGTCAAATAGCTAAATCCCAAACAACTTCTATTACATGTGAAGACTGTGAGATTTCACCTTGCTAACAAGTTAACATGATAGCCTTCACTCTTCATGAGCTTTCAGAAGATACGAGATGTCTGAGCCAGATTAAGGGCATTTTATTACTCACAGCAATATCAACAGCCAGAGTGATAGAATGTCTCTTTTTTTTCTTGAGTCTCAGTTTTGCAGGGTGGCAACATGAAGGTCATACACACTGTGGTTGGCTTTCTATGAGTTCTCCTCCTTGTCTAGAGAGGGAAAAAGCAAGAGAGAATCTTCCAAGGTTACCTACTGTAGAGCAATCAGCATTGTGCTCACAAGATGTACAGTGGTATAAAAGACCCATAGAAATGATATTTTAACCAAATCCACCTATCACTTCCTTAAAAATTTTATATTATTATTATTAGTAGTAGTTTTGCCTCCAGGGTTATCACTAGGGCTCAGTGCCTGCACTAGGAATCCACAGCTCCTGGTTACCATCTTTTTTTCCCCCCATTGTTGTTGTCCACCTATTGTTTCTACACCATCATAACTTTTGGCAAATTTTAGCAAGAATACATCACCTTGCCAGAAACTGATTAATTTGCTTGACAAGAGGCTGGAACCAAATCTATTCAATTTGTCTTGTATCACATTTAATTAAGAGCACTGCCAAGAGCACTCCTAAATAACAAGAAGAGATCAGAACTGATTTCAGCCATGTCCCCCAGGATCCAAGTCTTAAGTAAGAAGTGAGTAAATCCAAGACACCATTAGAGATCATTTTGAAAATCAGGTGACTTTCTCCTTGAGCATCTATGTTGACCTCATTCAGCAGAAGTGTTAATGGAAGTAGACCATGATGGCACAGATGGTCCATCTTGGCCCTACAAGGAGGAAGTTGAGGGGAAGACAATTACAACTCTGGTCATGAGCTGAGTCTAAGTTGAATGTCTTCCAAGACTCAGGAGACTAAAGTCATGGAGAACCAACTTCCAATGTAATATAGCATCCCACTGCTTTGGCAGAGATTTTCAGTGCTAGAAGGAGAATTGATGATATCAACCTCATCTAACTGTGAAATTCCTATGATCTCTTCAAAAAGCTTTGGCAGTGTCTTCTGCCTAGGAGTTGCACTGCCAGCTGCATTATGCATAGTCCATATTGGTTTGTGTTTCTTTGCTTCTGTTAGTGGGGTATTACAATGTCATCTTGTGGAAGACATTTTATTATTATTATTAATTTTTTTTATCTGAACAGAGGACTTGTCCCTATGTGTGCACAATTTATTCATTGCCTTTTAGCACATATGTTTCTCAGTTTCAGAGAGATAAAATAGAAACACAACAATTATATATTCTAGAATTGGAATAAATGTAAAATTTGATATATTTAGACACTAGAGGGTGATGAACAGAAGGAGACCTTGAGATTTTAGTGGGTAAAATTATTTTATTTTGTCTTATTATTTTACCACCAGGGTTATGGGTGGGGTTTGGTATCTTTACAACTCTACAGCTCTGGTGGCCATTTTTTCTCTTCCTTAGATAAAAAAGTGACAGATAGACAGAAAGAGATAGAGAGACAAAGAGAGAAGAAGAGAGAGGGGGCTATGCAGTAGCACACCTGATTAAGTACACACATTACAGTGCTCAAGGACTCGGGTTCCAGCCCCTGGTCCCCACCTGGAGGGGGAAGGCTTAGCGAGTGGTGAAACAGGGCTGCAGGTATCTCTCTCTCTCTGTCTATCTATATCTCCTTTGCTCCTCTCAATTTTTCTCTGTCTCTGTACAATAATAAATAAATAAAAATATTAAAATAAAGTAAAATAAAAATATTTTTAAAAGAAAGGAGAAGACGCAATGGCATTACTCTACCACTCATGAAGTTTCTCTTCACTCTTTCCCTACTCTGGGACTCAAACCTGAGTCTGTGCAAAGTAATGTGCATATTCTACTGGGTGAGTCACCTGGCAAACCCCATGAAAGGGTTTTGAAACAATTCCCACTCAATATACTTTGGCAAATGTTCTTTTCTCTTTATAACTCATCATTATATCTTTTTGTCCTAAAAAAATGACACCATGGTATTTCAAATAGCTGCACATTGTTTTAGGTTTTGACAAGATTCTGAAAGCATAGATTGAGGGCAATTGAAGATTTTCTTGATCTGTGTGTGTCTTCAGTATTATTTGTGACATTCTCCATTTCCTCTAAAATGGTTTTGCCCGCAAATGAAATCTGTTAATAATGAGAGAATTCTGTTCCCCACCAACATACAAGCCCTAACTGGAGAAAACCAGTGTCTGACATGCATTTATAATCCATGAATACATGCAAATCGTATTTTTTAGAAAGCAAAACAGATGAAATTCATAATAACTCAAGATAAATTTATATTATACTCAAATACTAACTATACTTGCAGAGTCCAATATGCTTTTTGTGAACCAACTGGGGATAATGATAAAAGGTCTCATGTTATCAAAAACTATGCAAATCATTTTATTTCTATTGTGTGCACACATATGTATTATAAACACAGATAACAAGAATTCTGCCTTCTAAAAGCTTTAATTTTTACAACAGTAAAATTTTGTCACGGTTGGCATTTTTAAAAGCTAATGTTTCATCAGAGGCAACTCTAATTATTCTTTCCATATTAGATTCTACCAAGCCCAAAGTGGTTCCAAAAAGCACATATTGTTTGAGGAGGTGGATAAAGAGGAGAAAAGTTGTACAATTATATATAAAATGTTAAAGTTTAATTTTTGGACCCATAATATCTTCTCCTGACCCAACTTGGATGGAGTTAGAAGGAATTATGCTAAGTGAGCTAAGTCAGAAAGATAAAGATGACTATGGGATGATCCCACTCATCAACAGAAGTTGAGAAAGAAGAAAAGAAAGGGAAACTAAAAGCAGGATTTGACTAAATCTGGAGTAGGGCACCAAAGTAAAAACCCTGGTGTGAGGGTGAGGGTAGATGTTCAGCTTTCCCCGGGTGGCAGGGGGTGGGGGTGGGGTGGGCTGGGACACAGTCTTTTGGTGGTAGGAATAGTGTTTTTGTACACCCCTATTATTTGTAGTCATATAGATCACTATTTAATTAATAAGAGAGGGGGAAATTGATTGTATGTCTCAAACTTTTTAAAGCACAGACTGAGTCTTTTTAATTCATAGGCTGAGTCTTTGATAATGTTGACTCTCTTAAAAGTCTAGACCCAGGAGAACAGAAGCAACTGGTGGCACAGCTATACACAAATAATGTCAAAGGATATAAATTATGGTGATGCTGTGTATGATACAGCAAATTCTAACAAAGGGATTTTTCAAAGTTAGCCCAATTGCCAAATAATGTGATCAAAGCAATAACTATCTATTGTCTTCTTAACCCTAAGACAGCAAAAACCTCCCACTTCCTCTATAGAGCCTATATTTCCCCCAGTCCTGGAACCTCTAGGGTGGGGCTTACTTTCCTGTACCCTTCTCTCAATTCACACCAAATAATATTACATCCACCAATCCCAATATAATCAATGCAAGGAGTACCACCTCAATTTGCTTCACTTCAGACTGTGTCCAGAGACGTCAGGTATGAAATGTCAACCCTTCACCCTCATTACTCGGGTGAGACCTTTCCTTTTATAGTATTCTCTAGTTGCATTTCAGGAGGTTCACTTCCTAATAAAGTCTTAAAACCTAGATATAAATCAGGTTCCATGAGATAAAGCATATGTTCACATGTATCCATAAATTAGGGCAAAATATAT
Source organism: Erinaceus europaeus (assembly GCF_950295315.1). Classification (NCBI taxonomy): domain Eukaryota; kingdom Metazoa; phylum Chordata; class Mammalia; order Eulipotyphla; family Erinaceidae; genus Erinaceus; species Erinaceus europaeus. The sequence continues at coordinate 40,188,897 of NC_080181.1, read as the reverse complement.
ACCTGAAAGCAAAAATACACAATAGTCTGCAGTGAGTCAGTATAAAGCTCACAATGAAATAGTGTCTAATTAAACTTAGATACTCTCCTCACCTACTTCCTATTACAGTTCTCTCACTCATTCCAAAGCTAACCTTAGTAAAGCAAGGACTGAAAAGGCTGAATAAGAGCAAGAGACTGGCATACTTTATTGATGACTATTTAGTCAATATCGATGCATTGGATCGACCTTCCTGTGGTGCATCCCGTGAGTACCCATTCATTGGGGAAACTGACGATCCTTCCTAGCCGACTGAATCCACATGGATCCCAGTCACTTTCAAAGCCAGCAACAAGCTCCCGACAGCTTTCAAGCTGTTGGTCCTGCTCTTCGAGTCCACCCTGTTCAACGCCTGACGTCTCGTCATCCAATCTGGTCTCCTACGCCTACACTGGTCTTCTCTGTTCCAGACTCTTGGAGGCGGAGTTGGCAGTCAGCTGAGGTAGAGAACAAACACCTCATCGCAGACCCCTGCAAGCATCAACCCGGCTTTGACCTAGCAAGTTGTGATTGGGCCCTCCTCAATCGCTATCGAGAGGGCCATGGCCGGTGCGCCGCTGTGTTCCATCGCTGGGGAGCCAGAGACGACCCGAACTGCCCCTGCAGCTGCAGACAGACTATGACCCACATGGTGGACGACTGCCACCTCTCCAGATTCAAAGGAGGTCTTGAAACTTTACATCAGGCTCAACCTGACGCTGTTGACTGGCTATGGAAGAAGGGCAAATGCTAGAAGAAGAAGTCAATATCAGGCCACCCTATCAGATGGGCCCCTATTCCGGGAGTCCTGAGATTCCCAAACAGACATGATGGTACTATACCTCAAATAAGTCCCTCTTTCCATTGTTACTGGTCATTTCTATCAGGAACAACAAAATAGACCCCTTTGTGGCCCCCTCATAGGACCTTGCCCTCAACTTGGCTCAACAACTGTAGAGAATGTTCCATCCTCCGAGGGAGGATGGACAACATACTCTATGCTCCACTTGAGGAAGATGGGTCCTGATATTGGGGCAGCTTGGAACATTCCTACTCATGACCACAGAATATGAGCTTAGATCTACAGGGATGCAGAGGTCACATAGGCTCATAAGCTGAATATGGGCACCAGATCACATCAAATCGATGGGGTTTGTGGTCAACAATATTTATACCCCTTTCCCATATTAGGGAGCTACTCTCTTCCCTGATCCAGCTTTCTGTTTCTTTTTCAGCCATGACATCATCTCCCCAGACAATAACCTGGATCCACCTGCATATCAGATTTCATACTCAGGGGAAAAAAAACTAGTATAGCCACAGGCCCTTTAGAATATAACTAAAATATGTCTACTAGCTATTACAGAATGGAGGACTCCCTAACTCTTCTTTTGCACTATCCCAGTCTTTAGGTTCATGATTGTTCAACAATTTGTTTGACTTTGTATGTTAACTCTCTTTTCAGCCACCAGGTTCCAGATGCTAGCATGATGCCAACCAGACTTTCCTGGACTGACAATCCCACCAATGTGTCCTGGAGCTCTGCTTCTCCAGAGCCCCACCCTACTAGGGAAAGAGAAAGACAGGCTGGGAGTATGGATTTACCTGTCAACGCCCATGTTCAGTGGGGAAGCAATTACAGAAGACAGACCTTCCATTTTCTGCATCCCACAATGACCTTGGATCCATACTCCCAGAGAGATAAAAAATAGGAAAGCTATCAGTGGAGGAAATGGGATACGGAGATCTGGTAGTGGGAACTGTGTGGAGTTGTACCCCTCTTATCCTATGGTTTTGTCAGTGCTTCCTTTTTATAAATAAACAATTAAAAAAAAGAATAGACAAGTTTATGGGGGTCGGGCGGTGGCGCAATGGGTTAAGCACATGTGGCGCAAAGCACAAGGACCTGAGTAAGGATCCCGGGTTGAGCCCCTGGCTCCCCATCTGCAGGGGAGTCACTTCACAGGCGGTGAAGCAGGTCTGCAGGTGTCTATCTTTCTCTCCCCCTCTCTGTCTTCCCCTCCTCTCTCCATTTCTCTCTGTCCTATCCAACAATGAACAACATCAACAATGGCAATGGTAGTAACCACAGTGAGGCTACAACAACAAGGGCAACAATGGGGGGGAAAAGGTGGCCTCCAGGAGTGGTGGATTCATGATGCAGGCACAGAGCCCAGGAATAACCCTGGAGGAAAAAAAAAAAAAGAATAGACAAGTTTATAGTGGAGGGGATGGGATATGGAACTCTGGTGGTGGGAAATATGTGGACTTTTATCCCTCTTATCCTATGGTTTTGTTGATATTTTCTATTTTATAAATAAATAAAATTTAAAAAATAAAGAAAGAGATAGGCTGGGGGAATGAATTGACCTGCCAATAGCTATGTCTAGAGGAGAAGCAATTATATTAACCAGACCTTCCACCTTCTCCTGCCCATAAATAGTGTGAGTCCATACTCCTAGAAGTGTAAATGTTAGGGGAAGATGACCAGAGGGCTCTGAATTCCAATTCCATCAGGATCCAGAGAGAAGAGGAAAAAAAAGAGAGAACAAAGGAGAAGGGGAAGGAGAAGAAGAAGGAGGGGGAGGAGGAAGAGGAGAAGGGGAGAGGTAAGGGAAGGGGGGAAGAGGTGGAAAAAGAAGGAGGAGGAGAAAAAGAAGGGGGTGAAGGTGAGATTTAGAAAGGAAGAGAATGCAGGATCATAATAAAATGGATATATATTTATAATGATATATATAATATAACAATATATATAGTTATAAAAATAATAATCAAGATCTGTGATCTTAGGAGAACTAATACAGTTTCCAATGGAGATAATGGGATCATAGAACTCTGGTGGTGGGAAAGGTGTGGAATTACAGCCCTGTTATCTTGTAATTTTGTAAATCAATAATAAAAAATTTAAAAAATACAAGAAAAGTGTCTCTCTATGGGACATCCATGAATTATACCCTTGGTATCTGAAAACTGGTAAGGTCCTAAACCAAGATAAATAAATTAACGTATATAGAGAAAAAATAAACACAAAAACAAACAAAGGAGGAGGGACTGTGATTTTGTACATTAAGGGTATTGAGGTGGGAGACCATACTAGATTGCCGGTGTTATTCCTACAAGTAGCCTTTATAAGGGTATGTATGTGTATACATAGACCTAGATCCTTATAAGAAAAAAAAAATAGATGTTACACACACATACACACACACACAGGCACACCAGAAAAATATTTGAATATTCTGACTGGGAAGATGAGAGTGATGCAGCCCAAAGCCGATGCCATCTGTCCATGAAGCCTGAAGAAATATGAATGATTGGGGGTTCCCGGAAGATGGCGGACTGAGAAGCTACTAGTGGCTTGAGCTCTGACTACATCTCCTGGAAACGGTAGGATTTTCTGTCTTTAGTAGACAAGTCAATAAGGGGTCATAGTGGTGACACCAAGGAGGTGACTACATCTTAATTTGGGTTAAAAAATAGAGTAGAAAGAAAGGGAGGGAGTCGGGCTGTAGTGCAGCGGGCTAAGCGCAGGTGGCGCAAAGCACAAGGACCGGCATAAGGATCCCGGTTCGAACCCCGGCTCCCCACCTGCAGGGGAGTCACTTCACAGGCGGTGAAGCAGGTCTGCAGGTGTCTATCTTTCTCTCCTCCTCTCTGTCTTCCCCTCCCTCTCTCCATTTCTCTCTGTCCTATCCAACAACGACAACAACAATAATAACTACAACAATAAAACAACAAGGGCAACAAAAGGGAATCAATAAATAAAATAAATATTAAAAAAAAAATTAAAAAAAAAAAAAAAAAAGGGAAAAAATTTTTTTTCTTTTAAATTATTATTCCCAAAGCGCACCTCCCCCCCCCCCATAACCAGTCCCTGGGGACCGGCTCCTAGCAGGCTCCCCTGCTGAGCTTCTTTCTTTACCAAGATTCCTGTCCCACCAGGGAGTATCATTCATTCAAAGCCTATTCCCTTCTGAAACCTCTGGCCTTTTTTCTTTTTAAGTAGCCAATCAGCTGCCTCTGCTCAGGCAGCTCCCTCCCTCCCCCTCCATAGCTAATTAAATAATAAAAAATAAATAAATAAAAAACTCTTTCCTTTCACTGCTTTTTATTACTGTTCTTTTTCTTATCTTTTTCTTTTCTCTCTCTCTCTTTTTTTTCCCATTCTTGTCATCCTTTCTTCCTTAATCCTATAGCTTTCTGAATTCACTGATACACATTTGGGAATTATTTAGGGGAAGAAATCTGACTCAGAGTGGACTCTCTCTGTGAGTATCTCTGCTCAACTTCCCTTCCTCCTTTAGCTACCCCTAGAATATACAGTGGATAGTAGATTTGCATAACTGTCTATTCCTGCTATCATTGTCTAGTCCTGAAGGTTTTTTTTTTTTTTCTTTCTTAACAATTAGTTGCCTCTGCTCAGGAGGCTTGAGGCAATCTGGGACAGGGTGTTTTACCCTGCTCTATTTTATTATTAATATTATATCAAGGCATATATCTTCCCCCCCCCTTAGGTTGATCAGAATTAACTCTTAGGGTATTTTTCATTGCTAGGGTAGTGGGAATCTTATTTATTGTGAGAGGAACTTGTCTCATTACTCCTACATCCTCTACAGACTCTCCCCTTCTTCCTCCTCCTAGCTAATTAAAAAAAAAAAAACAAATAAAAAACAAAATAAAAAATAATAAATTAAAAAAACTTTCCTTTCACTACTCTTTAATTACAGCTCTTTTTCTTATCTTTTCTCTTTCTTGTTTCTCTCTCTCTCTCTCTATCTCTCTTTTTTATCTTGTCGTACACTTCTTCCTTCCTTCTTCTTTGCCTTTCTGAATTTAGGAATTATTTTGGGAAAGAAATATGACTCAGAGTGGACTCTTTATGTGTGTATCTCTGCTCTACTTCTCTTTCTCCTCTTGTTACCCCTAGGATATACAGTGGATAGTAGATTGGCATAACTGTCTATTCTTACTATCCCTTCTTTCTTTTCTCTTTCTTCTTCACTTGGACTTGGTTGCTATTTTTTCATGGAATGGAGACATTGTTTGACTAACTGATAGTGATTATACTGCTTCAATACTTGCTTCAGTTGCTATTGTAATTCCTGAGGTTGGTGAGTGCAATTGTCATAAAGGTATTTAGTACAGTGTTGCTTGTACTCAAGACACAACAACTGAGGAACAACAGAGCTTAAAAATAAGAAACACATAAATCAAAAAAATGGGTAGATCAAAAACAAATAAAACTGATACTCCAATGAATGAAGACAAGAGCCCAGAAGATACTACAAATCAGCCAGAAGTAACCACAGATAAGAAAAGTATGCAAGCAATAATAAACTTATTAATCACAGAAATGAAAACAACATTGGAGGAAAGGAATGGCAGTATTAGGGAAACAACAGTTGAGACCCCCAAGGAAAATACTGATTATATTGAGGCAATTAGAGAACTGAAAGTTGAAATAGCTGTAATGAAGAAAGAAGCTGAGAGAAGGGAAAGTAGACTAACAGAAACAGAAAACAGAATTAGTCGGACAGAAGATGAGTTAGAGAAAACTAAGAAGGAGGTGAAAGAGCTCAAAAAGAGATTGAGAGACACTGAAAACAACAACAATGACATATGGGATGATCTCAAAAGAAGCAACATTCGTATAATTGGCCTGCCAGAGGAAGAAAGAGAGGAAATGGAAGCAAACATTCTAGAGGAAATAATAGAAGAAAACTTCCCAGACCTGAATAACAGAAAGGACATCAAGATTCAAGAGGCCCAGAGAATTCCAAACAGAATCAACCCAGACCTGAAGACACCAAGACACATCATAGTCACAATGAAAAGAAGTAAGGATAAAGAAAGGATCCTAAAGGCTGCAAGAGAGAAACAAAAAGTCACATACAGGGGAAAACCCATATGATTATCTGCAGACTTCTCCACTCAAACTCTAAAAGCCAGAAGAGAATGGTAAGATATCTATCAAGCCCTGAATGAAAAAGGGTCTCAACCAAGGATAATATATCCTGCTAGACTTTCATTCAAACTAGATGGAGGGATCAAAACCTTTTCAGACAAACAACAGTTAAAGGAAGCAACCATCACAAAACCGGCCCTGAAAGAAGTTCTAAAAGACCTCTTATAAACAAAAACATCACTACAATACTGGCAATATATCAGAGCAAACAAAAAAAAAATTTTTTTTGAACAATGGCACTACAATACATTAAATCCATAATATCAATAAATGTCAATGGCTTAATGTCACCCATCAAAAGGCACAGAGTGGGGGGATGCATCAGAAAACATAATCCAACCATATGCTGCTTGCAAGAATCCCATCTGTCACAACAAGATAAACACAGACTTAAAGTGAAAGGATGGAAAACTATCATACAGGCTAACGAACCACAAAAAAGGCAGGAACAGCCATTCTCATCTAAGACACAATAGATTTTAAATTGAATAAAGCAATAAAAGATAGGCAAGGACATTACATAATGATTAGAGGATCAATCAGCCAAGAAGACTTAAAAATTATTAACATCTATGCACCCAATGAGGGACCATCTAAATATGTCAAGCACTTACTGAAAGAATTTCAAAAAAATACATCAATAGTAATACAATAATAGTGGGAGACTTCAATATCCCACTCTCACATTTAGACCCATTAATAATGCAGAGAACCAACAAAGATACAAGAGAATTGAATGAAGAGGTTGACAGACTAGACCTCTTGGACATTTTCAGAGTCCTTCACCCCAAAAAACTGGAATACATCTTCTTTTAAAATACACATAACACATACTCAAGGACAGACCACATGTTAGGCCACAAAGACAGCATCAATAAATTCAAGAGCATCGAAATCATCCCAAGTATCTTCTCAGACCACAGTGGAGTAAAACTAACATTTAACAACAAACAGAAAATTATTAAAAGTCACAGAATTTGGAAACTAAACAACATACTCCTTAAGAACCACTGGGTCAGAGATTCACTCAAGCAGGAAATTCAAATGTTCCTGGAAACAAATGAAAATGAAGACACAACCTATCAAAATATTTGGGACACAGGTAAAGCAGACTGAGAGGAAAACTTATAGCCATACAATCATATATTAAACAAGAAAAAGCTCAAATGAACGACCTTACTGCACACCTCAAGGACTCAGAGGAAGAGGAACAAAGGAACCCTAAAGCAACCAGAAGGACAGAAATCACTAAAATTAGAGCAGAAATAAACAACATTGAAAATAAAAGAACCATACAAAAGATCAATGAAGCCAAATGTTGGCTCTTTGAAAGATTAAATAAAATTGACAAACCCCTAGTCAGACTCACCAAACAAGAGAAAAGACTCAAATTAATAGAATTGTAAATGATGGAGGAGATATCACAACTGACACCACAGAAATCCAGAAAATCATGCGAAACTTCTATAAAGAACTATATGCCACCAAGCTAGAGAATCTGGAAGAAATGGAACAATTCCTAGAAACATATGCCCTTCCAAAACTGAACCAAGAAGAACTACAAAATCTAAATGCACTAATCACAGACAAAGAAACTGAAACCATTATTAAGAATCTCCCCAACAACAAAACTCCTGGACCAGACTGCTTCACAAATGAATTCTACAAAACTTTCAGGAAACAGTTAGCACCCATACTTCTTAAGCTATTCCATAAGATTGAAGAAACAGGAATACTCCCTTCCACCTTCTATGAAGCCTACATAACCCTGATACCAAAAGCTGATAGGGACAGAACAACAAAGGAAAACTTCAGACCAATATCTCTGATGAACATAGATGCCAAAATATTAAACAAGATCTTGGCCAACAGGATACAGCAGCATATCAAAAAGATTGTTCATCATGACCAAGTGGGATTCATCCTAGGAATGCAAGGCTGGTTCAACATCCATAAGTCAATAAATGTCATTCACCACATCAACAAAAGTAAAGCCAAAAACCACATGATTATCTCAATAGATGCAGAGAAAGTCTTTGACAAAATTCAACACCCATTCATGCTCAAAACTCTACAAAAAATGGGAATAGATGGGAAATTCCTCAAGATAGTGGAGTCTATATATAGCAAACCTACAGCCAACATCATACTCAATGGACAGAAGCTGAAAGCATTCCCCTTCAGATCTGGGACTAGACAGGCCTGTCCACTGTCACCATTACTCTTCAACATAGTATTGGAAGTTCTTGCCATAGCAATCAGGCAAGAGAAAGAAATCAAAGTAATACCTAGGAATAAAGTTGACCAAAGAACTGAAAGACTTATATACTGAAAACTATGAGTCGCTACTCAAGGAAATATAAACTGATACCAAGAAAAGGAAAGATATCGCATGCTCATGGATTGGAAGTATAAATGTCATCAAAATGAATATTCTCCCCAGAGCCATATACAAATTTAATGTGATACCCATCACAGTTCCACCAAGCTTCTTTAAGAGAATAGAACAAACACTACAATCATTTATCTGGAACATGAAAACACCTAGAATTGCCAAAACCATCTTGAGGAAAAGAAACAGAAATGAAGGCATCACTCTCCCAGACCTTAAACTATATTATAAAGCCATCATCATCAAAACAGCATGGTACTGGAACAAAAATAGGCACACAGACCAGTGGAACAGAATTGAAAGCCCAGAAATAAATCCCCACACCTATGGACATCTAATCTTTGATAAGGGGGCCCAAAGGATTAAATGGAAGAAGGAGGCTCTTTTCAACAAATGGTGCTAGGAAAACTGGGTTGTAACATGTAAAAGAATGAAATTGAACCACTTTATCTCACCAGAAACAAAAATCAACTCCAAATGGATCAAAGACCTTAATGTCAGATCAGAAACAATCAAATACTTCAAGGAAAACATTGGTAAAACAGTTTCCCACCTACACCTCAAGGACATCTTTGATGAATCAAACCCAATTGCAAGGAAGACTAAAGCAGAAACAAACCAATAAGACTACATCAAATTGAAAAGTTTCTGCATATCAAAAGAAACTATTAAACAAAGAGACCCTTCACAGAATGGGAGAAGATCTTCACATGCCATACATCAGACAAGAAACTAATCACCAAAATATATAAGGAGCTCAGCAAACTTACCACCAAAAAAGCAAATGACCCCATCCAAAAATGGGCAGAGGATGTGAACAAAACATTCACCTCAGAAGAGATCCAAAAGGCTAAAAAACATATGAAAAACTGCTCTAGGTCACTGATTGTCATAGAAATGCAAATTAAGACAACACTAAGATACCACATCACTCCTGTAAGAATGGCATACATCAAAAAGGACAGCAGCAACAAATGCTGGAGAGGTTGTGGGGACAGAGGAACCCTTTTGCATTGCTGGTGGGAATGTAAATTGGTCCAGCCTCTGTGGAGAGCAGTCTGGAAAACTCTCAGAAGGCTAGACATGGACCTTCCATATGATCCAGTAATTCCTCTCCTGAGGTTATACCCCAAGGACTCCATAATACCCAACCAAAAAGAGGTGTGTACGACTATGTTCATAGCAGCACAATTCATAATAGCTAAAACCTGGAAGCAACCCAGGTGCCCAACAACAGATGAGTGGCTGAGAAAGCTGTGGTATATATACACAATGGAATACTATGCAGCTATCAAGAACAATGAACCCACCTTCTCTGACCCATCTTGGACAGAGCTAGAAGGAATTATGTAAAGTGAGGTAAGTCAGAAAGATAAAGATGAGTAAGGGATGATCCCAATCCTCAACAGAAGTTGAGTAAGAAGATCTGAAAGGGAAACTAAAAGCAGAACCTGACCAAACTGTAAGTAGGGCACCAAAGTAAAAACCTTGTGGTGAGGGGTAGACATGCAGCTTCCTGGGCCAGTGGGGGGTGGGAGTGGGTGGGAGGGATGGGTCACAGTCTTTTGGTGGTGGGAATGGTGTTTATGTACACTCCTAGTAAAATGTAGTCATATAAATCACTAGTTAATTAATATGAGAGGAGGAAAATTAATTGTATATCTCGAAGTTTTTTAAAACACAGACTGAGTCTTTTTAATATATAGGTGTGTATTTGATATGCGGACTCTCTCAAAAGCCTAGACCAAGTAGATCAGAAGCAACCAATAGCACAGCTATATACAAGATACTGGGTACTGCACAGCAAACCCTAACAAAAGGACTTTTCAAAGTTAACCCAATTACCAAATAATGTGATGATAACATTAACTATCGATTGTCTTTTTGAACCCTAAGACAGCAGGAATCTCACATCTCCACTATAGAGCCTCTACTTCCCCCAGTCCTGAAACCATTGGATAGGGCCCACTTTCCCGTATGTCTCTCCCAATCCATATCAAATAATATTGCATCTACCGATCACAACCTAATCAACACAATGATTGCCACCTCAACATGCTTCACTTCAGACTGTGTCCAGAGACTTCACGTGTGGAATGTCAACCCTTCAGCTTCATTACTTGTGTGAGACCTTTCCTTTCATAGTATACTCTAATTCCATCTCTGCTGGTTCACTTTCTAACAAAGTCCCAAAACCTAGATATACACCAGTTTCTGTGAGAGAGAGCATATGTTCACATGTATCCATAAACTACTGCAAAATATATACCTGAAAGCAGAAGTACACTAGAGCTTGCTGTGAGTATCCCCCTAACACTTCCTCTCCACTATTCCAAATTTTGGGTCCATGATTGCTCAACAATTTGTTTGGCTTTGTATGTTAACTCTTTTTTCAGTCACCAGGTTCCAGATGTCATCAGGATGCCGCCCAGGCTTCCCTGGACTGAAGATCCCGCCAACGTGTCCTGGAACTCCGCTTCCCCAGAGACCCACCCTACTAGGGAAAGAGAGAGGCAGACTGGGAGTATGGACCGACCAGTCAACGCCCATGTTCAGTGGGGAAGCAATTACAGAAGCCAGACCTTCCACCTTCTACAACCCACAATGACCCTGGGTCCATGCTCTCAGAGGGATAGAGAGTGGGGAAGCTATCAGAGCTATCTCCATATCAGAGTGTGGGATATGGAGATTGGGTGGTGGGAATTGTGTGGAGTTGTACCTCTCCTACCCTATGGTTTTGTTAATTTATCCTTTCATAAATAAATAAATAAATAAATAAAATAAAAATTAAAAAAGAAATATGAATGATCTTATAAGATTCCCCTCTGGATCATTTTAGGGGGACTGTACCCCAAATAAACCTCAATTCTAGCCCCTTGTCTTCATTTTTTTTAAATGATCTGACCTCCAGAACAGAGAGGATACATTTTTATGGCTTTAAACCATTATACTAATAGTGGTTTGTTATAATAGGCACTAGAAAGATTAGAAATATATATATTTGCCTCCAGGGGTTATTACTGGGGCTAAGTGCCTGCACTACAAATTCACTGCTCCTGGAAGTTTTTTTTTTTCCATTTGTTGCCCCTGTTGTTTATCGTAGCTGTTATTATTGTTGTTATTGCTATTGTTATTGGGTAGGACAAAGAGAAATCGAGAGAGGAAGGGAAGACAGAGAGGGGGAGAGAAAGATAGAGACTGCAGACCTGCTTCACTGCTTGTGAAGTGACACAACCTCCCCACACCCCCTGCAGGTGGGGATCTGAGGGCTCAAACCGGGATCCTTACTCTGGTCCTTAGGTTTCGAGCCATGTGCACTTAACCCACTGCACTACTGCCCTACACTCCTGAATGAATTTTTAAGGGAAAGGTGAAAATGTCACAAGTAAATTATGTGAAAAATTGGGGATATGCTTATAGATATCTTATTATCTCTTGTAACTTTCCCCTTCTATGAATTGTGGAAGAATGACTCTTATAAACCAGAAGTTTTGGGTTTGGGGGAAGCTGGTGGACTGAGGCTTCAGGGACCAGTGATGGATTTAGGAGTTGTGTCTACAAGTGGCAGAAATATCACAACGACCTGACCCAGGTCTTGATTTTGTCACTCACACTACACACAACAGCAGGACTGGTTGCTGCTTGAGATAGGGAAATTGTAGCCACCAGACGAATCCCTTGCTCTGGTGGAGTTTTGCCCTCTGCTGGTGGAGGGTAGCAACTGGATAAAAAAAAGTAATTGACATAATCCAACTGCAGGGGGAAGCTTTACTAATGATGAAGCAGAGATGCAGTGTCTCTCTGTCTCGTCCCTTCTCTATCTCTCCTCCCATATCAATTTCTCTCTATCTATGTCCAGTAATACATAAAGAAATTTATTTAGAAAAAAGTAATCTAAACTGACAGCTTTCTAGAGAAGAGATGCACCCGGCCCACAGACACATGAGGAAATGTTCCACTTCACTTACTATTAGAGAAATGCAAATCAAAACTACACTGAGATGCCATCTCACATGGTTTATATCAATAAGCCAGGAAATGACAGGTGTTAGCTAGGTTGTAGAGAAATGGCAATTCTCCTTCACTGCTGGTGGGAAAGCAAACTGGTGCAGCCCCTTTAGAAGACTGTATAGAGAGAGAGTCCTTAAACAAATAAAATCAGACTTACTTTATGATCTAGTAATAGCACTCTTGGGCATTTATCCAGTGAACTCTCAAGCACTAATTAGAAGGGAAGCATGCACCCCTATGTTCATAGCTGCATTATCCACAGTGACCAAAGAGTGGGAGCAGCCTATATACTCATCATCAAATGGCTGACTAAAGAAGTTATGGGATATATATTCCATGGAATACTACTCTGTAATAAAAATTGTGTCCTTGGGGACAAAATGGATGGAACTGGAAGTGATTATACCTAGGAAATTAAGTCAAGAGATGAAAGACAACTACCAGATGTTTTCACTCATATGTGGAATCTAGAACTCTGATTCACATGAACTTGTCAAAAACCAAAACAAAACAAAATAAAAAAAAACCCAGAAACAAGCAAACTGTAAGACTTGTGACAACAATGGTGGTTCTCTTTGGAGGGTAGGAATACGTAACTTTGGTGGTGGGTGTGGTGTGGAACTATGCATTATAGTCTTATAACAAGCTATTAATAACAAAAAAATTAAAAGTAAGTAATCTAAGAATGGTTAGCTACAGCAGATGCTAAGTTGGATGATAAAGGGAAGGGAAGGGAAGTAGAAGGTCCTGAGGTATAGGGACCATTCTAGAGATGAATTGAGGGTACTGGATAAGGAGGCCTCAATACTTCAGTGAGGTGTTTACTCCTTGTGATTATAGGAGGGAGAGCATTCTAGAAAGAAGAAATGATGAGTACAAAGGGCCTAAAGCTTGTGTGCACTTGCACCCCTGCATCTGGGGCATGTGGAGTGAGGGAGACAGAAGAGGGGAAAGATGGGTCAGAGGGGTAGTCAGCCCACAGCCTGCAGGTCTTATACTTGTAGTTGAACCTGGACCTGAGTCTTGGAGTGAGAGCTGGAAACAGAGAAGTAACTTGTCTGGCATTTGTTCTGAAAGGTCCTTGTGTGGCCATGCAAATAGTTGCCTCCTTCTTAACGTTATCCATCATCTTGGAAGGCAGTGCTATTTTCTCCTTTGCCAGCCCTGAGTACTATTCCTCTCTCTCCAGAGGCTGCCCTCTCCCTTTTATCCTAATTTAAGGTAGTGTCTTTGGTGCTCTGATTTGAAGGTAAGCATAGGCTTCTCTCATCCACTTCTGGTATCCGTGAGATCATTTCTTCATGCCAGAGGAGGTTCCTGCAGTCCCACCATAGCATCCTTTTTCTCTGTTGTCCATACACTTGGTCCAACAGAAAATCTAGGTCCTAAGAAATTGGGGCACTTGTGAGGTTACTACCATAAAGAACTAACAGAGAAAATGCTCTAACATAAAGATGTCTCACTTGCACACTCATGACACATTATTAAAGATACAGGATGGCATCTTTGGTGATTCAACGTTGTTAATAAATGATTGAGGTTGCTTTATGTACATGATTATATAAGCCAGTCTTTAAAAAATTCAGAGAAACCCCTCTACAACAAATATTTTCAAAGACATTCTTTGGTAGAATGTGAACTCAAGGAATATTCTTATTAATCTACTTATCTAATAATTTGTCTTCATTGTTAATGGTCTAAGTTAAAAGAGACAGAAAGAGAGCACAACTCTCAACAAACTTACTCCTTGATGTCACCATGCTCTGATATTGATTCCTGGTCCAAAATTATTTTTTATTTACAAAAAGGAAAATTGACAAAACTATAGGATAAGTAAGAGTGGTACAATTGGGAGTCGGGTGTAGCACAGAGGGTTAAGTGCACATGGTGCAAAGCACAAGGACCCGCATAAGGATCCTAGTTCAAGCCCCCAGCTCCCTACCTGCAGGGGAGTTGCTTCACAGGCAGTGAAGCAGATCTGCCAATGTCTATCTTTCTTTTCCCCTCTCTGTCTTCCCCTCCTCTCTCCATTTCTCTCTGTCATATCTAACCACAATGAGATCAATAACAACAATAACTACAACAATAATAATAATAATAAAAAACCCAAGGACAACAAAAGGGAAAAGAACATAGAGTGGTACAATTCCACACAATTCCCACCACCAGAACTTCGGATCCCAACTCTTCCCCTTATAGCTTTCCTATTCTTTATCCCTCTGGGAGTATGGATCCAATGTCATTGTGGGATGCAGAAGGTGGAAGGTTTGGTTTCTGTAACTGCTTCCCCACTGAACATGGGCGTTGACAGGCAGATCCATACTCCCAGCCTGTCTCTCTCTTTCCCTAGTGGGGCAGGGATCTGGGGAAGCAGAGCTCCAGGACACATTGGTGGGGTTGTCTGTCCAGGGAAGTCTGGTTGGCATCATGGTAGCATCTGGAACCTGGTGGCTGAAAGAAGAGTTAACATATAAAGTCAAACAAGTTGTTGACTAATCATGAACCTAAAGGCTGGAACGGTGCAGATGAGGGGATGGGGGTGGGTGGGTCTCCATTTTGTAGATAGCTAATAGGGCTATTTTAGTTCTATTTCAAAGGTCCTGTGACTATCCTAGTTATTTTATTTCCGTAATCCTATGGGGGCCCAAAAAGGGGTTTATTGTGTTGTCCCTGATAGAGATGACTATTAATACTGGGGAGAGGGATTTATTCGAGGTCTAGGCCCATCATGCTTGTTTGGGGATCTCAAGACTCCCTGAACAGGGCCCCAGCTGATGAGGTGGCCATATAGTGAGTGACCAAAGAGTCATCGTTAAAGTATGCCAGTCTCTTGCCCTTATTCAAGCTTTTTCAGTCTTTGCTTTGATAAGGTTAGCTTTGGAATGAGTGAGGGAAGTGTAATAGGAAGTAGGTGAGAGGAGTATCTAAGTCTAAGTAGACACTATTTCATTATGAACTTTAAACTGACTCACTGCAAACTATTTTGGACTTTTGCATTCAGGTATATATTTTGCCCTAATTTATGTCTTAGGTATTATTCCTGTGGCTTGGCACTACGAATCCATTATTCCTGGTGGCCATTTTTTCCATTTTGTTGTTATAGCTGTCATTGTTCTTGGAGAGAACAGAGAGAAATTGAGAGAGGAGAGAGAAGACAGAGAAGGGGAGAGAAAGAAAGACGCCTGCAGACCTGCTTCACTGCTTGTGAAGCAACTCCCCTGCAGGTGGGGAGCCAGGGGCTTGAACTGGGATCCTTATGCAGGTCCTTGCACTTTGCACCACATGTGCTTAACCTGGTGCACTACCACTGGGGCCCTTAAGTCATTTTTTTAACCAAGCTAGAATGCCCTCCATCAAGGTATTTGAACTTGCATATGTTTCAATTACAGCATGTAGGTCACTTACAAAAAAAAAAGGGCAACTATTTCTGGTAACATTTTAAATTGATTGTGATGAGTCAAGGCTAATGCAAGGTGAACCCTCTCCTCTTGCCATCATCTGCATGGCTACATTAGCTCATCAATGTATTGAATAATGGGCCTGAGACAGCTACTTGGCAATCTGGCAAATTGCTCATGTATAATGCAACAGGAGGAAGTCTTATTTCAACTCATCGTGATTCTACCTCTATTTTTATGAATGATTTTGATTGTATCCTCAATGCCCCACCCTGCTTATTAACAAAACTGGTATTAAAAATCTTCAGCAGTAAATTATTATTTTTTCTTTCTTTTCAACTCAATCTCTTTCCCTTTTTTTTGAGAAAATGTTATTCTATAGTATTGTTGTTGCCACAGGGGTACAGTTTCACTTTTTCCCAAGTGTAAGTACCAGTATATTAACTTTTACTCTTACTAGCTATTTTTAATACAGATTTGGAATCCCTGTCACTTGAAGGATTAATTATGCCTTATTCTGAGAAACAAAGAAAGGATATGGTCTTCTTTTCTCTTTTTATACTACTTGCTATGTCAATCTTTCCTTATATGAGATGAATGAATTCTTAGTCTCTTCAGACAAAGGATCTGTGCAAAAGAAATTGTTTATTGGTCAGGAAGTTTTTCATTCAGGAGGATTTATGTTTTAACCATTGTTCTGATAAAATCTTAGGCTAGATTATGAATTTGATTTCCTTTTTTTCATAATATATGTATTTTATTTTCAGAGAATTTGGGGTATACAGAAATACTGTATCTAGAGTACAATAGTGGGTAGGGGGTAGATAGCATAATGGTTATGCAAACAGACTCTCTTTCCTGAGGTTCTAAAATCCCAGGTTCAACCCCCTGCACCACCAAAGTTGAACAGTGCTCTGGCAAAATAATAATAATAATTTTTTTAAAAGTACACTGGCCTGTGTTTATTCAGCAAAATTGGACTATACCTTTGAGTCCTACCACTCTGCCAGTTTTAACTATTGCTGCCATGTCTTGCATTAGTAGGTGCATTTGTTATAATTGATGAACCACTATGAATGCATCATTAATAAATAAACTCCATAGAGTTCACTCTTTAACTACAAGGTTCTCTAAGTTTTGATGAATGCATACTGTTATGTACTCACCACTGCTATCTCATCCAAAATATTTTCATAGTCCTAAAATTCCATGATGTTCTACTGCCTTTTCTCTCTCATAGCCCTTAGCAATGGTTTTATTTCTCTCTCTCTCTCTCTCTGAAGTACTTAAGTTTACACTGAATTTTGACTTAAACTAGATCTGGTAGTTAAGTTGTAAGTACTGATCCCATTTCTTTGTAAAGTCAATCTCCCTTTTAAACTGCAGTCATTTGTTGATTTCTTTATTTTGTTGAAAAGTTTTCATTGGTCCTTTGCTTTGGAATAGGCACATTATCTCTCTAGGATGAGGTGCAAGTCAGTCCCCCTCAAAAAGTGTTGGAAACAAAACAAAATGTTTACATTGGTGCCTACATGGACACTGGGTTTGGATTATGTTAGGATGACTGAAGGGACAGCCAATTTAAGGAGGTGGCAGCACCAAATTTTGGGAAGTGAGTTCATAGGAAAAGAGACCTCCACAATGTACAGTGTTTTCCATGAATTCAGTAATTCAGCCAAGCCTACTGATTCTATTGACCTCCACAGACTCATCCTTAGAAAACAGTGTGGAGGTCCATACTCCCAGAGGGGGAGAAATGATAGGAGAAGATGACCAGAAGGCTCTGAACACCACTTACATCAGGATCCAGAAAGAGGAGAGGACAAAAACGACTTCCAGAGGTGGGGCTACAGAGCAGCAGCAGCTGTGTGCCTTGCCCCGCCCTGCCCCTCCTTGCCTCTCCAGGGTCAGCTTGGAATACCAAAGGAGATCATCTGGTACTGAAGAAAGCAGGACTAGAATGACTTCAGGAACCCATCAATTCACCAGGACTAGAATGACTTCAGGAACCCATCAAATCACCGGTGAGTGCAAACACGTGTGGCTCATGGACAGAAAGGAGCCTAGGGTGAGACTGAGTGGCTGGTAACAGTTACCAGTTAAGGCACCACCTCTAGTCTGTTTCACCAACAAAAAGACAGCTGGAGGGAGGAGAGGACTCCCCTATGACTCACCAAATGCAACTCTGAGTTATTCACAATGGCCAAAGAGTAGAAGCAGCTTAATGCCCATCAACAAGTTAAAAAAAAAAAGTAATAACAGATGTGTGACTTAGAAAGGAAGAGAAGGAAGGACCACTGGAAAAAAATGGCAATTATATATATGAATATAGACATATAGTTATAGAAATAATAGGGAATCCATATTTGCAACATTGGGAGAACTACTGTAGCTTCCAATGGAGGGAGTGAACTCTGGTGGTGGGGATGGTGCAGAATTATACCCCTGTCATTGTATAAATTTTTTAGATCTGTATTAAGTCACTAATAATTTTATTTTAAAAATGTGCATCCCTTTATTCACTAGATTCACTGAGAAGTAACTTCATGGGTCCTAAAGTCACAAGTGTCTAGAATAAAGACACAATTAAAAAATTACATTTAAAAAGAGGTATTTCTCTTCAACAAGACCTTCCAGAATACAATGACTTCTTCAGTTACTGAAAGTCTTTTAAGGATAATGATGGCCAAGATGATATCCTCTTAAATTCTTTCTTTCTGGGTAAGACTTAAATTTGCTGTTGTTGTTTATTTCTTTATTCTATTTGATAGGACACAGGGAAATTGAGAGATAAATGGGATATATACACATACAGAGAGAGAGAGAGAGAGAGAAAGATAATCCTTGCACAAGGTAACATGTGCCAAGCATACCAACACCCAGCCCCCAGGGCACAGGCTTTACATTCAGCAGGTCCCAGATTGAATCTCTGCTATCACCAATGGTATTTTATGAGAAAAGATGAACACTTTTTTGGTTAAACAACAATAAAGATAATTGTTACTACTATATTATAAAACAACTAATCTTTAGTAATTATAATGCATGTAAAGACTCAAGGTAGGTCAACCATAATGTTAATAATTTACATGTCAACAGACATGTAGTCCATTTAGTTTTGAACAATGACAACCCAACCCATAGCCCTTCAAAAGCCCTTAGCACATGGTCATCAATGAGAGTCACTTATCATGATGTAGAATGAGTACATACAATACAACACAACAGAACACAATAGAATAGAATACAATGCAATACATACAATACAATGCAATGAATACAATACAATATAATACAGTACAATACAATACAAATCTGTTACCACTTTTGGAATAAACATAACAGAAAGTTAAGGCTTTTTGAGGCCAGATGAGGATTGTTTTCATGTGTAAATATCATTGAACCAAATTGTGGGTTTGGACATTGGGAGGACATGTTAGATATGTGGGAAGAATTAAACATCTGGGCAGACCCAAAAGTTATGAAAAAAACAAAAAGGTATTTGAACTCAGGAATGAAAATGAAATGTGTTTATTTGGGTCAGGTGTTTAGAGACACAGATATTTGGAAGTGGAACATTAGTTCAAAGTGAGAAAGACTGTAGAGTAAGAGGATGAAGATGCTTAAGAGTAGGGTTGTTCAAAATAGACTCCTTTGTGGGCCCCCCATAGTACCTTGCCTTCAACTTGGATCAACAACAGTAGAGAATGTTCCATCCTCTGAAGGGAGGCTGGACAACATACTGTATGCTACACCTGAGGAAGATGGGTTTATATTGGGGCAGCTTGGGATGTTCCTACTCATGACCACAGAATATGAGCTCAGATCTATAGAGATGCAGAGGTCACATAGGCTCCTAAACTGAATATGGGCACCAGATCACATCAAATCAATGAGGTTTATAATAAAAAATATTTATACTCCCCATATTTGGGAGCTACTCTCTTCCTTGATCCAGCTTTCTGGTCCTTTTTCCAGCCATGACATCATCTCCCCAGACAATAACTTGGATCCACCTATATTTCAGATTTCAGATTTCAGGCTCAGGGAAAAAAAAAAAAAAAACACTAGTATAACCACAGGCCCTTTGGAATAGAACTAAAATAGCCCTACTAGCTATCTACAAAATGAAGATCCCTGCCCCTATCTCTTCACCTGCACTATTCCAGTCTTTAGTTTCATGATTAGTCAACAACTTGTTTGGCTTTATATGTTAACTCTCTTTTCAGCCAACAGTTTCCAGATGCTAGCATGATGCCAACCATATTTCCCTGGACAGACAACCCCCACCAATGTGTCCTAGAGCTCTGTTTCCCCAGAGCCCCATCCCACTAGGGAAAGAGAGAGAGACAGGCTAGGAATATGGAATGACCAGTCAACGCCCATGTTCAGTAGGGATGCAATTACAGAAGCCAGACCTTCCACCTTTTGCATCCCACAATGACCTTGGTTTAACCCAGATGGTTAAAGAATAGGAAAGCTTGATCCATACTCCCATCCTGTCTCTCTCCTTCCCTAGTGGGGAAGGGCTCTGGGGAAGTGGAGCTCCAAGGCACATTGTTGAGGTTGTCTGTCCAGGGAAGTCTGCTCGCATCCTGCTAGCATCTGGCAATGCCCATGTTCAGCGGGAAAGTGATTACAGAAGCCAGACCTTCAACCTTCTGCATCCCACAATGATCTTGGGCCCATACTCTCAGAGGGTTAAAGAGTAGGAAAGCTATCAGGGGAGGGATTGGTATATGGAGGTCTGGTGGTGGGAATTGTGTGGAGTTGTACCCCTCTTATTCTATGGTTTTGTCAATGTTTCCTTTTTATAAATAAAATTTTTAAAAAAAGGTGGGGTAGGGCAGTAGCGCAGCGGCTTAAGCACACATGGCGCAAAGCACAAGGACTGGCGTAAGGATCCTGGTTCTAGCCCCTGGCTCCCCACATGCATGGGTATCACTTCACAAGCAGTGAAGCAGGTCTGCAGGTGTCTATCTTTCTCTCCCCCTGTTTGTCTTCCCCTCCTCTCTCTATTTCTCTCTGTCCTATCCGGCAACAACAGTGATAACCACAACATTGATAAAAACAACAAGGGCAACAAAAAGAAAAAAAATATTAAAAAAAATTTTTTTTAAAGAGTAGGGTTGTTAGGCATGGGGTAGCTAGCATAATAGTTGTGTAAATAGACTCTCATGCCTTAGGCTCCAAAGTCCCAGGTTCAATCCTCAAAACTACCATAAGTCAGAGCTCTGGTAAAAAAATAGAAAAAAAATTTAAAAAATAATAAAAAATTTAAAATAGAATTGGGCTGTCAGATCAAATATAGAATCTCTAGATAAGTTTCAATTTCCAGTAAACACATTTTATAGCATAAGCATACCCCCAATATTTCACAAGATTTGCTGCCAGGTAGCTGTAGAACAGGAAGAACCATCAGCTAATCTACTCTTCATGTCCAATTCCTCCTTACAGAGAATATCCTTCTGGGAACCAGGTGGTGACATACCTGGTTAAGTGCACACATAACAGTACACAAGGACCCAGGTTCAAGCCTCTGGTCCCCACCTGCAGGGGGAAAGCTTCACGAGTGGTAAAGCAGTGCTGCAAGTACCTCGCTGTCTCTCTCCCTCTCTATCTCCCCTTGTCAATTTTTCTCTGTTTCTATCCAATAGGAAATAAATAAAAATGTTAAAAGAGAGAGAGAGAGAATACCCTTCTTTTTCTTGATTATTACCCAGTTGACTCCCTTCATATCAGCTGGGAGTGCTGTTAAGAGCAGATGGGTTCCAAATACTTCATTGTGTGAGTGTAGATTCCCTCTCCCAGTAACAGGAAGTCTGAATATGAGTTTCAGTGAGATCGAGCTACATGTCTAAAGCTACTTAAGCAAAATTTTATAATTCTAGAGAAATCATTAAAAATTCATTTTATACATTTCCCCTGAATTTTCCATGTGTACATATGAAACCATTGCTTTGCATATGTAAGCTTTATTCCAATAGTAGCTTAACCTTTTAAACTTGAGGTCTCTTTAATCAACAGAAATGGTTTCCAAATCTCTATTCATTTAGCACTGTAATTGTCAGCTAATCAAAACTCCAGGGAGCCTACATTTAACTCCCCTTTATTTCTGCCTTTGAAGCTAATTATTTATTCTTTTTTATTTCTGTATTTAGGGATTAATGTTTTGCAGTTGGCAGCATATACAATAGTTTATACATGCATAACATTTCCCAGTTTTCCACATAACAATACAGCCCCACTAGGCCCTCTGCCATCTTGTTCTAAGACCTGAACTCTCCCTCCCCATGCACCCCAGCCTTTTACTTTGGTGCAATACACCAACTCCCGTTCAAGTTCTGCTTAGTGTTTTCTCTTCATTTGTCCTCATTAATTATCAGCAATGCACTGGTTTCTTAAGAAATGGCAGCACTAGAAACACAAGAAGGTGCAAGGTGAGTTTGAAATCTTGTGCCAGGAAACAGGAAAGAATTCAGGACTGGCATAATAGCTCACATGAATAGTGCACCTGCTTTGTCATGAATATGACCCAGACTCAAACTCAGCCACCCATTAAATTGCAAGAAGACTCAGTGATATGGTGCCTCACATCCACTCTGCCTCCTTCTATTTAAAAAGGCAGTCCAAGATATGGCAATGGTGAAAGAAGGAAGGCAGGAAGGAAGGAAGGAAGGAAGGAAGGAAGGAAGGAAGAAAGAAAGAAAGAAAGAAAGAAAGAAAGAAAGAAAGAAAGAAACATGAGTTCAAAGACTCACTAGGTCATATCAAAAGTTACCAGCTATTGTAATAGAAGAATGCATTTGATGCCTTACATTGTTGCCTTACAAATAGCATTTATAATGGTGACTTGACTTTGGACTTGGTGCCTGAATCCACTGCTCCTAGCAGTTATTGCTTTCATTTCCTTTTTCTTTTATTTGATAGAGCAAAGAGGAATTAAGAGAAAAGGGGTGCAGATTAGAGAGGGGTGGGCCAGGCACTATTTCACCACTTGTGAATGGGCTTTGTACATGTGTTTAATGATAATAGAAAACCAAAGCAAAGCACAACAGAATTTGTTCTAACATAGAGCTTAAAAGACTTATTGTGAGATTTTTCAGGTGAGGAAATATTTTTTCCTAGCATCCTAGGAGCTAATAATTTTATTTTTCAACATACCTAACATAAGACCTGATCTTTAGGGACTGGGTGATGGCTCACCTGGTTGAGTGCACATGTCATAGTACACAAGGACTCAGGTTCAAGCCCCTTGTACCCACCTACAGGAGGAAAGCCTTACAAGTGCTGAAGCAGGTCTGCAGGTGCTTCTCTGTCTATCTCCATTGCTATTTCCCCTTCCTCTCAATTTATGGCTATCTCTATCCAATAAAGAAACAAAGATAATTAAAAATTTTAACAAAGGACCTGATTTTACCTGTAGGTGGGAGGGGAGGTCTTGGACCCAAGTCCCTGCACATGGTATTGCATGAACTCAGCCTGGTGCATCAGTCCCAGCCACCTAAACTGTATTTTTCTTCTTTTACTGTCTCCAGTTGTCCCCTTTATGAATGATATATCTTTTGAAATGATTTTTTTCATTAAGAAGTGAAATAGGGATTTGGGCGGTAGAGCAGCAGGTTAAGTGCAGATGGTGCAAAATGCAAGGACCAGCATAAGAATCCCGGTTCGAGCCCTTATTATTCATCTTTGTCCTATCCAACAATGGCGACATCAATAACAACAACTACAGCAATAAATAAACAAGGGCAACAAAAGGGAATAAATAAATATTTTAAAATATATGTGAAATAATATAATATTCCTGATATACACATATCCACATTTTAAATAGGATGAATTGTTGCAGTTAGATTATTTTTGCTTTATCAGAAGTTTGACTAAAGTTCTGAGGTGAAGACATTCGCTTTAGAGTTTCTGAATGGTTCAAATAGCGTGTTTACCATCCTTTGGATTTCACATAGTTTTCCAACCCAGCCTGAAAGCAATCCCTTGAGAAACTCCATTTTCAGTGAACTTTTGATCCTACCAGAAGCAGTATTTGTAAGTCTACTGCTTCTCTTTACAAATTCAGTCTGATGTTACATCAAAGAAATTCAGATAAACATTGGAGTAATAAGTTTCAAGTTCAAGAAAAATTCCTAATTTAAACATCTGAAGAAGTTTTTGAAGAGCTTTTTACATAACCCTAACAGAAACTTCAGGAAAAAGAAAGAAAGTTGAGCCTATCAGTGGCAGGGATTGCCTTAAAGTGCTGTAAGTTTAACCAGTTTTGTAAATGTGCTTAATGATAACAGAAAACTGACAGAGGGAAGTGGAATTGGTTCCAACGTGCAAAGAACTTATTAAGATTTATGCAAAAATTTTCTGGTTTGGGAATTTTTTTTCCTAGTGTTTTTGGAGCTAGGAACATTCCTAGCATAGGACCGGGTAGAGAAGGGTTATTTTTTCAACCCTTATTTTGTGAATATTGGTACTTCCTTTAACTGAACAAAGAGAACTTTCTTTGTCATGTATTAAAGACATTTATACTCATCTGTTTAAACTGAAAAAAGTGAAATTCATCATTGCTCTTGTCTAAGAACAACTCACAATTACTTTTGCATTTAAAAAATATAATTAGTGATTTAATAATGATTGGCAAGATTTTGGGATGAGAGAGGTACAATTACACACAATTCCCATCACCAGAGTTCTGTATCCCACCAATTCCATTGGAAGCTTCCCTGTTCTTTATCCCTGTGGGAGAATGGACCAAAGGTCTTTATAGGGTGCAAAAGGTGGAAGGTCAGGATTTTGTAATGCCTTCTCCATTGGACATGGACATTGACTGGTGGATCCAAACCCCCAGCCTGTTTCTATCTTTCCCTAGTGGGGTAGGGCTCTGGAGAGGTGAGGTTCCAGAACTCATTGGTGAGGTCATCTGCTCAGGGAAGTTAGTCTGGCATCATAGTAGAATCTTCATATTGGTGGCTGAAAAGCATTAAGATGTAAAGCAGAACAAATTGTTTAAGAATTGTGAACCTAAAGGTAAGAGTATAGCAGATGAAAATTGGGGTCTTCTAGAAAATTTATTTCAAGGATATATGAGATGGGTTTCTCCAGAGTCCCTTTCTGCTCACACTCTAGTCCCTAAGGACCTTTGGAATGGAGGGAAGTGACAAGAGGAGCTGATCAAAGCCTGAAGTCACTGCCGCTTATCTCTGTGTGTACTTTAGCTTTGCTTTTCTCTCAACTAATAAAGCTTACCTTGTCTGACTCCTGGGGTCCCACTAATTCTTTGTGGTGGTTACTGTGACATCCCAAGCTTTTAAAACAAAGCTCATTGTGGATTCTCAGAGAACCTGCAATGTTTTTTTTCAAAACTTGAAAGATATTTTTCCTGAAATACTGCCCTGACTTTACTAGGGCTTCTTTTTCCCTACAGGCTGAGTCTCCCTTCTTCTCTTCTCCCAGAGTCTGTGAAAACAAATCATCTCCTCCTGCTTTGTTTTCTTCTACCCTGTACATCCCAGGCTACTTTTTCCCCTCAAGATTGAAGGGTTCTGACTACAGAAAGAGCTGGATGGGGGATAGCCATTGACTTCATCAACCTCCTCACCCCAATTTTCCTGATGGAATATTCCCAAGTTTCAGGGACTGATATTCACAAGCAACAGGGCTCAGGTCTAAACCACCTTTCTCCAGAATTTCCTGGTTGAATTCCCTCTTCTGCATTTGTGTGTAAGTAAACAGAAGCAAAGATGGAGATATATGGAAAGTCTACTTTCCATACTGCCTTTGGCCCAACCCCTTGTATTTAATGCAGAAATACAGAGATGTGCATATAGAAATATAGTTTTAATACACTAGCCAACAAAACTCAACTATTTAAATATTAGTCAGTTTCTTCACAGAAAAATTTGCCAAATCAAATATAGGAAATGTACACAGACATGCTCATTTTAATTTAAAACCTCAAACTGAAGCTTTACCAAGTATATTTGCAACACAACCATGAGAGTGAAGACAGGTGCCATCTTAGTGGCACTGAGAACCCAGAGTGGCCTGGCTCATGCTTTAGTGTCTGTTGGCTTTCAGCTCTCAACTCTCAAGACGCAGAGTTTGTGACTCACTAGAGATCTTGGTCCTCTGGAGTCCAGAGTCTGGTTACAGCAGCCCT